>NW_008825323.1:1844092-1860823 GCF_000699105.1 Pygoscelis adeliae | reverse complement strand
TGCTGAATCTGTGCTATCGCGCATGCAGAGGGCAGCAGTCATCAGCTCAAGGGGGAGCAGCCCATAGCTCTAGCACAGCAATTAAGGCATCCAGCTGGATAAGGCAGACTTGGTATACTAGATCTCATGCTTTGGTCTGTCTCATGTATTTGAAATCAGACCATTACTGTTTCATAGAACATAGAATCATAGAACAGTCGTGGCTGGAAGGGACCTTGGAAGATCATCTGGTCCAATCTTTCATGGGAAAGGGAGCCTAGGTGAGATTATCCGGCACCCTGTCCAATCGCATCTCGAAAACCTCCAGTGACGGTGACTCTACCACGTCCCTGGGGAGGTTGTTGCAGTGACTGATTGTTCTAACTGTAGAAAACTTCTTTCTTATATCAAGATGAAACCTCTCCAGAGCTACTTGTACCCATGGCCCCTTGTCTTCTCCATGCAGCTCTTTGTGAAGAGAGAGACTCTGTCATCTTTGTAGCCACCCTTTATGTACTGGAATTCTGTGTCTTCTCTTCTGCAGGGTGAAAAGGCCTAACTCCTAGAGTGGGATGATCACGTCTCTATCTCTGCTAGCAAAGCTCCTGGAGATGCAGCCCCAGGATCTGATCAGCCTTTGTTGCTGCAGCAGCCCACTGCTGACTCATGCTCATCTTGTCCACCAGGACCCCCAGGTCCCTCTCAGCAAGGCTGCTCCCCAGCCACACAGCCTATGACCTAGGCTATACTGCACTCTTTGGTTATGTTGTCTCAGGTGCAGGAATACAAATAATTTTAATAGAAATAATTAAAAAGGCCATTTTTATATGGGGATTAAAAAAATAAAAATTGGTGTGATTCCCACCAAAGACATTCTGGTTATTAATGACAAGAAGATTGAAATAAGTTTTAAATTTTAAAAGTCAGTTGTGTTCATTTAAAAGATGGGTCACACTTGTGAGAACAAAATGTCTTTTTCTTAAAAAAAAGTTTTTTACCAAAATACTGAACGAACAATTTCAAGAATTTTAAAAGGCAACATAATTTTTGCTTTAACCAGTTTAGACACACATGCTCCTACAACCTTTGATTTTTATTCTGACTCAAAGAACCAACATAGGAAGTGGCGAAGGGGGACCACCAGGGAAGAGGGAAGCTGGAATGACTGAAATCCATAGTAAATTCTGAAAACATAGAAATACTTTTCCATTAGGTTGTGTCCAATTATTGTAGTCCAGTTACAGAGCCATAATTAGACTGAATCCATAGAACAGCTTCTAAAGCTTTTCAAATTTAATGCTCTGTTGATCGAAATATAACATATCTTTGCATTATACATATTTCTTTTGATACATATAATATTGTTAGCCAAAAGTATACTAAAAATTTAATCTGTGGTGTGTAAAAGACAAAACATTTAAATATATTTCCAAAATAAAGTAAATCTACAGTACAAATGATGCACTTATCAATTGTAATACATTATGTTTTCTGTCTCATTTCATAAGGTATTATGGTAATAATTTTGGATTTTAGCCAAGTGCTCGGCAGAGGATTTTAAACATCCTCTGAATAGACACATTTAATAGCTTTTAACCGTACAGAGCACTGCTCTTATCAGTGAGTAGCAGGAAAATGATTAATACACTTTGGGTAAACTTACACTTGGTCTTCTTTAGGTGGAGAGGGAGGCATCACTAAGGGCTGAAATCTCTAATTATATAAGAGGATAGAAAAGACAGCAACTCACAGACATCAGATGCATATTCTGTAGGTCTACACAACAGATGGTGGTGTCTGGCAGTGTCTTTTCTTTTAAACAGAAAAATATTGTTATAAAAATATTCAGAATACATTTTTAGTTACTTAACCAAATGTGTGGATGAATTAGTGGGAAATGAAAGTCATGATGTGGTGCATGCAGGAGCAAAAATTTTCTATGAAATCTCATTATTTAGGATTCTTCCATCCTTATGCTGCTTTCAGCTTTAAGACGCACTGGTGTGTTCATGTCCTTGGTACTATCTATTTAAATACATCCTGAACTCATACATTTTTGATACATTTAATTTGTACTGTAGTGTATTGGGATATCCTCAATACCATGTCTTTACCCCTTCCCAATCCATTACTGCTAAAAAGAATCACTATTATCAGCCACAAAGGGAATTTTCTCTTGCAACCGAAGTTCTCTGAAGGGAGAATCCTCTGCAGACCTACACTTTGAGTGACAAGTTCTTACGCATGTCTCATTATGAGTGGGCTAAATTAACATATACTCTGCCAAGCTGAAGAAAATAGCTGTGGCTAATAACCGAACATGCAGGAAATAGTCTGTAAATCTGACTATGATGAATTTCATCAAGGTGATCCAATACTTCTGGGGGTCAGGTGAAAATATTACAATTATGTTCAAATCTAAGTAAATCCAACGCATCTGGACTGCTTTTTTGTTGGAACAGGTATTTCAACTCTTCTCCAAAGAGATCAGCTCTTTCCCCTGCACCGCCAAAGCACAGCATTAGAGTGAGTTAGAGTGAAAGTGGTCACACTGGCTCCTGAGCCACAAATGCAGAGCTCTAGACATAGTCAGATACCCAAAACCTGCAGGCAGACTTAACTGATCGAACATTTTCTGCTGAAAGGCTTTTCTCGGTACGCAAATTCTTTCTTTCCACAAAATTGAATGTGACTACCTAATCCCCTTCCTAAACAATAGCTATAGGAATATGGCACTCATACCTTGAGAAGGACATTATAGGAGGAGAAGTGAAAATTAAAGACTTTCTGTAGTCTTTTTAATGTTTTACATACATGCTCCCACACTACACAACACCAACATTTAAACCTGACCATTAAGGAGCAGTATCTTGCATTGTAAGCAATTGGAAGATCTTCTGGAACAAAGAAGCTGGGCAGAATGATGTTAGCCTACCCAATTCTTATTTTTACTGGAATGTCTTGCTGGGGACAACTAAAATTCAGTTAAAATAATAGTTGAGACAGAATCACCAGTTCCCAGCAAGCAACAACGTAATCAAAGAAATAATTCATGAAGACATTTGATATCTCCAGTCAGACAATCACATCTTGTGAAGAACCTCCCATCTATCAAGATGGGAAGAGATGTCAATATGTTAGTTTCTTTATTTCAAAGACACAAAATGGCAAGCCAAAATGAAAACACAAGACAATAATGATTCTGAAATTATGTCATCAAACCTTGTAAAACATTTGCTACAGATATTTGAAATCACCCACTAGGAAAAAAAAAAATCTATTTATTTCAGCAGTATTTAGTGATATCTATTAAAGACTCAGTTATCTGTAGAATCTATAAATACGTTCTACAGCAGCATCCATCCAGTGACTTTTACATGAATTACAAAAACAAATGATCAAATTACCAAAACAAATGAGATCAAACTAGTAGGAAACCCTGCCAGCGAACCTCAGTGCAAAAGGAGATCCCGCAAATCACCATAATCAAACCTCCTCTTTGTTTCCTCCATAGATACCCCATACCATGCACCCTAATAGAGAGCTATGCACCCTATGGCTTCAGATCAAACACAGGGAACAGTTTCCAAATGCGGCCCCATGTCGGGAATGCCCTGCCACACAGCTCTTCTTCCTTTAAGAAGTGTAAGCATGGCTCCTGACCACAGCTGTGATAACATTATGATGTTAGAGATGCTCTCTTAGACAGAAAGGACTTGAGCGATTTGGGCATTCATAAATTGAAACCAACAGGCATCCTGGGCAGAAAAAAGCCTATACAGAACTGTCTCACTGAGGAAATGCCCGTTAATAAGTACACTCTGCTGAAACAAATAAAATATAAATAAAACTTAATGCTAATACTTTTTGCATATTTTTTCAGAGTTTTTCCTTTTTTGTGTGAATAAGATATACAGGGATTTTTTTATTAGCTTTTTTAATTAGTTTGCAAAAAATAAATTAATTTACAACAGAGAAGACAGAGTTTGTAACCTCAATAAAAAACATATGCATTCCCTGTACTGAAGTGTGACAAGCGGTCTCTAGTTTTCAGCTATTCTTTATATTTTTCACCAACACAGAAGAACCAAGAGTTCTATAAAAACAGTTTACCCAGTTTGTAATTCACAAGCCTTAGATCAGAGTTAGTTCAAGCTAAACATATTAACGTTCCTAAAAATGGATCTTTTCCCCTAATGCATTTGATCAATGGGCAGAGCTTTGATCAGAGAACAACTTAAAGGTACCTTCATATTTCATACCTGTTACTTTTATATCCAAGGAATGGGTACTGCCACTTCAGAACTAAACCATGAAAGCCTTTGCAACACTTTCATTTAAAAAAAAAAGAGTTCAAAAGAGGAAAAAACAATACTTTTGCATCTCATACTCAACAACAAAGGTGGTATATAATAGTTCAATATCTCTTTCAGGTCAGAGGTGTATTAAGAAAAACATCAAGGATGATTATGTCTAGATTTATAAGTAAGCTAAATGACACATACTGCACTTTAATCTTCTTTTGATGCACACAGTTGACAGGAGCTACAAAGGTACAATATAAAGCTTTTGAGTATTTCCCCATATATTTTGTACAAGGTGGAAGAACACATCTTCTTCCATAAAATATAAATACTTATATTTGTGCATTATGTATGTGAGGTTATACAAATGAGTAAGTTCCCTAAAAGGTACCAGAGCTGAAACGCAAAGAGGATGTACAGCTTGTAGGAAGAAAATCAATTAGCCTTGTACATTAACAATACCAAAATGAAATCCTTTCTCAGTGGGGCTGATTCTAACTTAACTCTCATTTGTCCTGATGTAACTCCTAAAGTTAATTAAATGCTCTGAAATTATGTTGTTTAAACAAATACTATTTTCTGATAGATTATGTTTTACATTAATTCATTTTTGGTATTGGCTGGTTTATTTACTTTGCTGTATTCTGGTGTTTCAGGGAGTTAATGAAAAGCTGCTTAAAAAGCTACACAGGCTCAAGTAAACAAGAAAGCAATTCATAAATTACATTCATTTACCCAGAGTTGGACTTATCACCATGTCTTTATATAGCAACAAATAAAACATTCTATATTTTTCGCAGAAATAATTTTTCATGATTTCACATAAATCATGTTATATATGTCCCACACCTGTTTTTTTTGACTGGTAGCAGGCCATAACAGTCGTCTTCAAAGTAAGAATGCTTTTTTTTTTTTCCCTTGTCAATGGTATTCTTTATCCAAGAAATTACAGGACTGCTTTGACTTGTGGGAGCTTAGTTATGAGCACATAGAATTGCAGTGAAGTCACTATAAACCAATTCATATCATCTTATTGAAAGGAATTAATTCTAGGATAAGGTTGATATGTCTGTAATGCCTCATGCTGTACAAGTACATAAAAATGAACTTCAGTGAGATCAACTGTATCTGTCTTTTGATTAGATCAATTCCATAAAAAACTACTCTGAAATCTTCCTCAGGAAAAGATGCACATATTCAGCTTCAGGATCTGGGTCCATACATCTCAGAATACAAATAATAATCAAATGGTGAATTTATTTAGTGCTTTGCGAGGCAAAGTCTCAGAGAAAAAATGGGAATTGTTGAGTTCAGGAAAAAGTCACCACTGACCCTTCATAAGGTTGTCACAGCATAAGGCTTTTGTGTTTTGTGAGTGTAGTGAGGAAGGCAAAAAATGCTGGAGGGACAGGGACAACTTGGCAGCAGACCTTTACAGGTAGCTAACGGTGAGTATATCACAATTTTCGTAAAAAGCGTATCATGGATCTTTTGGGAGGATGTTTTCTTCAGAACAATAAAACATTTCATCTGTATGAAGAACTGATTTGACCACAATTAGAGCTAAGTTAGTGGAATGTATGGCTATGTTATTTCAATAGAAGCCTCTGTTATATTTAGTGAAAATGTTATATTCTCCAGAAGGAATGGTAAATTTTCCAAATAGAGAGTTGTTGGGGTTCTGGGTGTGTCTTGTTTGTTTGCTTGTTTGTTTGTTTTTAAATGCTCACGTTCTGTTTTATATTTGAAGGGAAAAGGTTATCTTGTCATGCATTTTTATGACTGGCAAGATAAAAACCATTCTGACATCATTGTGTCAACTCTAGAACAAGAATGAAAAATGAACAAAAATCTGAAATGCATTTAAATCCCCTGTTGCTATTGTTATTTTTTGCTGAGGAAGGAAGCTACCAAGTTTTTGCAGCTGTTATTTAAATCTCCATATACAAAACTTTTTAAGCACGGAATATATAAAAATTACAATATTTAGATCTTCACAGCTTCAAAAAACCCTCTAGTTACCTTAAAATCTCAGCTAGAAGGAACATCAAGAAGTCATCTAGCCAACCCTCTGTACTTCATCGTTTGAAACATGCATACTACACACTTATTTAAATAATAGTAATTGCCTAACAAGCCAAATATATTTTAACAAATGGAGCAGAATGTCAAATATTCAGCCAAGATTACTTTATATTTCAGCCAAAAATAATGCAGCAGCAACAAGAATGAAAATGTTTACTATGACACCTTCTAAAGCCTCAGGTCCACTACAATTTGTATGAACAGTGGTCTCTTAAAAACATTACAAAACTGAATTTCAGGAGGACTGCTACACTAATACTCAAAACATATTTCTCAGCTTTTCACGGTTTCATGCTCTAACTATTGTTCCTCTTTTCTGGTACTCCTTCAGGAATTCTTCCTTTATAAAATGCTATCTTGAAGGGTTGAAGGATTCTTTTTCCTCCCACTTGTATACTGTCAAGGGATGCTTTTTGAAGACCTCACTTTCACCATCAAGAGCTAGGGAGGCAGACCTGATGGCCTTGTGGGATTTAATTAGAGTTCACAAAGTTAGAATCTCCAAGCTCTCAAAGCCCTAATTTAAATATAAGTTCACTCACACTTCAACTGTTCCTTAGGTCCTTATTAAAATTTCAAGTTATTAAAGAGAATATTCGAAGGGGTTTTTTTGCAATAGATATAAACTAAACTAGAAATGTGCCTCACTCAAACAGCCCTCCTGTGTTAAAACCCTTGCCAATTGCTTGTGACAAAACCACCTGAAAAAGAACAGAATCAGTGGAAACGCATTTACACTATTCGGTGTCAAACCAGAGGGAGATGGAGGGACACCCGCGCAGCCAGGGCGAAGCTGGTGCTGGATCACACACAGGTTTCAAAGGCACCGGTTCTTTGGGTAGCTGACCTAACGTAGTCTTGGAGTAATAACAAGTACTATTACTCTTGCTCGGTGCGATTGGTGTAATATTTCCTCCGTTAAGATGTCATTCAAAAGGCTTGTTTTACACAGATGACACATCAGATCCATTTAAAATAAACTTTCTTGTCAATCAAAGCTTTACAACATTTGGCTGTGTGGAAAGAACTATATATGACAAGGTTTATGAGTGACAATGTAGTTACACAGCAATTTTAAAAAATACAAAACACACTGCATTTTTTTTTAAATGAAATGCTGGCAGCAGCACTCACACCCCAAGACCCAGTGACTCCGCAAAGAAGTCTGGTTAAAAAATGGCAGGGACCAAAGTGGGAAGAGAGAGCTGCAGCCACACTGATGCTGGAGAAATTAAGCAGAAATGAGAAGGCATAGTACAGGGAAACCAAAAATTGGCTGGCTGCAGAAATCATTCATGGGGAGACTGCAGGGACAGCATTTCTGAGCATTACCTCTGTTTTATCCTGCCTGTAATTCAAAATAGTTGCAACGATTCCTAAAATAATAACTGAGATCACAAATCTTCCTACTCTGTTTTATGGTTTCCATGTAATTATCAAATCGCTTGAGTTTAGGTTTGTACGGCTCACAGTGACGCCAGCAAGACACAATAGATGGAGCCGCTTCCTCTTGATCATGACCACCTGTCTTTTACTTAATTTACTTTGATCCTGCAACTGTCATATTGACCATCTAACAGTTCATATATATCAACTTCTAAGTATCTAGATTTGGGGTTAAATGTCATCTGAAAATTACCTGGAAGGGGATTAAATAATCCAAAGTGATTTGCAGGTACTTCTAGTACACTTTCTATCAATTCTGAGTTTGAAATAAGAAAATACAACCCTAAATCTAAAGTTTACATGTTGGGTGGATTAATCATGTATTCCCAGAAATATATGTGAATGTTAAATTGCGAATGTAAAGTGGAAAATTATCCTTCCTGGACTTTCACTGATTTCAGCATAGATATAATTGAGGGTACCCTAAAATGTCCACATATCATTTAATTTTGCTCTTATTAGAAATGAACTCAAGCAGTGCAGTTTAGATTTGGTTAAAAGTTTGAACATCGTAACTTCCAAGAACTTTTGAGAAGATGTCAGAATAGGAGGGAGCAGCCAGGATTCAGGTTTGGCTTGACTTCCAAACTATATGCAAAAAGCAGGTAACATAAATTAAATGTAATCATATTTTAATTTTCAGTGGCTAGGTAACCATTTGCACAAGCTTCACAAAGAGATGTGCTTTTCTCTAACTCTAATCACAAAAGAATTTTCAGACCCTTTGCCCACAAATCCAGGTTACTTGGATATTTGGATATCAAATACAACCATATTTGATTCTGCTGATGATTTAAATGGAATAGCACCAAGGATGGATTTGGCTGCTTGGTAAAGTTTCAGTGTTGACCTAGACACCTATGATACACCCATTGCCAAAAATGAGGTGCCAAGTTCATTTTCTTGAAGATGAAAGTCTCTCCATCCGAAACAAGGTTCTCTAGCATATGGATATCCCACAACTGCAGCAACAAAAATCATTTATTTCAGTATCTGGACCAAACTGAAATCATCCTCATGATCCTTGGCCAGGAAAAAGGCAAGTAAAGGACACAGAGCAGCTCTAAGGCAAGTCATATTGCCCATAGAAGCTCTGTGCTGGCAGCGATCACTTAGCAGGCTACAGTAGGGCAATATATGTTAAGTCATCATTTTATTGTGAAATAGAAGAGCTGGTAGGTAAATCCTAGTAATGTCAGCAAAGTTATGGTAATCAAACGCACACTTATTCACGGCTCTGACAAACAGGAGTATGTAAATAAAAAAATAAAAATATGTATATAAAACTCTAGGGGTATGCATTTTAAATTAAAAATTTCTGATAATCTGCTTACCCAATGTAGTGTGTTCTATGTGCTAAGATAACTACATTTCAAACCAGTTCAGTGCTGGTCATGACACCACATGAAACATATGCCATTTTCTCCAGTGTCAGAGGTGCTTGAAAGATCTAAACTGAAAGACACAGATAACATTTTTAACTGGCAATCATCCCTGGAGGGACTCAAGTGGGCCGTGTCAGATTCAAGGAGCAATCATAAAGCAAGCTAAAACCTATCTAAATTTCTTTTATCACTTAAATGCTCCTATAACTATGTTCTCAAAAGATTTTCAAGCAAATACGGATTAAGAAAAAGGTTAAAAAATTGGGAAGTCCTTCTTGAGAAAAGCAAGTTAAATTATGAGGTTATGAAAACAACAAAAAAATGGACATAGATGGATTTCAGATTCTTTTCATGAGGATTTAGTTAATTGATTGATATTAACAATGGATATTGCAAGTCTAAATTTTTACATAGTTCTCTGGAAAAAAAAATATGAAAAAGCCTTGCTAACAGAAGATATGTAACCTACGTTAACTATGCACAAAAAGTCAGTAGTGGGCTATTTAGCAGGAGAGCCTTTTGCCTAAAGTTATGAGGCAAAAAAAGATTAGTTTGTGTTTCTCACAACCATACAAACAATTATTAAAAGAATTAACAATTAACAATTTTTTTTCCATCTTTTTACATTTGTGACTTTTCTCATTTTTTTCCTATCATCACCAATATTTTACTAATTCTCTGGCTAAGAAATAAATACTTCATCAAAATTGAGGAGATGTCTTGTGCTGGAGGCTCCCCCAAAAAAACCCACAATGCTTTCCATGGGAGGATATAGTGATTTCATCACACACTTGTCAGTTACTTAGTTTTGGGTCTAGAACAACACCTCTAAAAATTAATAAGTAGAGTTTGCTCTTGGCAATATTAACAAAAGATAGAACATACTAGAAGTATCACATTTATTTCAAACGTGCATATATGCTTGATGCATATGTGCAAATACATACCCTGCTTCTCCATATTGTCTTAAAATAAAATAAAAAAAAAATTCTTGGTTGTGACTACAAACTGCTTTGGAAAGCATCAGAGCATTAATAAATTCTTTAATTTTTTCTTTTTATTAAATCCTTCCAATATAGAGAAAATATTTCTTCCTCAGTTTGGCATAGTTCCCCTTTAGAGAAGGAAGAGATGAATTAGAACTATGAAAGTACTGGATTCAATACAGTCAATTCTTCCTACTAATGTACAGAAGAAATGCTGCTTACATGCCATAAGAAGAAATTCAGAGTAAGTACCCAGAAAATTAAATTAGGACTTAAGGTGGAATTCAGATGCTTAAGTCCAAAAAAACCCCACCCACCACCAAATCACCTTGAGCTGCCTCACCTGAACACTGACTGCATTTTATGAACCTCCAGAATATTTCTTGCAGGATAAATTCAGATGCTTAAATGAAGGCAGCTGCTTTAAGATATCCTGGATGTAGGCACTGACTGGCAGATAAAAGTCAGGGTCTATGGAAAACCCACACAGTTCTGGAGTAGATGAAGATTCTCTGGATGTTATGTCCTGCTCCAGGTTCTAGGAGACTGCAAGGGACATGGGGAAAGCAAGGAATTAACTTTCAAGCCAGGAGATGTAGGTACTGGTCTCCACTTAAAATAGGTTTTTATTCTTAGAGGTCAAGACCGAGAGATTTCAGATACGATCAGCATCCACTTTAAATTTGAAGGAAATAATTGTCTGTGGTATGTCCTCTTTGTCGTTCGACTCGTCTCAAGAGTTACAAAGGCTATAGGAATTTCCAATGTCACACATATTGTGGATGATTTTTCCACATGCAGTGTAGTCCTCATGTTTATTTAAAAAAAAAAATCGTGCTGTTTGTGAAGGTGATTTACTGTTCAGTAGTATTTTGTTAATGCTAGAAATCAGAGTGAATATTATGACAAGTAAATATACATATTATTTATAGCAACAATGAAGAAAATACTGTAATGTTCTCCTCATTTCTGTCTGAAGAAGACATCTCCTATGTCTATGCCATCTTCCTCACTTGACCCCTCTATTTCCTTGTAGAGTGCTGGCAGTGTCTCTTTAGGAGCTTCTTCTTTATTAAATCAGTATTGTTACCTTTCAATTAATTGTTAACTCCCAATAATTTCAAGAAATTAAAGAAAAGAACATACAATTTCCCTGTAACACTGGTCAAGTGCTAAACCTATGTTCTTTGTGACTTTCGGAAATTTCACTGGAACATCACAAACATCAGTTTGTGATGTTCCAGTGAAATCCAGCCAGATATCCACAAACCTCAACTAAAAAGACTTTTTTTTTTTTTTTTCTTGGTAGTACAGAGGCAGGAAAAAGCTCTTAGGTCTGAAGTTAAACTGTAAGAATGAATAATGATGAAACAGCCAAGGTACAAAAGAGAAAACCAAAGGTTCTTCTGTCATCAAGGTTGGGGTTTTTTTGAGTGTTAGAAAAAAGAAAACAGAAAAATTCTTTGTATTAATATCTTCATCCCAAGACAGCTATTATGTCATTCCTCAAGATTGCCACATCTACAGTTCTCTCATAACTTCTCTAAATCTATCCTGTCTACATAGGGTCACCAATTAGGAAAGATATGGGGTAAAATCAAAGAGCAGTTCTGCTGAAAGCAGTAGGATGAAAAAAGTAGAATGAAATAAGAATATTATTAATTTATTTAATACCCTGGATCTCAGTTAAGAGGAGACTTTTGACAGAGGTGCTCTATAGAAGTACTCTGAAGAGAAAGAAAAAAAATTAATATACTAAAAATTATCTTGCTTTGTGCTGAAGCCTTGTTTACTGTTTGTAGATTTTATCATTAGGTCTACACCAAGTTATGCATAAAATCTACGTTTTTCTGCACAGAGATATTTCTGTGACGATGTTGAGGAACCAGAGAATTCTTGGTGCTTTCATCACTTGTTTCTTTGTCTTCATTTTCCTTTCCCAAGCAGGGTAGCAAGTGAAGTGCATGATGCACAGATTTCTAGAGTGTGCTGGGTATGCCTTGACCAGCAGCTGGAGTGTAAGCAACGTGTTGTGAGAGGTGGGTCTGTCCCCTGTAGCACCTAAAACTGCAAGACAAGTGGGGCTCCCTGTGACTGTTGCACAATGACCAAGTCAATGGAAATTCAGTCAAGAAGACAGTAACTAAGCTGAGGTCACTTTATCATATGCATTGTTCATTGCCTTACAATGCATAATTCCTTTGCCATTGTATGCAAATTACTAAACCCCAATGTCCATTTTCATTAAATGAGGTTATACCAGTATCGGCATGAAGTAGGAAATGGCTTTCCACTCCTGCGAAAGCCTGTGGCATTTCAGAAATGTGCCCCCACAGGATGATAACAAAATTATTTTTTCTTCGGAGGAGCTGACATCCTAGTTTTACCCACAGCTCAGGAGTTCCTTTATAACAAGCATCACAAGGAACCGGATGGTAAGCGGAAGATTTAAAAAAAACTCCTAGAAGTTCATTCCAAAAGAACTTTGAGAAGTTCATTGATATCCAACAATTTTCCTATTAAATGTTTTATTTTAATAGGTCCTGATGGAAACATGCTTTGCTGGATTTCTCCAAGTGGCTGTCGCTGAGGAAGGGTACTGCAGACAATGCCTGTAGGGGAGCGATCGCTGTAAAACGTGTGGAAAGAACAGCCCTACCAGAACGTGCAAGAAGATGGGGACTTGTGGGAGTGAGCACCGGCAGCTTACCATATAGTGGTCCTGTTTTATTCCCCGTGTCAAAGTTAATGCTGTATCGTATGAGTAACAGAACTCCAAAGATCCATAAGAACAGCCATGCTGGATCTGATAAAGGATCACCCAACGCATTATTTTGTGTCTGACGGTTCCCAAATTACATCCCTAAAGAGTAGTCTAAAAATAGAGCAAATGTCCTCAGACACTGTCCTGATCTTCAACAGTTTGTGGATCAGGAACATCACAAGTCAACGCGGGTGCTTTTTCAAACACTTCTTTTCCTTTTATATAAATTTTAAAAGTATAAGAAGAAATTTGTCTGACATAGCTTCGCAAATACTGTTACTGTGTCACTGTGTCTATCACGCCTTCTACCATTGCACTGCTGTCCCATCTGCAGTCGTTTCCAACTCTTTCATATGCAAAAAGTGGAAAAGATGAGATATCCACCGAGCGCCATTTACCCTTCCCAATAGTCCAGGGGGTGTTTTGTACAGTCGCCCTGAAGCAGCTGCAGCAGCATTGCAATACCACAGCACTGCATGGTCATCGACAGTGTCATACTGCCAGAAGTCTTGTTGCTATACAAAATCAGTCCTGCTCTGTGTCACACATCTGTGACAGTATATTATTTCTAGAAGAGTTTCCCAAAATATGTTTTTGCATGTAATAACCAGCAAAATATTTTTGTGTAGTTAAGAACCCATCATAGGTAGATGTAGGCAGTGGACATTCCCCATTTTTAAAGGATATTCCACCGTTTTTCTGCTTGCTGAGGGAGAAAAGAGCAGGAGGAAGTTTTTCAGTGATCTGTCATGTAAAATTTGAAACATTATTCTGGTCCTGGCAGCCGTCACTGTCCAGAGTTTTTCACTTGATTATCTACGCTAAACTTTTCTCAGTTTCGTTATATTTCTCCTACTCGATCCCCTCTGTATAGTCAATTAAATGTTCTCTATCCTTAGTGATCATTCCCTTCAATTCCCTATCTATTCACGGGTAGTTATTATAAACCCTCCAGTTGTCTTTAGCCAAGCTATAAATATACATTCAGTGCTCCATATTTTTTCATATATTAAGTCCTCCAATCTGTTAATCACATTTAGGGGTCTTCTCTGAACTACTAATTTTCCATTATCTTTGGTGATTAAGTGTTTACAAACTCATGGTAGTATCTGTGTGAGCTATTATCATGGTTATATTGACAGGAAATATAATTACTCTGCCCTATGATGTTACACTCCTCCAAATTCATCACCAAGGATCACATTGGTTTCCCAGACATGTTGCACGTAAGCACCTACCAAATCTGCTCCTTATGGAGTGCAGGGGTTGACATTATTGGTCTTTTTCTGTAATAATCTACTTATTATACTTTACATGATTGATTTTCCAAATTAATCCCTACCTATGGTGTAATGACGTGTGTTCCAAGAGGATGAGCCTGAAGCTTAACTACTCATTTCTGCTTGCAGGGGTTACTGTTGTGCCATGTGAGTATCCAACAGGGCCGTGCACTTCTGGGTATTTCCAGATATTTTCATTTTTATTTGCGATAAATATTAACTATCATACAAAACACAGTCCCTCAAAGTCTGATTATTTGTTTAGATTTCTTATTACAGCTCTTCTGACTACAATAACTGTTAATATGATTTGGATAGTAACTAAATAATAATGCATTAAAAATTAAAAACCACATTCCAACTTCAGTTGGTTGGAAGGAAAGTGGCATTTTGATTAAAATTTCCCTGAAACATTATTTCAAAACATCTGTTGCTCTCTAATTTTGTTTTATTTTTTTCAAAGCAACCTCATTTCAGTTTGTGTTGGTTCAATCGTGTCTTTCCCTCTTGACAAAAAGAGAAACCAGCTAGTTAATTGAATAAAAATGTTTATAGGGAAAAGTTATTTCCCAGCTCTAACTCAAACTATCCTAAGGAAAATTAAGATAAATTATTTCATGGGAGGATATGGACTCAAAACAGAAATATAAAATACATAGAATCATGGTGCATGCCTGCACTGCAGTAACACAAGTGGTTATATTGGTATAGATAACAACCTGAAATCTCTTTAGACTGACTTACTTAGGTACCAAAACCAGCATCCTTGTCCTATCTCAGTGCATGTTAATTTCAATCGGCTGAAGAGGGTGTGTTCACTGTGACTACAACATGGGCATAACTCCAACGGTGGTAAAATCCTTTGAAAAGTATTTGTTCTTGCACCATTTTGGACCTCATTCAGTGTAGAATGAGGAAATTTTTAATATGTAATATTTGAGTCAATGTGGACCAATACTCGGAGTTGGTTAATTTACTGTTGGGTCTTTCAGCGTTTTTTTCCAAACATTGTCTATGATGGTTAAAATACAGTTGTCAGGTCTGTGCCCGTCACCGTCTCCGGACAGACAATGGTTCCAAAGTTGCAAATCGCTCTTTCAATGCAGCCAAGCAAAGGAGATTTCAGGTCAGGGAAGTTCATCATTTTTCTTCACTTTGTTTTCTTCTTCCTCTGCAAGTCTAGAAAACTAAATTAAATCACTAAAAACCCTGGCATCTTTTGCCAGTAGGGGTATTTTCATACACTCTAATGGATTATTTTTGCTCTGCTTGGCAGGGGACCTTTTCCTCCATACGCAACAACACTGTACATTGAAAGCTATATTACATGAGTTAAGACCAGATACCCACTTTACATTTCTGCAGTTCACCCTTTGAAATCCACAGTCTTTGTTCTTTACATAATATTCCCGTGCTGCTGACCTTCCAAATATTTCTTTAATTTCTGTTCCCTGCTGCACTGCAGGAGTTTTATGAGGGTGAACATAGAATTAGTAGCCCATTTCCATTAGTAATAAATCTGCTTTTGCCCTTGCAGGGGAACCTTTGCTTCAGTGTCTGTACTTTTGCAAAAATAATGAATTCGTGCGGGAGGTTACCCGGATAACAGCAAACCAGGGTTTAAAGTCTAACCTGGTTCATCACCACCTCAGGGCTAAATTCTGTGCCCATTTAAGCAGGAGAGACAGGCCACAAACACGAAAACACTCCCAGCAGCCCCCACGGCTGCTCCAGTCACCAAACCACATGCAGAGGCTTATGATTCTTTAATTTAACTGTGCTGTGAGTATTGTGTTTTCAAGAGAACAAAAAAGCCCTTTAATCAGGATTTTCTCTCTCTTTTCTTGATTAGTTTCATCCGTTTAACTAACTCGTGCTTGAGCTGCACAAGTTCTGGAAAGTTAGTGCATTCATGATCATCTTCAGAAACGGATTACATTGTTTTATTTATTTGTTTATATTTCTGTATACCTTATATCTATAATTTATTTATTTATTTATTATATTTTTAATTTTTATATATAATTTATATATTTTTAACTATCAGTTTACTATTGATTTCTGCTATAATTTCAACAGCACTTGAGAAAATTCTACATCTATTGCAAAGCTCATATTCAGACTACAGTGTCAACATTTAAAGGAATTTCTCCTGCTGTTTTTAAATGAAAACAAAATGAAATATTTAGCTTGAGGTTCCAAGATAACATGGAAAAGCTATCATTATATTTTGCTACACATTCTTCACAGGACACAGAAAGTACAAGACAGGGTTTAAATATATAATTACTACACCCAGAAGTATAATAAAACTGGTTAAAAAGCCAGCATGTACATTTATTTGATGATATCTTTTTGAAATTTGGATACATTTTTAATTGATGTGACAAGCTATGAAAATGGCCATTCAACAACAACAAAAAAAAATCAGAAAAATAGTCTTGTGTAGGAATGGTGTCTACATTATATGAAAAGAACTAGAAATATCTCCCTCTACCCCCC
>NW_008825323.1:1842182-1844066 GCF_000699105.1 Pygoscelis adeliae | reverse complement strand
CAACTAAAGTGACGCATTGTTTGTTATATATTTAAATATATATTTAATATCTACTAAAAAACTAACTGGTTACCCCCTTATTCCTAAGAAAGTAGCTTTCTATACATGTGTTGGTCTAAGGTTGAACACCAAGCTGCTGAATAAATGTAGAAAAGGAAGGATGGCTAATAACTTGCTCCACTGGACAGCTCACAAGTGCGATGGAATAACATCAGAACAACTTTCCCAAGCAAAAGTTTATCTTATTAGTCACTTCCCATTTCAATACAACAGTAAACTGTGTGACCTGTTTCGAGGAGCAACTGCTTTGAGTAAACTAGTTTTTCACCTGAATTTGGCTGCTTAGAAATTAATATGAAGAAGCTTTCAATACCGATCTTCTTATGAGTGAAACAATGGGGATTACAAGGTGTTAGGGAGGTTGGATGTACCCTGAGGGTATAATCTCTGGTGAGGTCAAGGCTGGATGGCTTGGCGAAAAAGAGACATGTAAACACTGTAAAGATCCCTTCTCCCAGTTCAGTAAAACAGGCCAGAACATGGTTTGATGGCTCATTCTTTACCAGGTGAAGTGCATGGAAAAAAGGTTACACATTCTTCTCCTGCATTTAAATTGAAAAATAAGTAGAAAGATAACTCCCGTTCTTTTTGCACTTAATTAAGTTTATAACCTGTTAAGCATGGACAAACATGAGTGACAGATGATGACATTTTTGTAAATATATCTCTGTATGGGTTCTCGTCCAACTCTCCAAGCCACTAACATTTGGACTTACCAGAGAAGAAGTTGTGGAAACACAGGGGAAAGAGGAATATTTTAACCAAGTAACTGTAATAAAAATGAATATATTCCTTTTTGTGGTATATAAAATAAATGACCCACACATTCTCATTTACTAAATAAGGTTCCCAGACTTTTCCCCAGACCTTTGTTCTGTTCTGCCATGAAACAAGATTAGCCGTAACCTAGACATAGTTTGTTTTCTGGAGGAATGAGATTGCATCACAGAACCAGCATTTCAGCAGCATCCAACTGTCAGAAATGCTCCCCCTTGCAGGATGGTCACAGCTGCTTGCAGTGGTAATCTCTATGCCCATTGAAATCTGAATTTCTTACTTTCAAAAGCAGATGTATATATTGTGGTTTAAAAAAATTGCATAGTCAGGAACACTAAAGTTTCACAACATAGAAGGCTGTAAAAATCAGAATAGGATTTCTTTTTTTTTTTTTCATCAGCTTTCTGAATAACAGGGAGCAACTGAGGGTCAGAGAGCAGCATTTTGCAGCAAAAGCAGGCAAAGGAAAACTTTTCAACTTATGAAAATGTCTCATTTTCCACATCTCATGTCAGAGTGGTACTTTTCTTAAATGTGAATGCTCTAAGTCACGAAAGGATAATAAAATGGTGTAACATTTGAACTATATTTAATTTGAAATATTTTGAACATTTGAAACTCTTGAAATATGAAAACATTTGTACTTTAATATCGGGTTTCTGTTAAGAGAAAAACCGTTCTTGTAAGAACTAATCAAATAATTGCCCTGGTCATGTTATTCTCCTAATATCTGGAACTGGCAGCTGCCAGATGAGGTGAATGTGTGGTGCAAGCTTATGTAGTAATTCTTTTCTTTGCAAATGTATTTATCATACAATCTAAGTGATTCTTGCAAATTGAGAACCACATTAAGTGGTAAGTTGAAACCACTTGCTGTTCATACTAATGACTTGCAATATCTGTGTGGTAAGAGATATTTTGAATATCTAGATATGTATCGGTGTAGAGCTTCTCTGTGGGATAAATTGAAAACCCCACACTCCATACTTTTAAGAAAGCCTATAAATATTACATAAATCCTTTAGAAATAGCCCAACTATAATTAAT
>NW_008825323.1:1805673-1842121 GCF_000699105.1 Pygoscelis adeliae | reverse complement strand
AAACTACAAGTACAGCTGCACTGCCTAAGATGAAAGTTACAATCTCCATGTGTTATAAATCAGTGTCTTTTTTTTTTCTTTTTCGGAAAGAAAATGCCAAAGTAGCATGCAGCCAGACCTTTCCACCTCACTGCACCTTTCTGACAGCGATCGGCAAGACCAGTTGCACAATAATCCATTCTGTTGCTCATGTCCTTAAATTAAGTGTGTATTTAGATCTTCTGCTGAGAGAGGCTTATGCCAGTATACAATGCAAATAAGGGGGTTGAAGCTAACCCTTAGGGCACCCGTCAAAGTTAATAAGAGTCTTGCCATTGATTTCCATAGGCTTTGTATCAGGATCATAGATTTTAGCAAGTGGATCCTTAGGACCTGGAGGGGGGAAAGCGAACGTTACGCAACCCACAGGGGAGGTTTCTCTTCTCCCCCTGGGACATATCCACGCTAAGGGTACGAGTCAGTTACAGCTTTCAGCAATCAACCCTGTCAAATTCAAGTCATATGTGCTCGGGTGTTCTCTTCTGACATTTCTCCTGCTTGGCTGCTATGGGCTACAGTGGCAACCACCATATAAATAAAGCCAGTTGTGATAGCTATACCTACTAATTATTGAGCATCTTCAAATGCATCACAGTACCATGTGCCTTAGTTAAATGGTAAGATTTTCCTTCTCAGTAGCGTGGCTTTGAATAAGAAAATTGACATTTGCATTATTTTTAAAAAATAAGTACGTCCTTGGAGAGTTATATTTTTCTGTCACCTCTGGGAACAGAGTGCCCTGTCATGCTTAAGGGTGGGACTTCAGTAAGAGAGCACATTAGGCTAATGACCATTTCCTGAAGTTAAATCATCCCAAACAACCAAAAAAAATTTTCTTAATTTAATCTGTTAAAAATGTCTGAGTACCCTGAAAATTTTCTGAAGCAAGTCCCTTAACACTGCCACAGATAAGGATGGAAAAAATAAATAATTGTAACTACTCCAAGTTTTATTTCCCTGTAAGCAGTATTATCTCACTCGCAGAAATGGCAGACTTTTATTTTTCCATCCAAAAATAAAAATAAAAATGGTGATCTTGTTTTAAAGGATAATCTAATTTATTGTTAATGGTTTGAATCATTCCAGGGGTCAAAGGCATCTTTTACATCAATTTGCAAAAGCAAATTAATGTTTTGAAGGAAATGTAAAAGTCAAGTTGCTTGGGAGTACATTAAATTATATGCTAGTTAATGGTGTTAGAGAGATGGTTTAAAAATAAATTGCCCATAATACCTTTTAATAAAGGAGCTAAATGCATTTTTGTTCCCTGCTAAAAGCAGATGCCTATTTGGCACTGTTTTGAATCCCATTTGCCATGTATATTTTGATTAATACTATGCTGGGTAATCTGCACTACGTGGTCTAGGTTCAGTAACCTCACTGTAAAATAATGAGCCTTCAAGAATAAAAAATACGTTAGCTATAAAGTTGTATATTCTGAGGGGCTCTGATCATATTCAAATGAAACAACAAAAAAAGTAAACTTGCATATCTCAATTTGTATTTAGCTTTCCATCTGAGCTCTTAAAACTGGACAAGACGTCAACATTTTGCATATGTTTTCTATAAATACCTTTTCTTTGTGTCAGTTGCCACAGGACCTTGCAAAAGCCCCAGTCTTAAGGGAGCTTATGGCAACTGGGATGCAGCCAATAGCAATGAGTTCTCTCACTAAGTAGTGTCTTCAGAAAAAGGTCCAGCACTCATATTTTATGAAATATGTAACATGATTTACCCAAGGTTGTCAAAAGAGATGAATTTCAGCCAAATGCAAGGTAATAAATAGTAATATGTGCTGCATATAGTTGACTTATAACCCTTGGCATTTTGAAACAAAATTCTTTTGAAGAATTCATTTTATACGTCATAAACTTTCCTATTGTTTTTCCTGTTTTGACTGTCTTTGTCATCAGATTTCTCATGGAAAGTATTTCTGAAAGCTGTAAATGAAGCAATATGTTCAGGAATACTTATATAGGTCTCTATTTCCATGGTGTTCTCGGAATAAGAAAGTTAGTAGTGTAGAAAAATAGTCTGTTTCATTAAATCGAAACCTAGGGGGAAAAAGAGGCAATAAGGTAATGTATATGTGAGCTTTTTTATTATTATTTATTTAATGATTATAGAAAAACCTTTTCTAAGGTTGAAAGTTATTTATTTCATGACATACTGTGTTATTTTGAGGAACAGAGTAATTTAGGTGTTGTTTTATTATTATTATTATTATTATTATTATTATTATTATTATTATCCAATTTTGTGAGAGGGTGTAAAGTCCATATATTCAATCATTTATATTTACTTTAAAGTAAGTATAATTGAAAACGTGTTATATTATGAAGTATCCACTTCAAATCTGCTGGCTTAAACTATGTATCTATGCAGTTATGAATTCTCAAATATGAGTGAAATGCATCTCCTTTACTGCCACCCCAGGCACCTCAACTTAGGCTTCTATAGCACTACTTGTCGTCTGTTGAAACAACAAGGTGTTGGCGGGGTGTGCTGCATGCTGGTGAACCTTAAAACGGATTTGTGGACTTCCAGACAGCATGCTCATATTTTGCCACATACTCCAATTATTCAAAAATCTTCCAGAAACTTTTCCAGTGTAGTCTGGCTGAAACACCCCCCTGACCACAACGGTAGCCAACAGTGGATCCTACGAAAAGCCTCAAAGCCCCGTAAGCATGCAGTGAGGTTTCCCAAAAACGCTGCCCCAGCCTCTAGCAGTCTGTGTCTTAAGGAGACCTTCAACCAGGACTAGTGTCTGAGGATAATGCTATACATATAGACATATGCTCTTATATCTATATATATAAAAAATGACATATCATATATAAGATATATATGATATATATGGCATACATGTATATGCATATACATGTGTCCTCAGATACGGGAAGGAGGTACGGATATACAAGAGCAAGTTTTATAAAAAAAAATTTAGTGGACAATTTTGGTTTTCACCTGTTCAGTTTATACGCAGAAAGAGAGCTAACGACAGTGCAACGATCCACTTTTCTAGGCAGACACAGAAAGGTCTTCCCCAAAGGCTCTCCATGTGAAGATCTCACAGGATTGTCTTTCTCGTAGTGTCAAGGCAGGAACTGTAAATGTGAAACATTTGGGAAGATAATCCATCCCCTTAAATTTTAAGGTCCGGTTAAAACAAGTTCAAACATTGTTGAATATAATCCAAAATGATGAGTCTGTGGATGGAGTGGCCTCTCAGCAACCATTGTTCAAATAATATACAGGCAGATCTAACCTGCTTTTGTCACACTAAGCTCCAATTACAGTCAAGGAAGCAAGTAAGCACCTTTAGGGTGCAAGTCATCTGAACTATTTTCGATATCTAGCCTGGCGTTAGAATAATCAAACTCTAAAAATGCTTCCATGAACCGTAGAATAAGAATAGAGGACCAGTTCAGATGCAGAAGTTTGCATTTCTCCCCTGACGCTTACATATTAAGAAAACCATTGATCCACCCGAAAACCTTTAATTTCTTTGTTGTTCTAGTGCGAACTGTAATAAGCTGTTGCAAAGAAGCCAAGCAGTTAATGTAAGTAAGTGAAATCTTAAAAAGCCAGGGATAATACCAGTAGGCAATAAAAGAGTTTGGAAAGGTCTATAGTTACTCCTGTAGTTAAGCAAGCACTTGTCCCAAGCACACTCCTCAGACATGCTGGCAACCTTGAAACCCAAGATTCTCCATGGTTTCCATTTCTGCACTTACATGAACACCATAGTGGAAGAAGCAAAAGAACGTATTAGAGAAGTATTTTTCTTCTACTTTAGAAAACGTGCATTCTCATACACATAAGCTGGAAGAAATCGGACAGATGTTACTTAAGAAATAAAACAGTACAAGATTCAGATGCAGGACACACAAAAGTTTTCTTGAAATACTACATGCATTAAACATATAGCCAATGTTCAGCTTACAATATTTGGATGTAAGGAAAGAGACTTTAAGGTCAGAGGCAGATGTTCTCATTATTTAAGCTGCTGCTTTGGCATTAAACAGGACGTACAACTTCACCCGGCAGCTGCTGGAAAAGGGCTGTAACTTTTAGGTCAGCTTGGGCGAGCTGATGGGAACTCCAGAAAATATAGGAAACTTCTAGAAAATGTTTGTTACCTGGTTAAATCGTTCATAAGAAATTTAGTTCTTCTGAAGTATTTTGCAGAAGATATCTGAGAAATAATGTAAATGGCATTACCTCAGTTAGGGAAAGAGTATCCCAAATTTTGATGTAGGTGCTGGAAGCTGGGAACTGGGATTTAAGGTGGAATGCACTCCCAAGCTTAAAGAATTAAAATGAAGTTAGTTTTTTTGTTCATTTCAAACATGTCTGTTCAATAAAGAGTATATCTTTTATTTTATTGCAAATAATTAATACGAGGGAATGAAACTTTTAAATATCACAAGAAGAATTTAGAGATAGAAGTCCCAGGAGTATCTTATCTGCTGCACCATCTAGAAAAGGAGATTTAATTCCTTGGTTGTTGTTCAGTTTGTAAATTGGGATGTATTTGACATCTCTCACTCCATCTGCAATGGCCCGCGCAGCCCTCGGCCAACCTTCCGAGGCACCACGGCCAGCACGCCCCAGGTAGAGCTGGAAGGCACCTTCTGAAGCATGGGGGAACATGGACAACCAGCTGAGGACTGCTGCTCAGCCCGTGGCATCTACCTCTCGCGGGCAACCCCGCCGGACGGACCCTCTGCAGCTTCTTCTGAGGAAAGGGAAAGTGTGACCAGGATGTGGTGGCTCCCAAAAGCCACCTGGGCTTACAAAGTTTGATCTCTACCACAAGGTTTCCACACAGACTTTTTTCAGAGCTGACTGACACCGTAAGTATAATCGTATCATTTTGTCCTCAAGTGAAAATGTGAGTCTTTAAAAAAGCTGTTACTGATTTAATAAATTATTGCAACTTTTTTCTATAACAGAGAATTTGAAAAAAATTTACACCTAATTTTATTTCCATATGATTTATTTTTCCTCATTGAGAGGAACTAAATATGGGTGTTTTCTTCACCGTTGTTTCTAGCAGTTCTAATAATTAAATTATGTTAGCAAACTTAGCAGCATATAAATTACTGTTGAAATGGAAAATTTCATAGCAATATTAAGAAATCTCTTAAAAAATCATCAAAGGTAACATAAAAAGGATTATGATTTTTTTAAATATTTCAACCACAAACTGTGCCCTGACCCTTTTGTTCTGTAGGAAAAATAGAGAAAGACCAACTTCAGAACTCCTGAGTCACGTCAGATGTGTAACATCCATTAGAAGAATACATACAATATGTGTATGTTTATGTAAAAATGCACATATACAGATATGTAATGTATGCCTACAATTATAATATGGATACAAAACTCTCTATGTTTTATATATGTATATGTTATATAGACGTTATATACACACACACACATCTTTGCACACACAAATGTGTGTACACACCAATACATATACACATACTTCTAACTTGAAACCTGTATGAAGGGTGGAAACCACTGACCTGAACTTAGGGAGGTGATATCAGGAAGGTGTTCTACTATTTGATTATTTTAAATGGTCTGCTGTGACCACAGAGTCTGATATGCAAAAGGAGACAGTATATCATCAGAAAGGACGACTCGACTGGTGGAATAGAGCCTCTGCTCTAAAACGAAATATGTGTGAAGTGTCAGGCTATGTAACTTTTTTTTAAAAAAGAAGCATCTTAGCACTACTTTTTTAAAACAAAAATCTTACCGGTGACCCCATTTACCTAAATTAAGTACCACTTTCATCTTGTGAAACTCTTAAAACAGGAGATTTACAAGGACAAGATAAGAGGACTGGCAGATGTTCTTTGATTCATTCATTTGAAGGGAAGGGCATTTGGAAATGGCACTGGCACAGAATGACATTTGGAATAATGGCCTGTGATTCTGTTGGCACTTTTAGTGTTAAGCAAGTGATCTGCAAGGTAAAGTGGATTCACAGTTAGAGTCAGCACCAGTGCACAGGTCGCCCGTAAAAATAGAAGATTCCATTATTCTTCAGGCTCCCTAGAGGGAGCAAGGTCTCCAGCATCATTACCAGGACTAAATCTGACTTTTCTACCTCCCCTAATTTCCTCCTAGTAATTATAGGTCAAGCACTCTTTTGTAAATTATAAAACCTTTGTTCTTATCAAAAATGAATAGCTGAGGAAAAAAATTATAAAGAGAGTCCTAGGAAAAAAATTTCAATTAGAAAACCAAGCTAATTTGGTATGACCAAAGACTGTCAGGCATACTGACAGTGCTCTATTATGCAGTCATTTGGGCTCTTTCAAATTAGTTATGTTAATGTCCTGTGAGTGAATGTAACACTTGGATGGGACAAGATTTCTGCAATTAATTTCTGCAGTCAGTGGAGAGACAAGCAAATTTATTTTCCCCCTCTCTGGGAATTGGTATTGGAGGGTGTGAGGTAGAGAAAGTGCATTTAGGAACAGAGTACAAGCTAAACACAAGCCCTAAATAAAGCAGAAACAATGGGAGCCAATGCCTCCTCATTCATTCAATTGACAATGTTTTGCAGCTTAAACCTGTTTTATTAATTATGTTTGACATTTCCTTAATTAGTTTCATTTACACCAAATCAATCCCTACTGCTGTATGGCATCATTTATCATTTTGAAAAATTTGCATACTGAGTGCTGACTTTTTCTACTTAATTATACATTAAAAGTGTCAAGCGTGCTTGCTGCCTGGCATTATCTGCGCCAGAAAGGTTTGTGGCTGGACTGTGATGGTATTAATCATTAAGAGCCCCCAAGTGCTGCCGGGTAATATCTGGGGAGTAGAGTGGCTCTCATTTTAACGCTAGAGAGCAGAAGTGCTTCTGTAAAATGACCCAAAGCAAAAACAAAATAAATGACCTAAAACATCCGGTCTACTGTAATGCTTTGCTCTTTCAGTGGAAATATGCTCTGGGAAAAAAAAAAAAAAAAATGTTTACTGTTAACTGTTAGCCTCCTGCATGTTGAAGCTGCAGCGACAGCTCTTCAGGATAGCCAATATTTTTTCTGAATGGGAAATGTGACATTTCAGTAAAATGTATATTGATGGCTGAGTAACAGACCAACCAAAGCATGTTCATATCAGCTTTTTCTGATTTTTACTGTTTGGGCTTTTTTTTTCACTATAAAGGATTTAAGATAAAACACAACCAGGAATTAACATCTCCTTTCATAAAACCCATAACTTACATGAAACCTCTTAAGAAACAATCAACCATTTTTTAAATAAGAGGTTATGCCACATTCTCCAGGTTGTTAGGAAAGAACGTAGCTCCAGCCGCAAGTCATTCCCAAACAGAGAAGTAAAAGGATGGAGCACATACAGCACCGCATTGCTAATCTATCTGTAAGTACCTATAATCCAGTGCAGGTATTTCAGCGGCAAATTAGCTGTGAGTCTGACAACTCACAGGTGCACTTCCACATTCAGAGCAGCAGCTGCTTTTGAACAGCTTTAACTACTTATCAGCAGTAGCTTTCAGAAATGCTCTTTCTCTCCCAACAGTTGTGCTCATCATTCAGCTCCTTCTGAGACCCCGTGAAGACCCTTAGCCAGGCTGACCACTGATTTCAGGAAAAAATGAATCCATTGCATTTATCACTTGTTCTCTCTTCTTCCATATGTCTAGTTAGGACCTGGGCCAAAATTAACATTTTTGGCTAGCGCAAGGTTATCAACAGCCAGTTTAGTTCCTGTCTTTGACAACCAGTTGCAAAAACAGTTTTGATGCCCCACCAAAGCAAATGCAAAAACCTCAGAGCTGGAGTAACTGTTAATAAACATTTCCAAAGCCATGTTATATATATCTCATCTCAGTAAATTCTTAGCTATGTTAGGGTTTTTAGCAGTATCACATAAAACAACATGTTTTGCAAAATGACCCAAAGCGCATTTTGGGAGCTGGACCCTCCTGCTGCCCATCCCAAATCTTTATGCACTCCAGCTGAAACAGCAGTTAGTGAGCTGCTAAATATATTCATAAAAATGCATTTCTGTACCCTTTTTGATTTACCATGGTGCCTGCTCAGAAGGCCACCAACTCTGCCAAGCAGGAAAGCAAAATTGCCCCACGAAGATGGAAGGAGCTAGCATGCACAAACATGCAATTTTCAGTAGGAAAGCTCAGAAATACACGAACACATCTGTCAGGGGGCAAACACAGGTTCAAAAGCACCCTATCACTGTCTGTCATTCCTTTCTGCCCTCCTCTGTTCTCATCACCTCTGAGCAGAATCAATCTCAAGTGGAGAGTCAAGTGGAGAGTCAAGTGGAGAGTCAAGTCAGAGCTTGGTGTTGGCAAGAGGTGAAAAGGATTGCCCTTGGCCAATATGGGACACACCACCAAGTGAACCCGCTTTGGACATCTGACCATTCTCAGTTTTCCATTCCTGTAGTTAAACAGATTGTTGCAGAGGCTGTGACACTGACAAGAAGACTGCCATTACTCCACCCAGCAACAAACTGTGTGCCATGCATGTTCGTTACTAGCCCAAATAAGCAGAATTTAGCTTATGTCTTATCTCTGATTTTTTTTCTCCCTAGCACACACACGTGCGCACATGTCAGAAACGGCATTTGTAGACACTCCTAGGCACATCTGCTTTCCCCATGCCTGCCATTCAGGGATGCCAAGGGTATGAAAGGCCATGAAAAAAATTCTAATTTTAAACAGAATGCTTCTGGGAAGCATTCATGGGAAGGGCTAGAGCTAAGGGAAAGGCTCAGTCATACAACTACATCATAAGGAAAGGAAATAAATCTATGCAGAGGAGCAGAGAAGTTACTTGTGGCCTATGAACCAGTGCCTCATAGCCCAGTGCCTGCTCAGAGAATTAAGGAGGAGGGCAGAGATATTTCTGTTTAGAGGACTAGAGGGACAAGTACACAGGTACCATGGTCTCACACAGCCACAGGAGGGGATCATCTTAATTCTTGTGTTTGCCTCCAATGATCCACTCCCATGCAACTCAATTCCATTGCATGTGGAAGGATGATGATGAAGTGTGTGACTTTCTGCGTGCTCTGAGCGAAAGGTTTGATGATAGTTTCACTAGCACTCTGCAGGACAAAATGGGGAACAAAGTGCCATGTTAAGGTAATATGGTCCCTGCCACTTCTGCGCTTTGCACACCGTCATTTCTAAAGGCACAGGTATGGACATAGACAGTGGGGCTCACAGTCATGGAGGCATGCGGTAATTTCATTTGTAGGAGTCTCTGGAGGTCATCTGGTCTAATCCCCTGTTCAAACCAGGGCATGCTCCAAAGACATGTGGGGTTGGTTGCTCAGGGCCCCATCCAGTCTAGTTTAGAGTACCTCCAAGGATGGGGAGCATAGTGCTCTCCCTGTGCAACATGCTCAGGGGGACCAGTTGGTCCTTGAAAAAGAGTAGAGTCCTATTTATTTCATGTAATATCACTTTTGGCTGAAGCCAAATAAAATCGCTAAGCATGTGTCTACCCTTATTATACAGTTCGGAAACTGCTTATAAACTGGCCAAAAGCCGATGACACATCTGACATACTGAAGATGAGAGCACATAATGTGCTTGTTAGTCTTTCACATCTCAGTCACGATTACAGCTGTGATAGATGCCTCCACCACAAACTGAGCAATCACCAGTGAACCATATGCGGCTCATGTGGCCAATTTCCAGAGAACGGCACTCACCATTTCTGCACGCTTCCGGAAGGATGTGTGGGGCTGCTGCAAAGGCAGAAGCACCTCATCTCCTAGGACTATTAGCAGTAAAGTCTGCTGCACTTGAGCTTATTTTAGCCGGCGGAGTACAACACAACAGACTTAGAAATGCACTGATGTGGAGGAACACAGGATGAGCTGTGTGATTCGATATGACAGGGACTAGACTTTAATAGCAATACAGATGGTTGTCTGATGTTTCACTTACAATTATGTGTATTTTGACAGAGACAACTTCTTACTCCATAAGAGACCTGAAACGGTTAAAAAAGAATCTGTTTTCTATGCTATACATCAACCATGCCTGCATTCATGTCAGAACCCAAACTTACTGTGTTTAATATTCAAGTTCATTTTCAAATTCTTGCCCATTAACATAATATATACCATTTTGCAAGCCCGGTCAGAGAAATCTGTAACTAAATAATTTTCAAGTTTCCTTCATATCCAATGCATTATATGCAGTGTGAAATTATTTCCCCACTCTGTCCTTCATAGAAGAGCAGAAGAGCAGTACACAATATACATGATATTGTTGTAAAATGTCTTACAGACTTCAAAATTACTATGTGTGTATGCACAATCACAATAACTAATCCTAAATGACCATTTAATTGTCTATTTTAAGTTACACCTGAAATGCCGTTACAAGGTAAGCATTCAAAACTTGCAAGACAAGAAGTATATGAATGTTAAAATTATTTTTATAAAAACCTTCTCTTTCCTTCTTATGGTACTGCAGTATAACGCTTCTTAGTCCAAATCCTCTTGTGAGTAAACCCACTGTATGTCAAAATCGTGAGAAGCATAAATATAAAAGGAGCTAAGAATTTAGGCCATGCCTAATTCATAAGTATTTTTTGTTTACACAAAAATTTCTAATAAAAATTTAATGAGAAAATTAAAGATGGAGAGTCTGAGAAATTCATGCAACAATACTGGGAGTCACTCAGTCATGTATGTGGTGGATTAGAAACTCTAAACTCAGATGGGCTTATCAAAGAGTTCACCAGGTTCAAAGAACCTTTTTCAGCATAACCAACCACTGCTCCGAGCAGACTTGCCTGTGTATGGAAACCAAGCAAAAAGTCTCCCGTTTTTACTGAATTAGCTTTGAGATCTCAAGAGATTCTAAACTAAAAATTCAAGGTAGATAACTGGCGATGCTACAATATCCAAGCGCATAAAACTAAAACAGTCTCATATTCTAAATATAAGTCTCTAGACTTTAAAGTTATACCTGTTTATACCAATACTGATTTTGAAACTCTGTTGAACTTCTGAGATAGGAAACAGAATTCCATATACAAAAAATCCAAAATCCACTACTGAAAAGACTGTAATAAGGTATTATTTACTAAAGCCAGTAAGAATTTGCACTCAAATCAACAGAGATTAAGATTTTAAATTAATATTTCATTTTCAAAAATGGTTAAATATATTTGTTTATCTGTTCATCAGATTTTTATATTTTTTTTACAATGAGATTCAAATGAACTCAAGATACCACAGTAAGCTTATAATAAATATATTGCAGGTATTTTTTGGTCACACTGGCATAGGGACAACCACAGCAGACTTACATTCTGTATATGTTATTTTAGATATGCACATAACTGAGCTCAGATACTGTGTACAGTCAAATATCTCTAAATTCTATTCATAATAATATGCACATGCAGTAATTTTCAAACTAAAATTTAGTCCCAGATCCAGATCTTGCTGCATACTTAAGCTCTAGATTAATTTAAAAAACTTCAGTAATTCCACTGTACTGTTACACAGGTCTTTAAATGTAAAAATATATAGTACAATTTACTTCAGTAGAGCTACTCACAATGGTAAGCCCTCACAAGATCAGTCTCTAAAATTCTTTAAATACATTAAACCATTTGTCCCCACTGAGCATTAAATCTCTTGTCAGTTGAGTATTTTTTAATGAATATACTTTTGCGTTTTGTCATCATTTGAATGACTCAATTAACAGAAAGTCACCTCCCCCACTTTTACATACCAGTAAATTCCAAAGATGTCCAGAGAAATAACCTTGCCAGGTCTTTCTAAAGAGTCCTCAAGACTGCAATAAGCACAAGAATTTTGACAGAAATTAATTTTCTTCAGAAATGTATAAGCGAGTGTACTTCATAATTTTCCACAAACAACCATTTCAAAAAAGTTAGTTCTGATTGTACCTGAAATAATTTTTGCTCCATAATTTATTCTTAAAAAGCTTATTCCCAAAATATAGGAATTCAAATTAAGATATATGTCAATTAGTCACACAATATTTTGGGGGTTTTTTTGGACAACTTTTGTCTCTAAAAATCAATGCTATTGAAAATAAAAATCAGTTTATAAATATTTTGAAATGTGTTTTACAAGCATGCTTCCCAGTTCTCCTCTTGCATCAGTCTTATAATATTTCAGTAACAGAGTTATTTTGAATTTTTCCTAAAAAATTAAACAACAAGAAAGACAAGCTGACACTTTTCAAGTTCTATGTGAAATGTCCAGTGCCCATGATTTTTTTCTTTCAGTAGTTTTGTTGCCTTACAACTTTATTCAAAAGTGAATTCTTTCACAAATTCCTCCTGTTTTAATTTCTAGCAGTATTCATCCATCTCTAGTTGCATAATTTCTCAAACATAAGTGCTACAGATATTTCTCGCCTAATGCAATCAAATGATATATGGAACCAGCTTCTCAGAGTCCTTATATCACCTCTACAGTTGTACCATAAGCACCATCATTTTGCTTTTTAATAGCAAAACTTCACATATTTTCACTTGCCTTGTATGATGTCCATTAACATAATGACAAACTCACGGGTACTCTATATAGAAGGCTATTATGTAGAAGTATTGAGATGATAGCTGTGACAAAGACAGCAATTCTGAAAAACAGGTGCAAGCACCTGGCTTTCCTTCCAGGACTGTAGATCCTCTGCAAGAAAGCGCTCCTCTATAGTCCTGGACAAAGTACCTTGGAGAAACTGAATGTCCTCCACGACTTCAGGCAATGCTCTCGCCAGTGGGGCATCATGAGAGGGAGATGGTGGCGGTGCATGGTCAGGCAATTCAGGAGGCATCTTCACAGAAGACCTACCCATGCTGACCAGCAGGTGAGTGACACTTTATGAACCATGAGAGGCACAGATGTAAGCTAGATACCGTCAAGGATGTCTGTTAAGCACCAGGATGAAGTATCATACCTTGTAGATACTACAAACTAAAATATAATGTGGTCTCATGATCCAGATAAAAAATAAATATGAAGGACAGAGCTGTCACAATACAACCGTTGTTTTCAGAGGGTTAAGAATACTGAAGTCCCAGGTCTGCAACACACAGACAGTAGTGCTTTGTAAAAGTATATAGTGAACTCCATATCTCAAGAGGTAGGACTGACCTGAGGCTGGCTGCTATCATTTGCTCTGTTCTAGGAGAATGATCCTTTGTCTGACTTTCATACGTCAGTCCTGCCAAAAAAAGTAACAATACAAAATGCAGAAAGACAATCATTTTACCAAAGTTATTTTTGCCTAACTTGTTGATTTAAAATAAATAAATAAAGCTGATCCAAAGAGTATAGATCACCGATTGAATAAGGTTTTGCTCTACTGCAGACAGGGGAGAAATGAAGGGAATTTTAAGTAGTGCTTAAGAAATAAGTATTCATAAAATAAGAGAGCCAAATCCTATTTTCCTTTGCTAAAGTGAGTTCTCCCACTGACAATGGAACTACTTATGGATGAATTTTTTTTTACTGTGCAAGGAAAAGACACAAAGTCTAAGCACCAAATACGCTCTTCTTCAGTCTTCAAAACAGGGGCGAGTGAACCTCCATGCAAGGGCAGACTTCAGTCTGCATGAATGGAAACCAGAAGGTGATGCTGGATCCCCAGCCTCACAAAGCCCATTAGGACTTTTTTGGATCAAATGCCATTAAGGAATTAGATAAAACTGGAAACATACAAGGAAAAAGCAAAAAAAAAAGCTTAGAAGGAATTCTCTTCATTTTTAAAGGGGCACTTGAAGTAATTTTGGTTTAAGGTTTCTACCATTAATCCAATTCTGTTAGACCAGTAATATTGTTCTCAAGTAGGTGAAATCTTGCTTAAAAAAAAAAAAAAAGTCACTTAGAATTTTCAATTTTGATTAAAGCTTGATTATATTTTATTAGATTGTAAGATCACTGGCTCATTTTTAAACAGGATAGTTAAAAGGCTATTAAATCTGTATTTGTGCACTTAAGCAAGTGGGCTGGTTTTGTAAGGTGCTCTCATTGTTTTGAATACAGTAGGAAGTTCAAACAGGACTAGGTAATTACCTGGCCTAACAACTCTGCAGATATTTTCCTTTCGTGCAAAGCATTGGGTGTTTTTCTGCCTGCATGACAGGGATATTAACAATCTTTTAGACTCTCAGAGTGTACCAAGATTTCACCCTTAACAAAGGTCCAGTGATACCAGCAAAAAAACAACCAAACAACCAAAAAAATCAAAAAACCCCGACTTCACTAAATTGTTTTCCAGTACTGCACTGTTTCCTTCCTGGATGAATTTAAAAAACATAATCCATAATGTTCAGGAATTAAATTCTGTTAGAGGTTTCATGCAGGAAAGAACACTTTTTCTAGCTTTCATCCATGCTGATCTTTCATGCCGATGCCCACTGGGAACATTATTTAGGGACACTACCTTTTTTGTTGAACACCTGTCTCTATAATCTTGCATTTCAAGATTTTCAAGTCTTTGAAACTGAATGTTAAAGAACAGAAAGAGTTCTCCACGATGAAATTGCCCACTCTACAGCCTCAGCCATCCCTTGACAAATTCAGAAACATCGTTTGCTTTTTCCTTGTGATCTCTGCCTGAGGCCACCTGGCTCAGAAGTTTTATTCTTCAGGAATGTCACATCAGATCAGTCTTCAGCTAGCCGTTGAAGGACACTTTGATACTTTAATTTCTTAAGATGATCCTTCTACTTGAGAATTTTTCAAGTTATTTGTCTTTCCTTACTATCATTACAATCTTTGAATGTAATTAGGCTGTATTTAATCTTCTGGGGAGGAGCAAGGTTACAAAGATACAGTTCATTACAAACACAGGTGGCATCTATTTCAAATGTTTTTACGTACAATGTAAATTTATTGTTTCTTTGTCAATACTGAACTTCTGGAGTAATAATAATATTCAGTATGTTCATTTTTGTCAATTTTCAATTATGGGAGAAAGTACAAAGAAAGTCCCAAGGACTTAAACCAAAAGCATTTCAGTAGTAATGAAGGTGTAAATCTCGATAGGGTTTTTTTTTCATTTACATTTAAGATTTAATTTATAGAGCTATGCCTCATCTTTGGAGAATTTTACATTGAAATATTTCTGCTTGATATTTAGACACAGCTAAGTAAATATATATACACCAATATATGAATATGGTATGTGCAGAGCATATATGTATTATAATTGAATATTACATAGAAAGAAGTGGACTTCAATTTTACCAGTGCACCAAAAAAAGGCTCCAGGCACACTCGTACTAGCTGTACACAGGTAGTCAATAGCATTGAGGATGGGATAACATGGATTTCAGAATGGATCAGCAATGCATGAACACATCTGATGTCTGTGGTAGGCTCATGCAGCCCATGGTAAAGTCTGTGCTGTCACATTTCCCCCTGCTACTAATTAATATATTAACTATATTAACAGAACATGGTTGTGTCTGCTTGCAATGAATCCTGCTTTTATCTGACTTTATAGGTACACATGAAGAGACAATAGAGGGAGTAGGAGTGGTTGATATGATTATCATGGAAGACTACTGGAGCTTAGCATATTTTCTGTATTCTATTAAAAATAACAATAAAGTTAGAATAGGAAGAAATACATTACACAATCTTTATAATAAAATGTTGAACTTAATTTAATTTATTTGATTTTCGATTTCATGACACTTCCCAAATTATGCTCACATTCTCCAAAGGTATGCTAAGCCTTACTGTCAGCCAAAACCCAGCTTAGACAAACAGATACAGTTTCATCTCATTCTTTTGTGGCATATTTTCATGTAATATCAACATTTAATATGCTTCAGCATTTTCAGCTCCATTCGGAGATACTTTACAAACTCAGATTCCAAAGAGAAATTAGGGTCTGCAAGTGCACTTTAACTGAGGCCAAAGAATGATGTTCTCAGGAACCCCTGTTAATCAAAACTGCTATGTTTCAGAGAGCTCCGGAATTAACACAGTTCATGTTCAGGCAGCCTTTCCAAATGTCTTCTCCAGATAATTCAGCTAAACTGTCATATTTTTTAAAAGTATTTCAGAGTTGGTACAGAATGAGATCATTGTTAGGAGCCTCTCTAATATACATGTGCATTCATATGCATTTTTCCCCAAGGTGATTCACACAGCTGGCTGTGGAATACATTTAGTAGACTCCTATACATAGGGCTGTCTTTCTGTCATAATCTTTCTTTTCATAGGACAATTTGTGGGACTCCATGATATGCAGCTAGCAGTGCCTGTGCTCAAATGAAGTGATACTGAATTTCTATTATGCATGTGCCTTGGAAACCTAGCAGCTCGCCATAAAGATTTTATTCACACAGCAGATTTGTTGTTACTTAGATAGTTTCAGACAATTTTAGATTTGAATGGACATGGCAGGATCTGACAGCATAAAAAGAAATACCAAGAGAAAGAAGCATGTAGTACCAAATGATATATGATGCAACCTAGAGAGCAACAAAGAAAGCAGGATGTTGAGGTACTCTTGTAAACAACTATCTTTCAAGGAATTCAGGTTTCTTTTTCATAACATTTTTAAAATATTCAGTATGCATTACATAGGGAATAGATAGATGCATAGATAGATACATACACACATACACACGCTTGTACACAGATGCCACGCTTGTCAAAATTCTTTCTTGTCTCGTGCTCTTTCTGGGATCACTTTTAAAAATTTGTGTCTAAGCTGCAAACATAGAATATGCAAATCTACATATCAACCAAAAGCGCACACACAATTTACACTTCTTCCAAAGTTTCCTTTTGCGGTTGCACCTGCAACTGGATGTACAGTTTTGTACATGTACTGGAGGAGGAAGTAATGTACTATTTTTAATGCAGACATAGACTCTTTATTTTTCACCACATTTAATTTTTCATTTTCCAGTACCAAGGGAGGAAATGTTTATATATATATGAAGCTGAAATCCTACTCATTGATGCAAATGATGAGAGAGAGAGAAGAGTATGTCAAAGAAGCCTTCTCCTTCTATGTAAAGAAAAGGGGCAGAACAACACTGGCTGAAAAATTGCTGCATATGAGAAGGAAAAAAAGATTATTTGTTTAGGGGAGGTTGGTAGTTATGTCTGTGGATGGAAGCAGCAGTGTCAGGATTTCCCCATGCAGTCAATCTTTCATTCTGGATGCAAGAGGAAAAAAGGACAGGGTATAATATATGTGGCTTAATCAAACCACAGTTTTATTAATTCAAATCTTCTGGGAACAATCTATCAGTAACTACTACATAACTTTTGTTGTATTCATTCCCATGTAATGTTCTGCCCCAGGTTCTCCACCTCTTCATAACTTCATAACTCAAGTCATCCCTCCTGTGGTGGATAAGCAGTGAGGGAAAGGGGCTTGTCTCCTCACTTGCACCAGGCAGCAGGACCTCCAGCTCCTCTTATCCTCTTTTGATGACATTTTTTCTTAACTGTCTTTTCAACTCTGATGTAGCAAGAAATGGGAACTTTTATGCATTAAATATACTAATTATTAGTGGGAATCAGTAATTAGCTTGTTTATACCCTCCCACACACACCCCTTTCCCCTAGGATGAGAGGCCAACAAGCCACCTCACAGGAGGAGATGCTGTTCCAGTTTTCCACTCAGGATGGTAGAAAAGTAAACTATTGTATGCAACATTATGCAGATATGGCCTAGAGCAAACATTAGAGATTTATGTGAGAAAAAATAACTATAATAAGGAACACAATCCTTCTGAGAAATTAGATTTGTTGAGGAAAGACCAAGAGAAAAGGAAAGGAAATGAAACAAAAAGAAAAGGTAAACAGAAAGTAGGGAAAAACACATCTTGTTTGTGTGTTTGTTTCCCCCCAAAGCCCCACAGGAAGGAGTTATCTGGTTTCCATGAGTTCATACCTCTCTGTAAGGGAAGACAGTGTCACTAGCAACTGCATCATTTCCTACACCTTCCTGTAAATCTGAAGAAGAACACCATTCCCTGCAAATCTTCCTCCCAAATATTTCAGAAGAGCATGAGTCAAATTAGAGTACACAAAAAATAATACACATATGTTGGAGTTTGATTAAAGTGAGATTCTTATGACGTGGTTACCTGCAGTATCAGGGTAATGGAAATGATGACCTAAAATGATCTTTCTAGCGCTTTGCTCCTCTGCTTGGATAAGATTTGATGTTTTGGATAAAATTAAACACAGTGAAGAAATGCTTTCATATATCTCTTTGCTTGCTTATTCACAGAAATATGTTCTATAATTCATGGACAACCATGAACATAAGGACAAGGCTGCAGCTTTAATTATGCATCTGGGACACTACCTTAAAATAAATGTAATTAGCCTTTATTTGTGTTAGTCATGGACGTTACTGTGAGTGCATTTTTGAATGAATAACCTCAAGTATCTTTTTATAGGGCACGCTGCAGAATGCTTAACTATATTTATAAAAGCTTTGTGCAATTTTCTTTCTGATTTAAACACAGGATCTTCAAGAGTGCAAAGCAGGCCCTTTGGTAGGGGTTGCTAAGATATCTATACTTATGAAACCAGCATTCTTCCCGTTCTGCCTTCTCTCTCCAGGTTTATAACCTATCTCTCAAATGAGCAAAAGTATTCTTTGATACTTCATTGTCTAGGAAATGTATTGACTTGATAGCAGGAGTACTCCTGCACTGAAGAAATCTGGGGAATACTTTGACAGCAGGTAATCAAAATCATCCTCCAATTGTTTCATCCTGATTATTAAAGGGAATCCAACCTCCAAAGTCAGGCCTCCAAGCCCTTGCCCTTCTACTTGTGTATCTGAGAAGAAATTATGGTAATCTTAAAATCCTATTGATGCTGAAAGGCATTTCATCAACTGCAAAAATTAAGAGTGAGATGCAGAGGATGTTTTTCTATTTAGAGGAACCCCTGCTTATATGAATAGGCTTCATGTGGTGACTCTTTTGAAGCTGAGGACTTCAAAGCAGATCACTGACTTCCAGTGGGATAATCACTTAATGCAAGAGTGGGTAGATGGAATTATTACCATTCAGTCAAGCTAGATTTATCCCTCCTCCCCTCCTTTAAAAAAAAAAAAAAATAAGAAGGGGGGAAAAAAAGGAACAAGTGAAGATTTGGCTTCTCTGTCCCCACAGTTCAAAAGTGATGATGGTATGTTGTTAAGGGTACTAATCCTACATCAGACATCAGCTGAAAAGTAGAGCGGGCAAACAAAAAAAAAAATCAAGGTTATACAAGAAATGTGAGTAGCTTTGATTCAATTACAAGAACAACTATTTTTGATTTTCACTACAAAAAGTTTCACATTGTAAATACTGCTAGTCACCTTTGTAAGAAAGATCAGATCAGTGTGCCAATACACTTTTCTAATCAACAAATATAATGTGTTTTAGAAAGGTCATTTACAGATATTTATGCATGCAGATGAATTCATGGCCAAGAGAGAAAATTGCTGGATAGGTAACAACCTTCCTTGGTTCTTAGAAAGTTGAAGTAATTCATTAGGAAACTGAATTCTCTACATTTTCATGTTGCATTGGGTAGGGTTTCTAGTCATTTCCAACCCTGCTGACTTGAGTTTGAACCAGCAGCTCCTTTGCCTCTCAGCGCTTAGAAGAAAAATACACAAGTTAAGTGGGAGGATTTGGGACCCTTAGTTTTGTGTAGGTGAGGTTATTCACATTAGAGAAAATCAGGCTGTTGCCAAACTCGTTAATGTGTAGTACTTCTGCATCTGTTAAGTAACATTTCCGATGTCAGAAAAAAGAAAAAATCAATTTTTTTCTTTTTTTTCCTGTTCTTTTTTTTTTTTTTTTAAAGGGGAGGAAGCATGAAAGTCCAGCATTCTGATCTCACCTCACTATGAGATTTCATTTACTGAATACAACTGAAATTAACCATGCATCTGATGTTGCACATCTGATTGTTAAAACTGTAGTGTCTGCTTGACAAATCTTGGTTGAGACGCATCAAGAATCCAAAAAAGTGCGCACATATGTGTGTGTGTATGTGGCTGGACTGACAACAGGACTCCAATCCAAATGCTACTGACACACACACATATATATATACACAATTCTCTACAAGCTAAGCATGTCAAGGGCAAGATTTCCAAGAACAAACTTCATTTATAGACTAAATGTTTATATTACGAGTCTACTGACTGCATAGGTAAAATTCTACAATCATCTACCCAAGGGATGGCTCACAAAGCTTGTCCATCGTTGCACAGACAGGCAAACTTATTTTTGAAATTTCTGGGAATAAAGGAGGAAAATCAGTCTCTTACTTGAGTTTTCAGATAGTTGTATGCCACTATTCTTCATTTTATGTACACATCTGATGCTAATAAAACACCCCAAACTGGGAGTTAACACAGGCTCAGTATTTCATAAAATTGACCACATTCTAGGTGCTCTGGTAGGGATTTAAGGGGCACGACACTTTTGAAAATTTGAGGTTAAGAGCCCAGAACCTACAGAAATTCCTTTCTTAATGTTCTCCATACTGGCAAATAAGAACGAAATTATATCAATTATTAATTAACAAATTATTATTAACACCTTCTTCTCAACTTTCTCGAGCAGCTGTATAACATTCAGAAGGTTTTTAGAACATTATTTCACAAATTATTTCACCCTTTCTACAAACTAACATTCCCAAACTGTAATGGCCATGTTCTTTTATGCCACATATGGCACAATATGTTGCAGACTACATTTATTATCCTCTTTTCATGCTGTGTTTTCCCACCAAAACATGTTTTCAACCTCTTTTTCTAGTGGCTGTGTCCCAGATGCAGGAAATTAATTTTCCCCTAACTATTCCCTATATACTCTTTTCAGGTGAAAGCGTTTGCACTCCTGTGACAAAGCCTAGGAACCATCCTTGATCCTGGCAGTAGCTGTATGCCAAATAATATAGGCTTGTGATCACAGATTTTCAAATTAAAAACAGTTAATATTTGCTCTGCTAACTACTGCAGGGTTGGGATTTGTTTTGTTTTTCTTTTTTCTGTGTTTATCAAGATAGCCCCTGTTGCATTTAGCATTCCACATGTTATTAAGGAACAACAAAAGGTGCCTTCTCTAAGAAATATTGTGAGTAAAAATAATTACACAGCAGAAAATACTGGAGAATATATTCAGTAGTATCATTCATTGCTAATGAGTTAAATGGATATCACAGTGTATTTATAAATCACTACACAGTGTTGCACAGTTTATTTAAATTCATTGTGCCTCATTATAATTGAGCTATGCACCTTTAGGTCTGAGTTGATTAGGAATGCTATAGCTCAGAATAGCTTTTAATTCGGCAAAACACAGTCTGACCTTTACCATAATCCTGTGTGAAACACACTATGGTTTAGACATTAATAATGATACTACCTCTTTTTTGTACTGGTAAGATGCTACTTAAAAAAATTGTATTATTAGTTAACAGGCTCAGGACAATTTATCAAAACCAAATTATCCTTCTGTGTATAACTGCAGTACTTAATTCCAAGTTCCTCATCTCCCATAACTATTACCTACTCTTTAAAAATGCTAAAAACTAAAGCATAATAGTGTCATGTCAGAGTAATAAGTCACATACACACACTTACTGACTCCCCACGGACTTACGCCGTACCCAGCTTAGGGATCTGAGCAACATGATGCACATTATACAAGATAAGGCATCTCTTTTGTTTGACCTTTGTCTTCATATTTAAGTGTAACATTTCCTTAAACCACTTTCTGGTAACTCCGCAGTTTCCACTAACAGCACGTCATTGCTCTTCCATCATTATTGCTCAGTTTCAGACTAAAATTGCAAGAGTTACCAAAAAAAGCTGTGTACAGCCTGCAGCCGACAATCAGTCCCATAGAGGGTGAAGGGCCAGGTTAGCCTTGAGAGAATTTAAATCTCACCCAACAAGCCTGCCTCACCTCCCACGACCCCAGGGATCAGGGTGACTTCTTGGTCCCCTCAGCCCTCCTCTACAACTCAGTGCGTTTGCTGGCCACAGCTGCTCCTTGGGTTGCATCTGGATGATTTGCAGTTTCCAGCCTTCCAAAGTCTTGGTTGGGGCTTGCATGAATTGTCTTCCCGAGACGAGTCTTTTGTTTCCAGTATTGTCACGGGTCTATCTTTAATGGCTGTCAGGGCTTCAGTAACATTTTTATTACAGCTGCATAAGATTCATAAAAATTAATTCTGGTGGAAAAAGGTATGGTTTTGCATCTGTTACACAAGTGTGTTTCTGATCCTGAGGTCAATGAGAATATTCTCTAAGCAAGCGTGAAATTCAGAGTAGAAGGCATCAATTAATTGATTTTAATATTCCTAAATAAGAGTGATTAGTATTATATGTCATCAATCTACTTCAATTTACTTATGAAACAAAAGACATTAAATAACTTTATTTGTTCATACTTTATCTGTATAAGAGGAAATCAAGATCAAACTGACATTAGCTAACATGTTAAGTAATCTAATCCTTTCCCATAGCTGTAGCTGTAGGTTAATGTCCCAGTTTAGCAGGCTGAGATCAACACAACTGGGTCAATTTCAATTCCCTAAGCAGAGCTGTGGGAAACACAGCTTGTGTCAAAACAAAAAAAAATATGTTTTTTAAGTTGAGATTTAGCAATTGCTGACCTAGTCTCAATGTTCCTGTTTATAAAGTTTCTCTCCTCAAGGGACTAGTTCTTCCTGAATACTTAATAGAAAGCAAACAAAAATACTTTTTTCTCTCCAAAACTAAAGAAGAAAGTTTCCATTGTTTTCATGGCTTGTGCTGAGTGCTGTTCAGTTGTGAGGAAGAGGACAGCATGAGTGGTGGTGTGAGCCGGGAAAGCAAAATCAGTTTAGTATGGTGTTTACTTCTGAAAGGTGTATCCAAGAATAAACTGCATTTCCAACCTGAGCAACTGATTACGGGTCCTCTCCCTCCTCCAGCATGGTCTGTCTCATCACTCAGAGCATCTAAGGAACAAAAAGTCAGCATCGTGCCAGCTCTGAAGCACAGACAGAATAAAGAGAAGAAAATTACAAAGAAGTTTGACCTGGTAATTATCCGCATAGATTCAAATAACAAATACCTATTAAAACACTTTCTGAAGGCCTGGAGCTTCAGAAGAAAATATAAAGGCATCTCTCCCTGGAAAACATTGTCTTTCATCTTTGCATTCTTTAGAAAACCAGGTCTTTTCAAGTTTTCTGGCTAAGATGTTACTTTCTGATGTATCATGTGTTATATCTAAATGCATCTGTCATGAAGCTTTGAGTTGACACATGTTCCTATTTATACCTGTTCACTCAAGCAGTATTCACTTCCGCACAAGATGGTTAATACAGTATCAACTTCTAGTGCAGATATTGTAAGTGTAAATCATTATTATAATAGCCATATTCAAGACAAAGCTTCCCAGGTGAATACAGGGCACAAAAGTAGGTCAGAATGGGTCAAAATATGTGTTAAAGATAATGCATGTTATATATATTAAAATTCTGCAAATATAAATGAATTCATTATTTTCCAATGGAATGTTCATTTTTAATACTCTGTAAAATTAAGTCTGCAGAAATAAATAAGCAAAGATGTCTTCATTCTCTCTGAACATTTATAGCTAATAAATAAATATTTGATAAAGAACATTTTTTTTCCATAGGACTTATAGTAATATTTAGCATTGCATAAAAACTACAAAAGATCATTTATAGTGTTGTAGGCACTGATGGAAGAAAACAGCATTTCTCCTCCTTATTAGTAGTAATGTGGATCTGCATTTTCTTGGGAAAATATCAGAAGGCACAGAGAAGAGTCTACAGAAGGGAACAGCTCAGGTGCCTCATGGTATTGTCCAGACATCCATCTGTGGTTTTTGGGGATTTTGATACCTCCAAGCTAACGCATGACTGGGAAGGACTTGGCAGGAACATTGACAGACTGCAAAACGAGACCAGTCATGTATACCAAGAGGTGACAGCACAGATTTGGTGAAGTACAAGGCTATACAGACAATCCCCTTTAAAACCTATCTGGTCTTGTACCTTGCTTTGTTCTGTGTTATGAGATCTTACATAGCCATAGGTTACCAAAAGCATACACGATGCTTTTTCACTCTGCCCAAGTGGAAACTAAAGAGGACAACTCTGGCCGACAAAAGAAAACAAAGTGCAACCCAAGAAAACAATGTGGGATCCAGTGGATGAGGAAAAAAACCCACATAATTTTACTACCCCTTGTCTCCAAACCAATATGTCCTTGTATTGTTAAAAGCTACATGAATTGGTTAATAAATTTTACATGCCTAAGTCAAATATATAGATACAGAAAAAAAAAAAGTAACGTACATATCTGAAAACATTTTAAGTAACCTATGAGAAGCCTTAACCAGCTAAACCAGTCAGTTCCCATAACACCAAAAATCAAAAGCCAACAGAAAAACTACAGAAGCGAAGGCTGAATTTGATAAATCAGTTGTATCTTCTATGAAAGCAACTGCAGCTAAACCTCAACCACCAGAGTTTTCCAAGCAAATTGTATTTAAAGGAGAAAATCAGATGAAATAAATCAATTCTGATGCACAAGTTCAAAGACTAATGTCTTTAAACAGACTTCCATTGTATTTAACACTTTACAACAAAAATCATAGGAGGATATTCCCAGAACTGAGAAAATCCATTAATACGTATTTAGTTCTTTTTTTTTCTCTCTTTTCTGTGAAATTTATAATGCTAAAACATTTATCAATTTCCAAAAGCTATATTTGGAAGTTTCTTTGATTTTTGAATCTATTTAGCTCTTAGAAAGCACTGAGAATTGGCACTGCTGAAGACCACATAATTCTGATGTTTATCCAAAAAAAAAGGGAGAGTAAAGCCAGTAGCGTTTCTCTCTTTCACACATTGATTTGAAGGGATCTCCTGCAGAAAAAAAAATGTACTGTCTTCCATGGGACTATAAAATCTTTTTGATATCTGTGCAGAAACTGCCAATAAAAATAAAAATCAGTGGTTACTGTTGGTATTGTGAAATGAACCAATTGCTTCAATTAAGGGGTCAAACCACAATACCATTTCACATGGCTTAACAGACAGCTTTGATTCTGTATAGATTTTTAAAATAATAATGTACAGCATGGTGGAATTAATGATATAAGTGTTGAAAAAATTGTCACTCTGTTACATTACAGAGATGTTTATAGGAATTATACATATTTAAATATAAAAGGCTCCTGAAATAAATATTTTACCAAACCTGTTGGGAAGTTGATTTATTTTTATTAGTTTTTATGCTTAACAAAATAAGTAGAAATCTATCATACTGTTACAAGCCTAGTTTTTAAGCTAGGTTTTATCTTGCACTAATGTAAACATTGCCAAAAACATTTCTCTACTGTCATTATTTCGGAGGCAATTTCAAAAATGCACAACATTGTTATAACTCTCCTACTGAAAGCAACACACATCAGCAAGTGAAGAATATAGAAGGTCTCATGGGATATTTTCGGTTGCTGTGGGCAAAAAGTAAGTCTGGCGTTCTCGAGGAATTGTTCAAAACAGGGAAGGAGGAGAGGAATTCAGGCAGCACGAAGCAGTTGCGTGTGTTAGGGGAAAGAAGGCCTGGCTGCAATCCCAGTGCAAGGGTGGCAGCCCTGCAGCTACCCCTGCTAGACATCGTGTTGAAGACAATTAAAAGGATGCAAGAAGTACCCATCACAACCTCATTGTCAAAATTTAGCCTCATTCCACAAAGAAATTCCTTCCTGAGCAGACAGGTATTGTCACAGGTGTGTTTTGAGGACAATTTCATAACATATTCTTGAATGGGCGAGGCCATACACATCCTCAACACTGAGGGTTGGGCAATAGAGCTGAGGAATCACCTCAGCTAAGAGAAAAAGTGCTTATGAAACACAGCACAGGACTTCATCCATTCTTCTGACACATTTTCCCCAACTGATAAAGAAAGGAGAAAATCTGCACATATTCACCTCATTTTATAAAAAACCTATCAAATAACAGAACATTGTCACAGGTGTGTTTTGAGGACAATTTCATAACATATTCTTGAATGGGCGAGGCCATACACATCCTCAACACTGAGGGTTGGGCAATAGAGCTGAGGAATCACCTCAGCTAAGAGAAAAAGTGCTTATGAAACTCAGCACAGGACTTCATCCATTATTCTGACACATTTTCCCCAACTGATAAAGCAAAGGAGAAAATCTGCGCATATTCATCTCATTTTATAAAAAACCTGTCAACTAACAGAACAAAAAAAGGTGGAAGATGGAAAAGAGACAGTTAACAGGATATGTAAAAATTAAAATACAGGAAGAAGGGATGAAATTTTAGAAAGTAAATTGCAATAATATAGCAAAGGCCCAGGAAAGTCAAAGGCAATGTCATGCTTGAAAGGCTCAGTGGTCTACTGCCCCAGTGTAATTCTGTATTTAATGGGCATGCTGATGGGTGCTTTGCTTCTTATTCATTGTGGTTCTAAATGCCATAGGAATATTCACCTCCTTCTTGGAGAAATGTTCAAAGGAATTAGGAGCTCAGTTCTGAAACAGGTCCTGTCACCAAGTTGTTTTGTTAAGTTACATTATAGAACAAAGGATTTGGATTTTTTTAAATCCCAGATTTTCATGTTTGTGCACAAATTTAGTTTAGCTTAATTTTTCCTCAGAAATTACAGTATTTTTTAAATGGGTTGGGGATTTTTTTTTGGTGTGAGATTGTTAAGAGCATGATTTGTCCCTTTGGCCCCTGATTACATATCTAGTGGCTAGTTCTGTGAGTTTAGAGACTGAAATCTAAAAAAGCATATAATTTCACTTACCAACTATCTTTGCTTCTTTCTTACTAATAATATTGATCATAGGGTTCACTGAAATGAACTGAAATATATTTCAGTTCTCTTCTTAAGACAGCAACATCCTCTGCGGGCTTTGCAGGATAAATGTAATATTGTTCTTATTCCTATTACTTACTACACATCCCAAGCTTTCGTTTGTTTAGCTTCTAAATTGTATATTAAGGCTATTTCAGTAAAAGTACATGTTTCTTCATATCCTGCTTAGGTGTTTTTCAGTCTATCATGATGTGAAGAGGGGCACAGTAAAGGTAACAGGCCTGTGTAAAGCGTTAGTGATACAGAAAAATATTTTTTTGAGAATTGAATTTCAAGAGTTAGAAAGGGCCCAGGGAACACCCTAGCCTCAGAAAAGAACAGATAGCTCAGAATAATAAAGACATCTTTGAAAATAACTGACTCACATGGTTACAAAGAAAAGTTAACCAATGTAAGATTGCTAAGAAGTGAAATTCAAATAACTAAGAGTCAAACTAAACATGGTACGCACAGTCCTTATGCAAGAACTTCATATGATAAGAACCAGACAGCCTCCAACATGATGGACCTGCACTTTCTACAACTGAAATCATAAAGGCAATATGTGGCACTGGAAAAACTACAAGAACTCCAATAAAATGCATTATGACTTTTCATATTTTTACTAAGTTATGTCATGGACTACATAACGTGAATAAAGAGACTGGCAACGGCACACTAGCTTAGAGGAAAGTTTCAACAATCTGGAGAAATTGGCCAACAGGAATTTCATAAAGTTCAACAAAGGCAAATGCCAAGTCGCCAGCTGGGGAGGAACAACCACATGCACCAATACATGCTGGCAGCTGACCAGCTAGAAAGCAGCTTTGCAGAAAAGGACCTGGGGTTCTTGGTGGACACCAAGTTGAACATGAGCCAGCGTTGTGCCCTTGCTGCAAAGAAGGCCAACAGCGTCCTGTGGTTGAACTAGGAAACAAGGAAAACCAGCAAGTGGAGGGAGGTGATGCTTGCCTTCTGCTCATCATTGAGATGCACAGCTGGAGTACTGTGTTTAGTTCTGGGCTCCTCAGTACAAGAGAGACATGGGTATGTTGGAGAGAGTCCAGCAAAGGGCTACAAAGATGATTAGGTCATTGGAGCATCTGACATACAAGGAGAGGTTGAGAGAGCTGGGACTGTTCAGGCTGGAGAAGAGGAGACCAAGGGGGATCTTATCTATGTGTATAAATACCTGATGGGGGAGTAGACAGACCCAAACTCTTCCCAGTGGTGCTCTGCAAAAGGATAAGAGGCAATGGGCACAATAAAGAAAATGTCTTTAAAAAAAAATAATATTACCATTAGCTTGGTCGAGTACTGGAACAGGTTGCTCAGAGAGGCTGTGAAGTCTCCATCTTTGGAAGTATTCAAAAGCCAGATGCACACAGCCCTGAGCAACCTGCTCTAGTTGACCCTCTCAGAGCTGGGACATTAGAGTAGATGGTCTCCCAAGGTTCCTTCCAGCCTCAGCTATTCTGTGTTTCTGTGAATATTGGACTAGTCTCAAACCCCAGGTCTCAAAGAAAATATTATTTGGAGCACCAAAGAGCCTGAACAAAAGATGCAAAATTTGAAAATATTGGCAAAGGGTAGAGAAATTCTCATCTGAGCACAAATACAGCCAATAGATATTAATTTCCCACTAATTCTTGCTGTCAGAATAATTCTTATTACTAGGGTGCAGAAGGTAATAGATATCCTAGCCTGGTTATCCTATTAAAAGCAGAAGGATGAACAGAGGCAGGGTACCTTTTACTGCATAAAAGAAGCACTTAACTCTACCTAAACAGCACAGAATTTTGATGTGAGAGATATGGGCATATTTTCTATATTTGATGTGTCAGCACAGTTCTCACAGGTCTTACAAAAATCAGAATACGCATTTATGTTCAACCTATACTCTTCTTGAAATTCATTCTGGTGATTGTTGTCTGGTTTCTGTTCAACACTCAAGATATTTCACAAGTAAACACGAGTTTTGAATAGTATAAGGAACACAAAGGTCTCAGTGATATTCTGCTATGGAAAAAAACAGTCTAAGAATATGACAAGAATTTTTGAGCAGCATGGAAAGCAGCAGAGTTTCTATGCCAGAGCTAAACAAGCAATAATGTAAATACTACACAAGTGAAAAAAACTAAAGCTGAGGGGAATTTACCACTAAGTATACAAATAGATCTCAATAAGTTTGTGGCCATCATTAATATGTTTGCCTTAGTAAATATAGACGAAGTACAACATTTCCTTAGGATAATAATTTATGTCAAGATAATGTCTAAGTGCTTATTCCAGCCACTTGGACTGGTAACGAGCCTGGGAGTATGAGCACACTGCCACATCCAAAAGCCATGAGATGCAAATCTTAATGATGAGGGGAAATGGAAGGCATTAAAGATTCCTGAGTGTTAGGTACAATGATAATACACATTTAACCAGATTTCCACAGATCACTCACAAGGAAGGTATAGCGTGCAATTTTCTCACAAGAATATGAGGCTGTTAGTCTGTATGTGACAAAATGTAATAAAAGTTACACGTTAACCCATTTCAAAATAAAATAGGCTGGAGCCACAGCCCAAAGGAGTAACATGTTTTGCACCATTAGTTATGGCATGCCTATGTTAGCTTAAAATGATCACAAATTATAGGTTATGATTGCTGAAAGAACCCTAACAAATAGTTCACACAGAAATACACAGGGGTTTCTTTCATCTTTAAATCTTTCAGTTGGAAATGGGATAAAAATCTGAGAGACATATGATATTTGTAAATACACCCCAGAATATTTACGAAAAGCGTGATTAATATCCAGATAATGTTTAACATGTTAATTTTTTTTTTAAATTGATCAGTTTCAGAGACGATGTGAACTGTGATCGCCAAACACACTACTAGTGATGAAACCCTGTAGAAAATAAAGCTATCAGTAGACAATTGCTAAGACAGTGTGATTTCTACTTGTTTTGAGAATTATAAGTATTATACAGAGTTTTTGTTTTAAAGCAACTAAAAGCTTCTTGCTCAGGAATGAAGGACAAAGATCATCCTTGAAGTGTTGAAGAACAAAAAATTTGGAAAGATATACAAAAGATATTTACTTTAAAGATCTAAAATTTGAAGATCTGAGAAAGTATGTGCTCATGCTTGGCACATACACTCAAACTGACAAAGTGAAGAAAGAAAGACTGTCTTTGAAATGCAGGAAGAATGAACTTGTCATGAAATAGACAATAAACATTATACTATCAGGGCTAAATTTTAATAAGAAATGAACTTTCATAAAAGTCTAGGAAAAAATACCACCATTTGAACATAAACTTAAACTGAGAAGTGTGCTTAGAGAATTATTGGTAGTTAACTGTCAAGAAGGAAGAATGTTACAAATGTACTATGTAATAGTAGGAATATCTACATAATGAAATAAAAGGTATATATAATAAATTTGCAGATTGCACTAGACTGGCAAGGGTTACTAGCATCTTTCAAGATGATTTTACAGTTCAAAATGATCTTGACAAACTGGAGACATAGTCTGAAAAAGTATGTTCATTTTCAATAGGAGCAAGTGCAAGATGTTACAGTTACAGCCAGGCAGAAAAAAAAAAAAAAAAAAAAAAAAAGCTTTATAACCAGTTTTTTGCTTTTTGTTTTTTGAAAGGATTAGAGCCCTTTTGAGAATCATAATGAATCTTAAAACACCAATGTTTTCCATTTGCAAAAATGGTGATGCTGACCTGGCCTTTATGAACAGTAAAAAAACACATAGGGTATCTGAAATAATTTTTTTTCTGTTCTGCCAGGCAAGGCTTTAGGTCAATTACAGTATGTTTCCAGAATAAATTAACTACTTACATAAAGTCCAGAAAACATGAATGAAAAATAACAGGGGTGTAGAAAATATAGCCTATGAAGAAATGTATAATGAATAGGAACTGGTTCGTTTAAAGAGGAGGAAAGTGAATGGCCATGTGACAACTGTTTTCAAATCCATGAACCATTTCTATGGAGGGAAAAGCAACACTGTTCTCCAAGTAAATAGGGTAAGAAGCCACAGGTTTGTACTGCAAGCAGGGTACATTAACCATGGTAAAAGTCAGAATAATTTAGCAAGTTACGAAGATCTTACAGAAAGTTTAGACAAGCCTGTACCAGAAATTACAAGGGCCGCTGGCTCTCTCTGGAGACCTGAGTTGCCTGGATAATTTCAGAGGGTTCCCCCCAGCCCTATGACCCACTTACAAGACATGTAAAAAAAAAAAAAAAAAAGGAAAGTGATTGATTATCACTTTAAATTTCATGTGGCAGCTTCACTAGAAGATTCTATAGCTAATGATCACATCAAACTTTTCTTAATCATGGTTTATCTAATAATGTACTGCATTAAGCAGTCTGCAGTGAAGTGCAAGTTACATCATGTTACTTTCCACGATCCCATGGAAACCACAAACCAATGGCTGAGTTGAAAATGGCCTATATAAGGATACAAACTCAAACTTCAGCCTATAATTAGTATTATGAAACTCCAGGAACACATCAGCGAAACATGGGTCACCATCTGCTGACATTTTGGCAAAAAAGGGAAGAGAGGAAACTGAATGCCTGCCTAATTAGAAACTGATGTCAGAATCACCAACTTTTGCAGCTAAATACAGGGATAGGAAAGGTAAAATAAAAGCCCATACTATGCTGAGTTCACAGAAACTGATATTCACATTTATAGTGGGAAACAAGGTTTTTAAACATGCAGCACTATCATAAAAATACTTCTATAATCCCCGGAGGTCATGATTTCAGACTGATTCAAACCATAATACCTTTTTCATTGTTATAGATTGGAAAAGGTCCCTGTTTGTCAGAGACAGCTAGTGAAGAGGGCATATAAAAGAGAAAAATTCTGATGTAAATATTTGAAAATAAAAACATAATTGCAAAAGGACAAGAAAAAGATAATGGAACAAAAACCTATATAGCCTCTGATATGCAAGTACACAGATCTCTTTACTAAGGGACTTTATTACTGAAGTATATTATGTATATAACTAAAAGGTATTATGAAAATTGAAATCTTCTCCAACAACCATCAGTCTCAAGGACCCATTTTCCCATAACTTTCCAAGAATGTCAAAACTACAGCCTCCATGGCCTGAGCGTTCCTGTGTGCGGTTAACAAGGATGATAACCTGTTCTGCTCAGGTGCAGAACATCAGCTGTGGTTAGATCAGAAAACATCTCCAGCTGGACACCGCCACAGCACCATTGACCGTTGCCCATCCCCAGTCTATCAGCACAGGGCTGACTGTGCTCCTGCTCTTCTCCAGAAAACTCTAACTTCTTGCTTGTGACCAACCTTGTTCAACACTGTCCTACTGCTTAGGTTGGTTATGAAGTTGGCTTTGGCTAAACTACATCCTGAAAAAATGTAAGTGATTTGGGTTACAAATAATCCTTTTAATGCAGGTTTAAAATGCCTAATGAAATGCCATCCAAATCTATGCTCTTTAATATTTAATAAAATTATTAAATATTACATTTAAACATCAGAGGACTCCACAGGAGTGTATTAAAGCAGAAGATGGATTCAGAAGGTTTGCATCCCACATTATGCAGGGAAGTAACCAGAGTTTCAGCCATTATTCAGTCAAAAAAGATTTACAATAATTGCTGAGGAAAATTTGAAGTGTCTTAAATCGGTAGTTAAACATTTTTTCCTTATTAAACAAATTTGACTGATCTCAAATACAAAGATTATAGGTTAATCTCAAAACTGCAAAAAAAACCTGAAACACAACAGGTGTAACAGGCATCTAAATTTCTTGCATTTAAAACCTCAGGATAAGAATCCCTTTATTTTATCAAAACAGTGGAAAACTTCACAAGCAAGACAGCTAAAATAAAAATTTTGTTAATTTTTAGAAAACTTACATCCAAGTCCCCTCCACACAGCATCAAAAAAACATGTTTTTAGCACATATAGATTGGGTTGGTCACAACTTCTTAATAGGTGTGAAAAAAGCAAATAAGTTGGTAAAATAGTCTTATCAAAGGGCAAAAAGAAAACATAGTAGTCCTAAGCAGTTAATATATGAGAGACTCAGTTACTAGATTTTCTGCTTTATATGTAGCGTTGCAAATTTTCTGGATTGGAGAATATGTGTACAGCTTTTTATGTTTAATGGAATTACCAGTTATATGACACCCACAATATTACATATACCTTAGGAAGGTATAATATAATCCACCCTAGCAGATTTGCATCATTATGAAAAAAAAAAATGGACAATCTGACAATTGTTTTGTCTGAAGAATCCATCCTTCAGATGTTAGGAATTTTTCAATTAAAGTATATTCAGACTATCATTACAGGAAAATCTGAATTAAACTACAGGCCAGTCCTATAACATTTAGGATTCTCTTTAGCATTTACACTTAGATCTCTACAGCATCATTAAAAGATTTTGAGCCATTCTGTAACTTGTATGGAAAGAGTAAGATACATTAAATCTTCACAGGTCCAATATGGTGCAAAACTGTTACATTATAGAGAACCATATGTTTTAAGATTTTAATCATTTCCAGCAGTCCTAGTTCTAATGTTTTAGTTTTAAAAGCATAATAATAGAAAGAGCAAGAAACGGCCAAGCAGACTCCGTGGTCTTCCCCAAAATAAGAAAGCTATATATAGACTATAGTATAAAAGTCTTGCAAAAGCTACTTAATATTCTCACATTAAATTCTTAGAGAAGATCCTTCCTGCCTCTTTTTTACATACAATCAATGGATTACTTAACACAAAAGGTCAGTCACGAACTCTATCACTCCTTCTCAAAGCATTTAAATGACTTTAGGGACTCAAAGACATATTTCAAGCTATGATTTCTTGAGTTTTGATGCTGTAAATATGCCATTCTGCACTGTAACATTTAACATAATACCCTAATTTTATATTGAGTAGACCTTCTAAATAATTAAGAAACTGATTTGAAAACATAATAAATAAAATTACTATTTCACTCTACTGTGAAATCATTGCATCTGCCTCTCATTTGTGCATATTTAGACATATGATAAGTTTGGGAAAATATTAAATCTGAACAGTTTCATTAATCCTAAAACAAATTATCATTCAGGTAATTAGAAATTTGCTGGAAATTCAGGTTAACAGATTACCTGATATACTGGTTAACAAATATTGGTCATTTGTTACTCTCTACTAATTTTTTTTTCCCCGTTATCAATCTAAGATATCTCGTCAAAACATTTAGTTAACTAACCAAAATAACTATTCTAGGTCATAGCAAACACCTTAGAAGTTAACTCTCCCAACTTTCCAAAACCTATGTGTTTGAACAAAGCTGGTAAAAAAAAAAAAAAAAAAAAGAAAAAAGAAAAAAAGAAAAATTGTTTCAATTAATACTTTCCTGGAGTCTTTTCCTAGAATATCTAGTAAAAAGTTTAATTCTGTGAGAATTTTCATTGAAGAAAATATCAAAACCATTGCAGAAGATTCATCTGGAAACATGCTTTTTAGTTATTCTTTTTTACTTGTTATTATTTGTACAATATTTCATTTTTTGCTCCAGGTCTAACCAAAAATTATGTTTGAAAATTCATTTTGAAAACAGAAAATCCTAGCTCTCTTTAATAATTAAAAAATGGTGGTGTATTCAGCAATTAGTCATAACGTTTAATAAGTAATTGTGATAATATAGTTACAGTTTCACAAGGAAAACAAATGGGATGAAATTTACCTATTTCTCGTATTCAAGGTAGAACTCTGATGTAAGACCTCTGCTGAAGAAAGGTGTTTAAAAGATATTGTAGAACGGTTGTTACAGCCAATAAGACATACACCTTCTGCAACTATGCTTACATGCTTTTTTTATCTATTACATTATTTACATTGAACAAAGAACTGGCTGCAGTGAAATTCTCAGACTTCTCAAAACATAGATTATATTTGAGAGTAAAGCAAAGGTAGATTACTGAATGGACTTAGTGTTTATTTTGTCAGACTGTCAATTGCAAGAAATAATCTCCAAGTTATATACATGAGCTATTAAGTTAATAATGCTTATGGACATATGGATTTTTAATTGCTCTATTGTTCTACTGTTATTATTTCTTTACCAATATAATTTTATGTTTTAACATTTAAAAACATAACATGCATATTTGCATATCCTGATTTTAACTAAAAAGAAAGTAAATGTGATTCTAATTTTATTTGATTACATACTGGTAGCACGCCACCCAAAAGTGGTGAAATATACAGTTAAAAGTATATTCCCAAGTTTAAAGCACTGTTAAAAAAAAAAAAAAAATTACATGATTACACTACTGCATTTGTACCACAGGAGCATTTGCTAAATAGTACTATCATTCTCAGTAGAATTTTATGTTCAAAACAAAGAATAAAGAAAATTATGGAGAAAAAAGTGGCAAATTGGAAATAGAACCAGAAGCTCTGTTTCACAGGCTGTTGATGATCACTTTTCTATTTTATGTGTCAGGTTTAAATTTCCCTGTGGCAGCAATTTAAATCTTTTCTTCTTTCCTGAGGCTGCTTAAAAATTTAATTTAGCTCAGGCATGGTGTCTATGTTTTATAATAGGAATATAGAAAACTCGTCTAATTTGGGGGCTGACCCTTTTAACAGATTATAGAAATTTAAACATAATTAATCAGCTTTATTCATAGAGTTACATGGGCTTTCCACAATTTACTCATGTAAATTTCTTTGCTTGAGTTACAGTAGACTACATTAGAGAAGGGTATTTGAAGGCAGATATTCACAAGTCACACATTCATGTGGTGCATATACAGTGGAAGAGTCATTTGCATGCACATCCACACACACACAGACACACATACATAAATCCAATAAATCTACATCTCTTCAGAAGTTTTACCAGTCATCCTCAACTCACATTAACTCCTTCACATTCAAGTTCCTGTATTATTTTTTCTGTATTTTTAGCTAAGGGTTGGAAATGGATTCTCACTTCAGGAATTACCACGTGGTACAGTCCTTTCATCCTTCTCTCCTGGGTTAGAATATCATAGTCCTCAATACGAAATGGCACTAAAGTCAGTTAGGATCACAGTTGTTTGTTAGGGTTGTTGAGTGTTAAAGGCAAATACCAAATTTTAAAAGAATAATATCACTGCCAAATCCTTAATTACATGCTTTGCTGTTGTCTTTGCAGGTTATAGCTGAAGAATATTCTAAATGGAATTAACTATTAGGAAGGATAGCATCATTTTTTGTAAATGGTAGAGTTCAACACAGCAGACTTAAAGACTACATTTCTCAGAACTTGTGTCCTACCAGTAGATGAATTTTTAAAAGGAAAAAAGGTGCCACTTGATCCAGTTCTGGCATATCCATAAATCTATAGCTGCACAGAATTCAGACAATGTCAACAGCAGTGATGTTCCCCATAGCTTTTATCATACCTATGT
>NW_008825323.1:1796428-1805603 GCF_000699105.1 Pygoscelis adeliae | reverse complement strand
TTTATATTATTATGTTCTAGATTCACCCCAACAAAAAAAAAAAACAACCCAAAACCAAAACCCAAACAAAACAACCAACAAACCCAAAACAGGTGGATTTCACATTATCTTCCCGATCTACCAAACAAGGTTATGAAGAATGGCAGCTCAGCACAGGCTTCCAATTCTGCGTGTTTAACTGTTGTCCAGCAGCTGAAGAGGGGTGGTTATGAGGATTTCTGTGATCTGTTTCCATCTCTTTCTCACTCTGCTTCCTAGAGCAAATTTTGTTTTCAATTCTGTGCTCTTCCCCTTGCCCAGCTGCGAAGGAGTACACTTCTTTTCCATACAGGTGTTTTTGAACATATAAATAAATGATATTTAAAAGAAGATTAAAGAGGCTAAAGAAGAGAAGATCTTTATTAAATTAGAGAAGAGCATGAGAAGAGATTTTGGCTGCTGCTCATTGTACTTTTTGAGGTCACTGAAGAGAAATCAGCTGAAATTATCTGAATAAAAAAATACCCTGGAAATATTGCTCAAAGGTTATGGGTGAATAAAAGATCACAGTAAAATTAGAAATTACTGCTAAGAGAAATAAGAGAAGTCAAGGGTATAATTAACTAAGAATGATTTCAGAGTAAAAGGACATTGCTCAGTTAGCTTAAGTTCCATCTATTATTAAAGAACATAGTTAAATCTGTGTAGTAGTATTGGAGTTTTTGTTTATGAGTTGATTGCAAACTCCTTTGATGGTAAATAGAAAATATGTCATACGCAGGAACAACTAAGAAACTGGGGGCTTTTTCTGTTGTTCCTGCTGCTCTTACCACAATTCATTGAAAAGAACAAAAGGAAAGCAAGATAGTGAAAAAAATCAGTGAACATGTAAGAGGGGGAAAACAGTGTTTTCATGATATCATCCCTACAGACACCATAATCCATCTCTTTGCATGAAAACCTCTTGTTCTGGTGGGAGGGGAAAGCAGCAATAGGACTGAAGCTATCTGTGTCATGATCCATCTGCACGATACCACAGGGAATAGAAGCATCTGAATTCAAATCCAGTCCATATAAGCTTGCATTAATTACCTTGTCCTGCCCTATCTCTCTGTGGTGAAGGTCAGAACAAATGACAGCTGGGCAAAAATCCTAGGTCAACATGGTTGGTTATAGTACCTTGCACATATCATGGATGGCCATGGTATCTCAAGACCTGCATGCCTTCACTCCTGCATTCACAACACCTGTCAGCTGAGAAAACAGTCATCACTTTCTTACCCATTTTACTTTTGGAAGTATTGTTCAGTGATGTGAATACTTTCCCATAAAGAGAAATATGAAACGAACTTGATAAATGGCTCTTTTCTATCCCTTAAAAAAGTATGTCCAAGGGACGCATGCAGCGTCCAACAGTCTTAGCAAAAAAACCCAGACGTAAAAATAAAATAAAATAAAATAAAAAACAGGACATACATACATACAACCTGACATCATAAACTGTCTGGGAAAGGGAATTTGACTCTTTCTCAGAATCTAGTTCTAATGGTAGTTCATTTTCTGCCAACGTCTAGAGAAATATTACATAATAAATAATCATTTCAGTGTATGCTGATTAGTTTTCAGCTTCACTAAGGCTACTCTTAATCACTTAACATTGCTACTACCTTTTATCTAACTCTCCTCCTTACGCTTCTAAGTGTTTTAAGAAGATATTTAAAATGCTTTTTTCAATTCAGTGAAACATTATTTGAAAGAGAAGTTTTATAAAACCGGCACCAAAACAAAGCATCTTGTAATAGATCCACGGGTTATTATAGGTTGGCTAAGAAGATATGTTCGGTTAGATCCAATTATTATAATCACGAAAATAGCAAATGGATAGAGAATTAGTTAGCAATTTAATTATTTAACTAAAATATAAACTCAGTTGTCATATACCCTTCTTTAACCCTGCTATAAGTTTCCTTCAGCCTTGAAACCAATTCAAAGATGTTGTGGTATTGATGGACACATTTTTTGTTTTCAGAAACATTGTTAGAGAAACATTTGTTCATTATCATACTGATCTACTAACTACTTTTTGCCTACTTCATGTTGCACTGATGACATGAGAGAGCATTTACTTTTTCTAAAATGTTTTTCAAGGTTATGTATCCAGTACAATCCAAAACAGCCACAAATAGCTAACATTTTTGTTTTTTCCTCACTTCTCCGTTCTCCATTGCAACAATCTTAAATGTTTGCTGAGATATAGCATTGCAGGAGATAAGGTGAACTTTATTTTAAACACCGTACAATAAAAAAACCCTGAATTTATTATCTCAGTTTTCAAATATTATGCGCACCTTTGGATTATGGCTAATCCTTTTATATTGGGATTATGAGATTCTAAAATATTCAGGTGAAAAAAATCTGATACTGGATAGAGAATATTCAGAGAATACAATTTTTGCAATTTCTATGATATGCATTGTTTATTTGCAATAGTACACGATGACTTCAAGAATTTGAGAGTCAAGAGAAAAAAAATTCTCATATTTATAAGCAGACTTCATCTCAACACTCTGTAACAGCTTTCTTAGTATTTGAGTTGGACCAAGTTTTCCAAAACTGCGTACCTATTGTTAGTCTTTTAAATAAAGATTTAGGAGTTCATAGATTTCAGAATATGGTAATACAGTGGCTTTGAATGGGATGTTCAGCATCTTAAAAGATCAAGACTGGCATCTGAAAACTTAAGACCACAATTCATAAATGTATTTAACAGTGATTATTATCATAATGCATAATTTTCAATACATGCCATGAAGATATATGCACAAAGGCCAAAATAAAGCTATAGGAAGTCTTAAAAAAAAAAATCAAAGCCAGTTTGCAATTTACAAATACTCATTATTCATGAAGTGATAAAGTATGAACTTTTTACTAGAATATATAGGTTAGGTAAATGCTTTGATATTTTAGAGATTGGAGAATGGTCCTTATTTACACTAAGGTTAATTCCTAATGTTTTAGCAACATGAAAGGACCTTTCAAAGTGAAAATAGATACATCTATACATGCCTACTATGTCCAGGGAACTAATAATTAGAAAGGTGTTGTACTGATGTATACAAGGATAAAGCCCAAAGTGTTTTTGAGCCCACATTTACACTACCTGATGCCAAAAGGAATCTTTTCACTGATGGAATGGGATGTTTCATCAGGATACCTATAAGACCTTAATTAAAGAATGAAAAACTAACTGCCTAAAATATGAACACACATTGCATGAACAAACTGAGCTACTGAAAATATTTCAAGTGGACAAGTTTCTTCCTGTTACAGAAAGTAATATATTCTACACCATAACCTCAATGCAGCTACGCTGACAATTTGATGGTACATTGCAGAGATATCCACAAGATGTGCAAGTCTAACAGCATTATAATTCAGCCATGCCAGGGAGGATCCTGCCTATGGAAGAACAGACTATGTGAAGCACGTTGCCAAATTGGGCTCTGTATCGTTCACACTTCACAGGGTCTGAGAATCTTGTAAGGTTTTTTGCCAGCAGCTCTCCATGCACATCGAGTTTCCTCGTAAGCTCTTCCCTTCAGCACCTGAGTCACATCTTCCCCTTATTCAGTCTCAGTTTTGTCATTCCCATTAGCGATATTGGCCACTGATTTTTCTGTTATAAACTGTATAGCAGCTTTGGGATTATCGTGGTGTAATCCAGCGCGAAAAGTGAACAGATTGAAGACAGAATCCCACACATATGTTGCATAGCAGAGTCTTCTGACTCAGCACAGCAGGAGCTATCTGATACCACATAGAAATTACAATTTTCTTACATTGTCTAGATAGCTGAGACAGGATAAAATCAAACCACAGCTCCATACTCCTCTAAATTGCCTGTGCAATAAATTCCTACCTACATCGTGAAATGTAGCTCCAGTTTGAGAGCCATCATTTTACCCAAAGTGGTGCAGTTTCCAGCAATTTCATGAGAGCAGCCTCCTCTGGACCTCAAAGCCTTTTTCCAGCAGTGGACTTTTCTGAAATTGTTTTCAAACAGACCAGGCATCTTCATATTCTGTAATTCCTCTAAGTGGTTTAAAAAATACCCAGAAATTTTATTTCAACAATTGGCAAGTACACTGACATAGCAGTCATTTAAAAAAAAATCTGACCAAACATAATCATACTGTAAGCATTAGCAGATTTCCCACTCCAAAGATTAAATGTGTTCTTTCTTTCTCCATTCACCTTTTTCTATGTTGCAGATATTCACCTTTCCCCATCTTTCTCCTTCCTTCCGTCAGACAAGAGGGAGACTGGCCAGCTCCATTGACAGGAAAGTCAACATTTACAGAGTCAACCTAGACATGTTTGCAATGCAATGGTTAATCAATTCATTTCTCAGGAACACCATCCATGTAATATAAACAAATTGTACAGGAGAACAAAATAATTGTAGATTTGGTATTATTGACAAAAATAAGTTCAGACTAAGCTTAAAAATGAAATAAAATCCCTTCATAATTGTGGAACGGTTTTAGTGTATTGATCATTTTCTACAATACCTTAATTGCACGATTCACCTTCAAACCAGGATTAAGAAATTTATATTGCTGTCCTGGTTTTGGCTGGGATAGAGTTAATTTTTGTCCTAGTAGCTGGTACAGTGCTGTGTTTTGGATTTAGCATGAGAATAATGTGATAACACACCGATGTTTTAGTTGTTGCTAAGCAGCGTTTATACTAAGTCAAGGACTTTTCAGCTTCCCATGCCCTACCGACTGAGAAGGCTGGAGGTGCACAAGAAGCTGGGAGGGGGCACAGCCGGGACAGCTGACCCAAACTGGCCAAAGGGACATTCCATACCATGGGATGTCATGCTCAGTACATAAACTGGAGGGAGTTGGCCGGAGGGCAGTGACCGCTGCTCGGGGACTGGCTGGGCATCAGTCAGTGGGTGGTGAGCAATGGCATTGTGCATCACTCGCTTTGTATTTTCTTCTATTTTTTTTTAATTATTATTTTTGTTTTGTTTTATTTTTATTTTTATTATTTTACCTTATTTTATTTCAATTATTAAATTGTTCTTATCTCAACCTACCAGTTTTCCCACTTTTCTGATTCTCTCCCCCATCCCACTGGGGCGGGGGGAGTGAGCGAGCGGCTGGGTGGTGCTCAGTTGCCGGCTGAGGTTAAACCACGACAATTGCTTAACTGTAAAATGAATTTCTAAACTCTTCTCTGTGTTGACATTCATTGTGTAATTCATTTTAAAAATGAAAGGGGAAACAAGAAAAAAAGGAAATCCAGAAAAAGAGATAAAATTTTTCTAGAACATAGATTTAAAATCTTTTCAGACTCCAGGGAATTCACGCTATGTAGACATCTGAATGACCTTCATACAGTTATCCAGCAAAACTGAAGATGAACTGCAACACAGCCGATGACTGCCACCACCATGCTTGCAGTTGTACAAGTTGTCACAAGACCTTCAAGTGAGAATGTTTCAATGGAGAAGCATGAGAACAAAGCTACTGACATGCTGTATTTTATTGGACAAACTCTAACCTTTAACACTGGAATAATGAAAGTAAGTTAAATATAAAAACAAACGTACCAAATACACCAAAGGGACATTTTTCAAACTCATTTTTACAAAAATCTGGCTGAAACCTGGGCATTGTTCATGATTCAAAAGCAAATCTTTGACTCACTTTGAATGAACAGTTTTTAGTCATGAAAAGCAACTTTATCTTCATACTGATGGTGAAACTAGGTAAATGAAGACTTGTCAGCCAGTCCTCTGTTCCTTTGTGCACCACCGTCAGTGGTATTTATTCACTCTCATATTTCTGTTTAAGATAAATGCTGAGTCAATTGGGGCCTAGAAATATCTTGGTAAGTATTAGTGCCTTGTATTTAACACTTCACATTACAGCTTACTAGTTGTCAGATCATTGTTGATGATTGGAACATGGTAATTAGTAGTTTTATTCTTGACAATATAAAAATGTGTAAGATGGAACGGAACTTAACCTTATCAAAGCGTTTATGAAACAACTGTAGAGAATAAAGAAAATACTTTCACCAGAAAATATTAAGGAATAACAAGTTGCATTCATGTTTGTGTTTCATTTATCTCCCTGTGAGGAACCTTTGCTCTCCTTGGTATTTCAGATCTGCTGCTCCATATAAGCACTCTGTGACTCTCAGTAGAGATTAAGGACATGCTTCCAGCAGAAATGGACAGGTATCCAGCAAGTTATTTCACAGGAATCATTTGAAAAAATAGAAAGAAGTTGTACATTTTTGTTATTGATTCAGGAAGATTTTGAAATGTTATTGGAGAAATGTATGCTGTTCACTGTGAATACTAAAGCATGCAAACTTAACATTTACTGGGTTTTGCTAATATCCGATGACACATCTACATTTGGCATTTAAGTGAAAAATTATGTTACGTGCATTTTCCTAAAAGGTGAACAAAAACCAGAAGCTGCTGTCTGAGGAACTTTCTTTTAATGCTTGAACAAATATTAATAGAGTTCTTCCACCTCCTCCCATGCAAGTACTCCTCTCAGCTCATACATGACTTCATGATGTTGAAAATCAACAACCATATAAACAAAAAGTCAAGAAGAATGAAAAAAAAAAAAAAAAGGAAAGATAATGAAGAAATAACGTAACCTCAGTCTATTGAAACTGCATGGACATGAAAAAACACTTAACAATGATACTGAGACACAATAGAGCATTTCAGAACTTGTTTGCTTTTCTTGAGTCATGAAAAGCATCAAGACATCAGCATCCTGTCTTCTTTTTCAGATTTCTGTGAAACACTATACAAGTGTGCTAATAATAAATCAGAGTACAGAAAATGTCAGAGGCAAAAATTTTCCATTAGATGACACCATGCCTTCTACAGCCAATAAAAAGTTATTTTCCAGCAAGAAAACCTTTCCCCAGACCAGTTTTCAAAGACTCAAACTATGGGGCTTCCATCACTTCTCTCTAGAGACTATTCCACAATTCTAAGAGATCTAACTGTTTTCCTAATAATAAGACTAAATTTTCCTTTGCTCAATTTCACCCCTGCAAAATGCATCCCTTGGTTGCAGTATGAAACACTTGCTGGTTCAAAACTAATCATGTGTCTTTTTGCTTCCACATAGCAGCATAACCTACAGTGCTCTGGTTTTATTCACTTTATTTTTAAAGATTTTACATGCTATAAAAATCAACATTTTAGTATATAAACCACTTTTTTTTCCATTCTTACTTTTTCATAAGTGGGAATTCCACTTCCCCCAGTTCCCAAACTCTGAAATTTAGAAAACTGCACCTTTATGCATTGTTAATGGCTTGGGTTCTGTCTGCCTGGATTTTCACAAGCAAGTCACCATTTACAGAAGAGGTTAGAAAACTTTAGGTCTGTGTGAGTGAGTAGTTTAGCTTCTTTAAACACATAATTTCATGGCCTACTTTCTTATACCAAATGGACTCAGACATATCTAGTACGTACAGGTGCATTCAAGAGGATTTTCTTAATTTAAATTTTAAATATTTAAATACTACTTTTACCCTGTGTAAATTCATTTCCTTGATAAAAAACAAGGAACAAATGGGAAAAAGAGATAGAATAAATTTAGTAATACATAACTTATATTTAACAAAATTTTATCTCTCAAATTTTTATATTGATTTTACTTCTGTATTGTTGAATGCTTACCCCTGAAGTGCCACACATACCATGATCCTGTTCCTCAGAATATCAGCAGGGCTGCACTACATCAACCCGATGGCCCCCGTGCAAGCAGGCACTAGAAAGATGGATAATTTTTCCTGGTTTGTGGGCCTTTCTGTACAACAGTGTACACACAGCTGGTGTTTCAATGGGAAATTTTCAAGGTATTTTTCTAGGGTCCATGCCTATAAAAGTCTTGATCATATGCATCTCCAAACACTGACACAGATGCTCACTGTCTAGTGGTTTAATATTATGCAAGGTGTAGCATCTTAGGACCCTCAAATATTTAGAAACTTGGGAAGATTGGTAAGAAGAGATGGATTTCATAAAAAATTACAGGCAGTAACTTTGGCTCAGTAGAAGATTAAATCCAGTGTCCACTGCTGAGAAATGCAGCATGAGTTTCCTGAACCAGGGGAACCTTGGGGGGAGCCGATAGACCCGAAGAAGCCGCTGGGGAGCGCTGGCGACCAGGGCGGGCAAACAGGGCGTGGCACGTCAGCAAGGGCGTGGCGCGGCAGTTTGTGCGGCAGCTCACGCCGAAGGGCGTGCAGGAAGGGCGCTGAAGCTCTGCCAGCTCGACCGGGGAGCAATGGCAGAAAGCCGCGGCCTCTCTAAGCTCTGCACCCACCACGGCTGACGCAGGTTCCCAGGCAGAGCTCCGGTGGGAACACGCTGCCGGCCAGGTGCCAGGCTGCAGGCTGTGCCCTGCTCTGCCGCCAGCACGGGACGGCAGCAGTGAGCTGCCTCTGGGAGGTGCGCCCAGGGAGAGGAACACAGAGGCGCGTCTCCTCTGTGACGGCCCCACCTTCCCAGGTGCCCTGGCATAGCGGCTACAAGGGTCTGCAAGTGGAACCGAACAATATTTCAGTTCTGTATCAGAAATAGTGTGGCCAGCAGGAGCAGGGAAGTGATCGTGCCCCTGTACTCGGCCCTGGTGAGGCCGCACCTCGAATACTGTGTTCAGTTTTGGGCCCCTCACTACAAGAAGGACGTTGAGGTGCTGGAGCGTGTCCAGAGAAGGGCAACGAGGCTGGTGAGGGGTCTGGAGAACAAGTCTTCTGAGGAGCGTCTGAGGGAACTGGGGTTGTTTAGCCTGGAGAAAAGGAGGCTGAGGGGAGACCTCATCGCTCTCTACAACTACCTGAAAGGAGGCTGTAGCGAGGTGGGTGTCGGTCTCTTCTCCCAAGTAACTGGCGAAAGGATGAGAGGAAATGGCCTCAAGTTGCGCCAGGGGAGGTTTAGATTGGATGTAAGGAAAAATTTCTTTACTGAAAGAGTAGTTAAACATTGGAACAGGCTGCCCAGGGAAGTGGTTGAGTCACCATCCCTGGAAGTATTTAAAAGACGGGTAGATGAGGCGCTTAGGGACATGGTTTAGTGGGCATGGTGTTGTTGGGTTGATGGTTGGACTCGATGATCTTAGAGGTCTCTTCCAACCTT
>NW_008825323.1:1789629-1794013 GCF_000699105.1 Pygoscelis adeliae | reverse complement strand
TCTAGAGCACAAGTCTGATGAGGAGCAGCTGAGGGAACTGGGGTTGTTTAGCCTGGAGAAAAGGAGGCTGAGGGGAGACCTCATCGCTCTCTACAACTCCCTGAAAGGAGGCTGTAGCGGGGTGGGGGTCGGTCTCTTCTCCCAAGGAACAAGCAATAGGACAAGAGAAAACGGCCTCAAGTTGCACCAGGGGAGGTTTAGATTGGATATTAGGAAAAATGTCTTCACCAAAAGGGTTGTCAAGCATTGGACCAGGCTGCCCAGGGAAGTGGTTGAGTCACCATCCCTGGAGGTATTTAAAAGATGTGTAGACGTGGTGCTTAGGGACATGGTTTAGGGGTGGACTTGGCAGTGCCAGGTTAACGGTTGGACTCAATGATCTTAAAGGTCTTTTCCAACCTAAATGATTCTTTCGTTCTATGGAAGAGTGCAAAATGAAATGCCACGAGTGGCATACCCCAGAAGTTTTTAAAAGACATACATATTAGCAAGGCATATAGGTTCAGTTTATCAGAACAACGTTTGGCTAAGAGAACAGCTATCCTGCTTTGGCTCAAGTTTGGTTTAAAATCAGGGTCAAGTGAAGTTGTTTTACTAAAGCAAGAACTGACCTGAACCTTCACCAGACATGAACTACTTAGTAAATATTTCAGAGCAGCATGAAAAATGTAAAATTCTGCATAAATGCTTAAGCATGTAATGTTTGATTCTGCCATCCTTACTCACATCAAGTAGTCTCTTTCTCTTTGAGTAGTCCCACAAAACATGTATTTACCCAGGGAATAAGATAGCTGCACAATGTCAGGGTACAGAACAGCACTATTTCTGCCTGCTCCTTTCTTCAGTGGTTGATGAGGAAGATGTCTCACATACCAGACCTGACAGTAATGCACAATAAAATGCCTAGGAAGAGGTAGATACCACTATGTTTAAAGCAATTTCTGAACTAGACCCTTTTCTAATCTCTGCTTTAAGTACAGTACTTAGTAACAATCTGAATACATTTTTTCCATGTTAAAATCTTCTTTTGACACTGCATCTGTCACACAGCCAACATGTCTGACCCAGATGTACCAAGTAAGCCCCACAGATTATTTGTCAAACAAATTCTGGAATGTAATATTTGGGGTTTTATTTAATTGGTATGCAAATGAAGAAACAAGACAGCATTTGTGCTCGATACAGTTGTCACTTCAAATTCTGGTAACATTCATTATCATGCTTACAGATGTTTTTTTTACACCTAACATCTGCCAATACTACCTAAACCGCAGGAAGTTGACAAACCTGTGCAAACTTCCTCTCAGTCTCCCTCTTGCTTTCTGTTATCTGTTCCATGCACACTAATTTTGTGCATCTGAGGCCCCTGCTCGCCAGAATTATGCCTGCTTCCTAACACCTCTGCCTCCAGAGCTTTGGATTTGAAATTGAACAGACACAGAGCCAATTTATCATAGGATGACATGTGTCATGTTCATGGTATAACCAGAGGGACCTACTGTATGCACTGTATTTATCCTTTTGTTGTCAACACGGACAAAGACAATACTGGCAATAGGCAGCTATTAAATTTTTAAAATACAATACATATACTTAACTGTTGTTCTGTTAGAGATGGGTTTTTTAAATGTAGTACTAGCTCATTTTGTTTAACACCAGATTTCCTTTGTCAGATAATCATCTGTCATTCAGGCATGCAGCATATTAAAATATGTGAGCACCAAATACCAATGCATTAGCAGCAAGTCTTCAAAAAAGCAACATAAAAACCATTTCATGCATACTCTTTCTGCAAGTAAGAAATCATAATCAGATTTAATGACAGCTTACACATATTTATATATACTAATGTTGTTTGTAGCTGTATTTACACCTAACTATACATAATGTGTTTGCAGAATAGACATATAAATATGTGTATATGTATGCCTATAAATATATGTGTGCATATGTGTGTGCATGTGTGTGTTTGCATATATATATGTATATATAACATATAGTTTGTTACAGATAAAGATACAGACAAAATTAGTAGCCTGACTAGTAATGAGTGAATTAAATAAACATCTCAAATTATTAAGAAGAGATTTCTATCAGAAAAATGTGTCCAGAGATTTCATTCCCAGACAGCAAGAAAGCAAAAGTTGATGTAATTTGCCTGTCACCTCCTGACTCTGAGCCACCCCAGGGACATAAAAATCCCTGGCACCTTTCAGCTGATTCCAGGTACGTTCCCTGACACCTCATTCGTCTGCTGTCTGTTGCAGAGGAAAATCCCAGAGCAGGCTATGGGTCTACTCTTTCACTGCAGTGATAATCTTGCAACGTGGCTTTATTTTAAATAGTATTATTCCTACTAGATGTTCTTAGTTAAATCTACCGGTTGATCTACAGAATAACACCGATGTGGGTTTGATAAAGTAACACAGGAGAAATATTCAGGGGACAGAAGTTGAGGGCTTTGTTTCAGGAGCAGGTAGAGGTCAAGTAGAGACTGCGACTCAACAACCGGAATAAAAAGGGAGAAAAGCTGTTTCTGCAAATATATTTCTCACTCAGGAAAACTGAAGGTATTATTTACTCAAATGTATTTCATATTCTAGGATGCATATGAGCTAGTTATTTTGAATTCATAGATTATCAGAAGTCACCAAAGTCATATCCTATTACTTGTCCTACCATATTAGATGAATGAATCTGTTTAAACAGGGGATTAGCACATAGTATATAGTGAATAATGGCCAGACATACTGTATTTCATACTACATAATTTTAGTTATACAACTATTCCAAATTCACAAAAAAGTGGACTTGAACATTTTCAGTGTAAAGGATTGCATAATAGAACAAATTTTGCATAAGTATTTGCATATATGATGTGATTTACACTATTACAGCCTTAATACAAATGGAAGAGAAATGAAAAAGGATGGAATCTTGCTCCATGCGCATACACTATTAAAAGTTAATCTGCTACTGCTCTTTTCCAACTTAGCAGGCTGTGGGTTTCTTATTTTTATTTGCCATCATGAGTAGCATCAGATTTTTCTGCCGAATGTGAGGGATAGAAAAGAGTTAGTTAAAGTCTCCAAAAATTCAAGGTAGATTCAGATTGCCTTTTAGATGAAGTGAAGGATGAAGGGCTTTGATCTTATTTGATATCATTCAGTTCCTCTATTCCTGGTAATGTAAAACCATAGTAGAAAAAAGCTAACAGTGGGGAAAAAAAAAAAAAAGGAAAGAAAAATAATGGCTAAAACCAAGAAAGCATTAAGATGAAATAAACCAGGTAATCCCCATTCTTCATAATAGTCTTTCTTCCGGAGGAATAAAAAAAAAAATAGAAAGTTAGGCAATACATTTTTGCTGTAAGTTAACATAAAAGATAACCAGAACTAGGCATATTATGCATTTTGTTTTGTTTTATTTTTAAACAATTGGAGGAAGAAAAAGCTTGGATTTAGCAGAGAATTTGCAACTGAAAAATTTCTGACAGCACTGCCTCTGCCCATCTGTGCAAAGATTTTTAGTAACGCAAACATAGCAGTGATGAAGAGCATAACATGAAATACCATGTATTCGGCTCATTTCAAGATACCAGCCAAAGAGCATGGTTCAAAAATCATAAAATGACTGTGCAAGTTTTCCAGCATAAATATTCCAGTGGATAGCTGTTAATTGTCAAAATAGTCATAGGTCAATTCCCACAATCACATACTTAAAAGTTTTAAGGAGAGTTTCATTTTTATTATAGGGCAGGAACAAGGACTAACACTGAATGGGGCAGGGGGTGGGGGCTTTTCCTATTCACCCCATACAATCTTTCTCCTCAATCGTTTCCCAACTCCACGAATACACTTCTTCGTATATAAGAAATAGCTTGGAACAGCTTGATGGGGTTTATATTTTATGCACAAGAAGCTGATGATTTTATGGAATTAACTAGTGGAGCAACAGGAATGAGATATAAAAGGCCAACATCATCAGGCAGAAATAGGACAAAATGTCTACAAAGTAGGGTACCTTCATCTGACTTGTAAAAGCAATATAATTTGGTTTTATTCTACAATTAATACAGAAAAACATAAAGACATGATGGGGGTGAATTTTATGTAAACTCTTTATAGCTCAAATGATTCACAGTTCCTTGTACCTGCTGTAGCTCTCTCTTATGACATATGATCATGGGTATTTCCTGATCAGCATCTTATAAGTGACTAAAGTATAAGTTTTTACTCAGCTTTGAAAAAAAATAGTAAATCACATAATACTTCAGCTTTTATAAACACCTATAGACAATAGCACACTTGTTTCACTGCTCTTGGATAATGGGAAGTTTATTTCACATTATACAAGTTATACAGTATACAATTATACAATAAAT
>NW_008825323.1:1784480-1789608 GCF_000699105.1 Pygoscelis adeliae | reverse complement strand
AGAGCCAGGAGTATAGTTATGTGAAACTATACTCTCTGTTATATATAGTTATCTGAAATAATAACATTTGGGTCTTTTAAATGTTGCTGATAGGAGTAACAAGGAAGGTGACTGGAGTTCTCATAGCCCTCCAGCCTAGATAGCAGCTATATCAGTGGGGTCTAAATGGGAAAGACAATAAAATGGAAGCTAAGCACAACAGAAGACAAAAAATAAATGGAGGAAGAAAATATATATACTTTTACATGTAAAATCTATATCTCAGGTAAACTGTATCCCTGAAAATTTTCTCAAAAATGAGTGCGTCTGCTATTACCCCCATCTCAGATAATCCATGTGCTCTCTACGGATTTGAAAATTCCATGTTTCTTGAAAAAAAAAAAAAAAAGAAAAAAGAGGGGTGAGCAAAAGGAAGCAAAACCGTGGTAGAGTCATGAAGGGACAAAGGCTCTCGCCTGCCCACATGTATAACCCAGATTGCTGCTGAATCACAATCACAGAGTTGGCTGGTAGTTTCTTCTATATAGATAAGTAAGAAAGCTATATGCTCAGAAATTCAGACTGATGAGAAAATACTGCTTACAGGCAGTTTAGGGTTTTTGTTTGTCTTTCTCAGATTATCTTTTTTAATAGACAAATCCAGCTAAAAGGATTTTAGTGGGATACCCAAACACATGAGCAGATAAATCAGACTGATTTAATCAACAGGTCTCAATATTAACACTAGAAAGAATACTCAGCCACACACTTCCAGCTCTGTACAAGTCATTTAATTATGGCAGTGTTGAGAATAATTCATAGTAACCTTGTTTGGATTTTTCTTAGGATTCATTTTATTTTTTAAATCCATACACTTCATCATACAATGAACGAAGAAATCCATCGGGCGTTGTAGTAATCCAAAAGGATGTTGGCTATTCCCCCTTTCACAAAATGCCCGGGTCCCATTATTTGCAGGAAGTCGGCCTATAACCAAATGCTGCAAAGAGTTCAAAATTCAAAGATTATAGATTTCCTAGCTCTATGCTATTCAACCTATCTTTGCCTTCAAAACACCAAGAGAATGTTGAAGCAATTCATTGAATGTTTCCTCTAAATAAGGAAAGAAAGTGGGCAGAAGCTCTTGAAAAGCTTATGTGCAGTTTAAACAGACCAGCTATTCCTACCCTACCAACCCATTCAGTCCTCCTGTGAGTTCAAGACAGCAGACAATGGAAGAAGAGGCCTGTACCTAGCTCTTGGAGCCATGTTGCTCTCCAGCCACATTTGTTGGTATAGAAGAAGAGCATAACACCTATGTTTTCAATGACTATGCTTCTGAGGACTTTTACTGCAACCTCTGCTGCAACTTAACATCTGCCCATGCTCTCAAAGTGTCACTGTTTTGAAGGAGAAAGAAAAAAAGAAGACTGACAGTGAGAACAGACTCTAGAGATTGCTCACAATGCCGCAGAGATTGAATAACAAAGCAAAAACAAGCAGTGATGGCTAGAGATATGGAGAAAGGATCACACACTCTTTTCAATACTTTCTACCTCAGCTGGCAATGTAAAAGAAGGCAGTACTAAATAAAGAAGAACTGTCTGGATGTGAAATAGTCTTGTTTCTGAATTTTTACATCTCTGCCTTCAGGGTCTGCTCATGAGTCTCCTACCTAGCATGTATCTCTGACACCAGCCTTCCTCAGTGAAGGGCTTGGACCTCATTGAGGAAGGGAGCTCACAGGCTTCCAGGGGCAGAGGAGGCCTCCTACATCTCTTGAAGGTCATCCCTATTCAGTAGTGGCATATAAGAGCAATTGCCCAATGACCATTACAGGACATTGGTTTCCCTCCGATGGAAACCAAAAGTCCTTGCCACTCTCTCTCTGAGGCTGGAGCAGTGTAGCGATAACGGCAGTCAGCATGACTGCCTGCAGCAAGAGAATCATCCCCATGATGATCTAAAAACATTGACTCCTCTAGTCCTCAGAGCCAGTTTCAGTCCAGAAACGTGGTACAAAGATGAGCTGTGAGTATAGTCTGGTAAGGAATGAAAGGCCACTGCACTGCAACCCCTCCTGTGCCAGTGCCAGCGCGAGACCTGAACACAGCATTTGCATTCATTGTCCACTTATGGTTGGATGCTAACCCTCATGAACATGGAAGGTTTGCACTATGTCACTGCCCTAGCTGAGTCATGTTACGGAAGGTGAGTACCAGGATATGCTTTGCAGTCTTCTACCGCAGGCCCTTGCCAGTTGTGGATCCCTGCTGCCTGTTTCTTTTATAATAATTTACCTTTTCAGGGCTAATTGCACAATGAAAAGAAGCTAAAAAAAAGAGTTAACCTCCTCGGTTTAAAACAGAAAAAAAAGAAACAAAAAACAAAAAAGTTTAAAGTTGTAATTCTTTTTCGAGGGGGCTAAAGGTTAGGTTTGTTAACAAGGATCTTGCCTGTGACCCTTCAAGCCCTCTCCTGTTCATCAGTGAGAAAAGCATTTTGACTTCTAAAAGGGCCTGAAAGTGCAAATTTTATCGGATAGTGTGTCCAGGTAGATTTCAGTCTTAGAGAAAATGGAGATGGAGCCTGTGATGAAGATGGCTAATAAGCAAATATTCATTTGTTAATGTTTGAATGAGGTATTTAATATTTTATCTGGTAGTACATACCTGCTATATCTATTTTGTATTGTAATCAAGTTTTCATATTATTTCTTTCGCTAAGAAGGAGATCTATGAATTATTTATCCATTTGTGTAGGTGGTCATTGCTGATAAACTGAGCAAACATGGGATTCCTCTGATATCACATATCATCCAGCTCACAGAAAATCTGATGCTGTATGTCAACTACCTAATCGCTGAAAGAGGACAAGAAATAGTCATAATTAAAAACAGAAAAAAAGGCTGATGAAGCATTCCGGATGAAGTTAACTAAGAAAAACACCAATCCTTGAGATTAAGCATTACCAATTTCATGGAAAGCTTGGGGTAACCAGTGAGGAAGAGAAGAAGATAAAGTTAGAAACAATTGTGTTTCTTATCACCTTGCACATACTATTAATAGGCTGCAATTGAAAGAAGTGAGTATCTTTCATTTCTGGGAATTAGACTTCGCCTGGTGCTTTTATTCCTACTTAGACTAGACTTGTCTCTGGTTTCCCAAGTCACTGATTCAACCTATTTTCCTGCTTTCTTTGTTTCACGTAAATCATAAAGCAGCTGGGACAGGGTGGAGGGTAACAGGTGCTCACCAGGCTTATTGGTTTAAGCAGGATTGTTTGTGCTCAATAGGGTGCTGAGAAATTGCCCAGAACACTATAGCGTGAGGAAAGTTAACAAAGAAGCATACATGCTACCCACCAGGTAATGAGCAAAACACTACATTTTTTATTTTGATGTATGCCTTTGTCACTTGACAATGTCATTTCTCTGGCCACTGACAAAGTTACTGTTTTTCTCTATAGTGACAGTCTCATATAATTTCTCTCTCTCTGACTCTACATATATTAAAAAAAAAAAAAAGGCAGAGAAACTTGATGTTCTCTATTTGGGATAGGATGAGTGACAGTATACAAAGTGTGGACTGGATCCCTACTGTGTCAGAGAGATAGCAGGCAGCATAGTAAAGATAGTCAAGTTACCATTCATTTGTCAAGTGTTAACTTTATTTTCTAAGACAGGTTCAGCCCCATTTCAGCTGAAAGTGCACTAAAAAAACCACAGGATTGTTTTACCTGTTGCCATAGATCTGGAATGGGAGTTTTTATCCCCGTGCCTGATCTTAAACCAGCTACTTCTCAGAGCTGCTCAGCATACACATTTATATATACATATATATATAAAATATATTTGTTATAGACATCATGTTACCATCTTATCAAACTCTTGTGACAGATTTTTATTTATGCAGCTAAAGGAGAAAAAACATGCAAGCCCTTAGTGATTTGAAAATAACTCCAATTCTTTATTTATGTACTAAGTGGGTTGAGCAGAACACAATCCCTGAATCTCTGCAAATAATCTATCACCCTGCATTGTTCCATATAAGTGAAGTGCCAACATACATATACACAGCCAATTTTGAGCCACAACCACATAGATAGCTTCCCAACTGTAGTTAGAGCAACTATTAAGAGGTAGCAACTATTAAGAAAAGGAGGGAAAATGCAGTATACAGCAATCAGTGGTGTAATGACGTTGAAATATACTAGGAATAAAATACCGTACTGTCAGACAATACTTGGGTCACCAGTTCAGACTGAAACCAGTTTCCTTTGATGAATAAAGTATTCATGCTGTACTATGTATTTAGTTTCCTTTGTGATAATACGAGACTCCTACCCAGATGTATTCCACCATGTCTGGGTATGAAGTATTTCTTCTGTTAAGTTACTCTGGAAAAAACAGGGTTCAACTCTTTTCATATTCATAGAATCATAGAAACATGGAATGGTTTCGGTTGGAAGGGACCTTGAAGATCACCTAGTTCCAACCCCCATGCCGTGGGCAGAGACACCTTCCACTAGATCAGGTTGCTCAAAGCCTCATCCATCCTGGCCTTGAACACTTCCAGGGATGGGACATCCACAACTTCTCTGGGCAACCTGTTCCAGTGCCTCACCACCCTCAGAGTGAAGAATTTCTTCCTTATCTAATCCTTTCTAATCTAAATATACCCTCTTTCAGTTTAAAGCCTTGTCCTATCACTACATGCCCTTGTAAAAAGTCCCTCTCCATCTTTCTTGTAGGTCCCCTTCAGGTACTGGAAGGCTGCTATAAGGTCTCCCCGTAGCCTCCTCTTCTCCAGGCTGAACAACCCCAACTCTCTCAGCCTGCCTTCATAGGAGAGGTGCTCCAGCCCTCTGATCATCTTCATGGCCCTCCTCTGGACTTGCTCCAACAGGTCCATGTCCTTCTTATGTTGGGGGCCCCAGAGCTGGATGCAGTACTCCAGGTAGGGTCTCACGATAGCGGAGTAGAGGGGGAGAATTGTCTCCCTCAACCTGCTGGTCACGCTTCTTTTGATGCAGCCCAGGATACGGTTGGCTTTCTGGGCTGCGAGTGCATATTGCGCGGTCATGTTGAGCTTCTCATCAACAAACACCCCCAAGTCCTTCTCCTCAGGGCTGCTCTCAATCCATTCTC
>NW_008825323.1:1782730-1783887 GCF_000699105.1 Pygoscelis adeliae | reverse complement strand
CCTGTAGCTTCCCGGGTTCTTCCTTTTTTTCCTTTTTAAAATGGAGGTTATATTTCCCCTTTTCCAGCCAGTGGGAACTTCACTGGACTGCCATGACTTCTCAAATATGATGGATAGTGGCAAACTAGTCATCAGACATGAAAGCAGAGAGTGAATAAGACTGTAGAGCTAATCAAGGGGTAAATAACACTGAAATTGCTGTATTCCCTTTTTCAACACTCCTTGCAGTATTTTCCTGAAGAAAAACATTATTCAAATATTTGAAATTTGGTTCTTCCTGCTCAACAGAGGAAACATAAATTAAATCATCAGTACCTTTAGCATCTCTCATTGCCTCCTCTCATTTCTTCAGGACCCATTGTACAAAGAGGTCTATGCTTTATGCATAGGATGCTGGAAGTCAAGATTTCCTCCTTCCCACAGGTCATCTACTTATCACCTTGCCCTTGTTAGTCCCTTTCCCAGTTGACCCTGAGCTACAATAAACAGGCTGAATGAACTGCTCCAGCATGAGCTGCTTACTTGTGTTTTCACCTTTCCCAAGGGCCTCCTTTTGCTTCATTTGGTAGGTTTTCACCTAATTATATCATGGGATAGAGACTGCAGAGCACTGAAGTAAATAGAAGCGGGATGGGAACTATCAGTGCAATTCCTCTGAGCCTGCAGGCCGATTCCCATTTAGCTTTGAGAGACTTTGTCTGCAGAAGCATCAGCCCTATGGCATTTGCAGCAGAGTGCAGGTAAGCTTTTGATCCAGCCACATGTCAGGAGCAATTCCACAGTACGGGATCCCATCAGAGCACCACTGTGTACCACTATCTTAAGCTTTCCTAGATAAAACAAAAATGGTAGTCCAATCCACCTTCTCTTACAGAACTAAAAATGAATACACAAAAACTAAAAAAAAAACCAAAACTTTTGTAAGAAAGTAAACAAAATTATAAAACCTAAAAATAATCCCCACCTACCCACAAACATCCAGGAGTCATGGCTGATGAGCAGAAGAAGATGCAAGGAAAAAGAAAGACCAATACAGATTTGTCAAAAATTAAAGATAATCTAATATGGGAACTAGTTATCTGTTACTAGAGCTAAGGAGAGAGTAAACTAAAAAGAGAAACCTTACTGAAACAATGGCTATCACATGGGAACCACCA
>NW_008825323.1:1727985-1782705 GCF_000699105.1 Pygoscelis adeliae | reverse complement strand
TCCCTTTAACACTGAGATCCTGAAAACTTACCTGTGATAAGTCAGAAGGAAGACCCCAGGTGACCCGTTAACTCCACTGGCCATGACTAAGTCCTGAAATTGACCTGGACAGCAAGACTTGTGTTTCTGTTGTCACATTATCTGCCCTTCCCCTTCCCCACATCACTTCTTTTCTTTTTTTGCTTTGTAATTAAAACCCACTTGAGCTGTTCTTCTGCAATGCTTACAGTGATCCCAAAACTGAAATGTTAGCTAAAAGCCTGGAACTCATCCAAATATGCCATATCTCTTAAACACATAATAAAAACCATATACTTCCTTTGCCTTTCCAAAGGAACATGGTTGGAAACAAAAATCAACATGCAAAACCAAAGGTGTATCTTCTGGTTTTGCAGTACTTTTCATTTTTATGTGCATGTCATATTTTTTTCTCAGGGAAATAGAGATCAATAAAAGTATCAGCAACCCCAGCCCTTCTTAACTACTTTTTACTCATTAAGGATGACTATTCCCATCTCTTAATATCATCCAAAAGGCTGTCAAATGGGAGGTTTCTCCTTAAAAAGAAACTGCTGAAAAAAAAAACAAATAAAAAAATCCTGTAGCTAGAAGAGAAAGGTAGGAAGGTCTTGTACCATTAGATATTTTATTAATGCTTTACATTTTCAATGATTGAAATTATTTTTATGTATCTCTAATAAAACTTATGAACCATATTTTTCTTAAGACTTTATCGGCCAAACCATGCATATTCAAAATCTAACTACACTTACCACGTAGTAATGTCAAGATTTTTGACTCTGAGGACCACTTATTCAAAATGAAATAATACCACATAACTTTTCTAGCATCGTCCGCTAGCACTTCCCTCCCGTTCCCACAACCTATGAATACTCATTTACCTTTTCCTTATATGCTGATCAAAACTAAAAATCCTTCCTCCTAGTGCTTTCTGACTCTTCTTAGCGATTCATCACCTTATCACCACAGCATTTTCTCCCCTTGTCCTGGATATCTGAAGCCCTGAAGCTATTTCTGGGTGTACAGAAATAGAGAAACAGAAAGCAAAGTAGTAACAAAACGTAATTGTCAAAGAAAAGCAATTTCATAACCGTTCAGTCTGATTTACTTTGCTTATATTTTAATGGATTTCTGTGGCAGAGCTGAAAGTCCACTTGGGTCCATAAGGAAGAGAAAGTGTTTTGGTCAAAAGCAACCAGTTATAAACTTGGTTTGATGAAATTTCAGGAAGGATTCCAGCCAACAGTGGTCAGTGTTAATGTTCTTGAAATGATCTTACATTGCAAGGTTGCTCTTATTTTCACCAGTCTGGGTTGGTGTATGAAGTTGTTCAGCACTTCGTAGAGCCAGAGTCTAAATATGTTTGCTTTGCTCATGTTCATCCGCCAGTTTTTGAAGACTAAGATTCCAGTGATAAATTTTTATTGGAATTTAGCAAAAAAAGCTTTTGAGATGAGACCAATAAAAGGTCAAAATCTAAAGGGAATTTTTGATGCAGTTACATATAAGTGTAAAGAGAAATGTATGATGGAAGCTGAATAGCAGCTTTAAATATAGACCTTATTGCTGCCAATGTGATAGTCAAAACTGAAAAGTCTGGTTTTAATATATCCTTCAGAAACTTCACTGCCACATCCAGTGAAGGAAAGATTGGGCCTGCAGAAAGTTCATTACTGACGGTGACTCAAGAGTCAAGGGCAAGAGGACAGGAAAGGAGACGAAGATACAGCAGCTTCAACCACAGGATCCACCACAAGCTCTCTCTACCAGTCCAAAGAACAGACAAATCATTCAGTTCTGAGGTGAGCATATTTTATGAGGAAGACATTGAGGCTATGGAGTAACGGGCATTTTAACAGCCATTTTACAGAATGCAGAACATCATTTCCAGGCTTGGAGTTTTAGTTGACATTGTTCTATGAAATAAATGGAAAGGAGGGAAAAAGAAGAAAAAAAAGTCCACAACATAATATCAAAGTCTTATCTTATTTCTCCTCTCTGCCATGTCTCATGTTCAAAACAATGTAGCCAGCTCAAAAATTCCAGTCCATTTCTCTTGAACCTGTCTGTATTCAAGCTCTCAACTAGCTATCGGTCACAGGCCTTCAAAAGAAAAGAAAAACCAAAACCTTGTGCATAGAAATTGGAGGACAATAGGTAGCATATATACAAGCAATATATCACAGAGCAAGAAACAACATCAACAATATTCCCTCAAAAAAAAATGCGTTAACAGTAGCATTTCAGCTGCCAATTAAAGAAACACAGTAACTTTATATTAAGGCCAGAATCTTCACAAAAGCAACAAGCCCATTAAGAACAAAATATTTGCATAAGAAGTACATTCAGTGAAACTTTTTCTGATGTTTCGCTGGATAGAAATCACTTTTCTGAAACTAGAGAAAAAATTGCAAATCATATGTCTTGTTGGATGTAATCAGTTTGCAAAATATTTCCTTTTTTTTTTTTTTTTTGTCCTGAACGGGAAATTATCATCAGGGCCACACTCCTTCTAATCTTGTAAGTCCTTTTTTCTGTTGAACAACTGCATAATCTTCCTCAGGCCATTGAGTTTTGGGAGGAGAAAAGTGGTCACAATGAGAAAACCGGAAAACTTTCAAGTTCCAGAAATACAAGACAGATCATGGCAGTGTATGGTCTGTGAGACAAATTTAAGGGAGGCATTTTGTGACTAGACAAGTTAATCAAGAAGTTAGAGTAAGCACCAAGAACTGTAGAGTTGAAAAAATCTTCAGGGAACCACAAGACACTCCCTATGAGAGTTGACTGTGTATGTGACCTTAGATAAAAAGTTGAATAACTTCTCTGTGCCTTTGTTTAACTCTGCAAAACAAGACCAATAAAATTCTGTAATACATAACAAGAACATAAAACACTTTGTGATTAATGAATGCCACTGCACAAAAGGAGAGAATGGTATTTTTTGTATTTATAACTGAGACTCCTAAAAGTACTGATGGATCACAGTCTCTTGTATATTTAGTATAAAATTGAAGGATGGCTTGGGAAAGCAAACTGTATTTTTCCTTCCCTGTGAAGTTGACCTCAATATGAAAATTTGGATTTTTTCCATAGTGATTGATTAGTATAAATACTAACATTTGATGAGCTCTGTAATTCCAGCTCAGCCTGTTGAAAGTTTAAGGATACTTGATCACTTGATCTCTTCCAGTTCTTACTCTATACATTGAAATTAGCTCCTTGCTCAAATTCTGCTATTTGAATTGTTAAACCTACTTATCATTTTAAGTGCCTTGCTTATTGACCTACACAAACAAAGTGGGGAGATACAACTACAAATCTTTTTCTCATCTTCTTAATGCTCTCCTGAATCAGGTAGGCTTTTTGACAGTCCATTTATATAAAGTGTAAGTGCTCATTGCAGCTTTGAGATTGGCGAGCTAGAAACCAGTTAGTTCTGTTGGTTCAAGTGCACATAAGATATCTTCATTGACTCCTTTTTTCCTATCAATTCAGGAGCTGGCATAATTGTTCATATTGTTACATATTACACATATATTCCACATTACAATGTGGAATAACTCCAGAAATTTCAGTAAAGTATTTTTAAATTTACACCACTGCAAATACGATTAATATCTAGTTTTTACATTTACAGTTGGACTAGATGATCGTTGTAGGTCCTTTCCAACTTAAATATTCTATTCTATTCTATTCTATTCTATTCTATTCTATTCTATTCTATTCTATTCTATTCTATTCTATTCTACCTTCATCAAAATCTTGTGTACCATGTGACAATCTCACCTTAAATTCTAGAGTGAAGACTCTGTGTCCTGGGGTTATCTAGTTCTGGACTCTGTAGTAACTGCAAATGTCATAATAACAATCAGTACAAAGTTATGCTTTTCACGGGAATAAATTTGAAATTTCATAATACATTATGTATAATATGCCTGTACCAAATTTCAGATATTGTATCTGTAAGTCCCCAGTAATCTGAAATCAGATTCTTAATTTTAAATTTAAGCCCAGTTTTGGACACCTGAATATTACCCTCTCTTTAGTACATCAAAGCTTTTTATAATGGCAATGTGAAGTTAGTGTGCCAGAGATACATATCAGTGTCATTTGCAGGTTTTGTCCTTTCACAGGCATGAAGATAATTTGATTTCAGGACTTGAAAGAGAATTCTTTAAAAAATCTCCCTTATGAGGAAATGATGGGGAAAAAATTTGAGGAAAGGGGGAATCAAAATGGTGATTTTTAAATCAGCATTGGACCAGAGAAAGAGTTCAACTGAAGGGAGGAGGAAGGAGAATCATGCAGGCATACCTCTGCACCTCTGAACAATCTCTGCCTGTTTAGTACAAAAAGAACCAGTATCTACTCACACTAGACAATTGTAGGCATGCCTTTTTCATTTCAGCGGGAAAAAATAGAATAATAAGCAATACATTTTTATTGTTTTATATACTTAAGTAGTGCATTGCCGTTGTGCATTAATAGATACAAATCAGTTCATTCAGGGATAATTAAATGAAGTAAAATTAAGGACTAATAAGGAATGTAAAAGATGAACAGCCTCTCATGAAAAATGGCTCGCTTTGACTTCACAAGTGATAGAGTTTAGATAAGTAGCAAAACTGTGGTTTTCTCTGTTTGAAGGTCAAGCTGTACTCATTAAGAAGTCAATTCCAATACGGTCCTAATATTTACCACTGTACCAAGTAATAAATATCTCAGCTGAAATGACCAAACACAAAAACAGTTAAGAATGGTGACATTTGAACTAATACCAAATAAGCCTCAAAATTAGTGACTACTGAAATAAGATGAAACAGTTTGCAGCCTCTCAAGCTAGTTTCAGATTATAACGTAAAGCTTCAAATTCAGGTATTGACGGCAACAAAAGCCAAAAGACCTGGAACTCAGTATAGGCAGTACCAAGGGGCTAGACTAAATAATTCATGAGGTGCTAATCTATACACCTATTTATTCAGCTTCTCAAAAACATTCTGAAGCCTATGCCAAGCTCCACGTTTCTGTAGCTACACTGCTACCACTATCAATATATTATAACTAAGGAGGATAAAAATGCAGTCAATTCAGTCACTGGAGATAATGCAAAACAGACACCTCCTGTCTGCATCCAGGCCAGAGGAAAAACTGCACTGGTGGCTTGCCTTGGTTCATTTTTTGAAAATTCCTTATTCAATATCTAAGCTTTTGTCATTAAAAAAAAAAAAAAAGAGAGATTTCACTAAAGAATGGCATGATAGACGGGAGATATTCAAACAGGTTCCCTCCTTAGAAAACAATGGATTTCCAGTTGTCCTGACAGTAAGTTTCAAAGATAATTATCTGGAAAGGACAACTGGTGTTAGGAAAATGGAAATAAAAGAACCTAAGATTCAAGGGTACAAGGTCAGGTATGTGCTTGCTTGGATTAAACGGCTGATCTAGAATGACTATAGTTTCCTGCATGAAATAGCGCACTTTTTTTTGAAAAATGCCTTGTTATATGCACACATAAAGCATTTATCTATACTCATGAATATATACCTTGAAGTTGCCTTTAAGGTACAAAGAACCTTTCTTCTCACTGCCATTTTAGGATTTAATTGCACTTTGAACAAAGAAAACTCTGGATTTACACCCAAGTAAATGAACACAACAACTGGCTGATAACTTGCAAGTAATATCAACAAAAACTATCTTGGCCCTAAATAACATTTTATATGTTGGAAAGTTCATATTTGTACCTATTTTAATGTCATAAAACACTTACAGATACTGTATTTTTCATGTGTGGAACTTGACTCAGTTTACTGAAAGCTAAATTCAGCTCCTCATTGACCCTCATTTCTATACATGAAAATAATAGTGGATATTTCAAAAGAGCATCTAATTATTTGTGGGTAGATACTATTTCACAAATGATGCCATCTACATATCTAACAAGTAGGTATTTTATTACAATTTAGTATCACTCAGCAATCTCCAAATCAAAAATTCAGCTGGTTTTTCTGCTGTTACTGACTTACATTTTTTGCAGTTTTATGCACTCTGCCAGTTTTTATCCTATAGACAGCAAGAAAATGAGGACAAAGAATAGAAACCATATTATTGTTCATCGCTTTTTCTTGCTCACATAGCTCACATACCAAAGTTGATTCTATGAAATGGCAAAGCCGCCTCATCTTGACCTCAGTTTATAGGCCAAAGCAATACTAACGAATCTGCTAAAATGTATGGGATCAGATAAGCCAACAAGAAAAAGTAAGTAAGCATCATGATAAAGAATATTTTTCCGTCCATTTAATTTAACATGAAACAGCACAAATGTTATTATATGAACACTAAACACATTTTCTTTGTTGTAATAATTATAAGATATTTTAAATCTCAACATGACTTTTATAACAGTGGGATCTAAATTTCTGCCTTTTTCAGGAATATATTTAACTGACATAATCAAGATCCTTTACAATTAGAATTCACCTCCTTTACATTAGAAATCACCAAAATTAGGTATTAAGTAATCAACATTAGTTCATCGTTACAGACAGTAAGTGAACTGTAAGAATAGTATTTCAATAATAATATAAAAAGACAATGAGAAACAACAGATAATATTTACAATCTATTAATTATTTAACTTTTTGAATTACCATTATATATTTAGAGTCTTAATTATGCACACAAATGCCCTCAATATTAAATGGGGAAATTATATTATCATTATTATTATTATTATTAAATATGGCACAACAAAAGCAATGTCACACTGCCTATTATAATGGATCACTAGTGCCCCCTTCTGATACGAAGTAAGAAAAAATACCGAAGTTTTGCACAGTATACTTCATGGCATGTTCTAATATCTAGAGATTTTTTTCAGTTTTGTGCTATTTTTAATGTAGTAAACCTGTTAAGAAGCTACATATAAACTGACCAGCCTTGCATTCACAATCCTAAGCACTTTCACTTTGGTAAACCATATTGTAAAAGGGAGAAAAAAGATAAATGTGAAAATATAAGGCATATATTACTGAAAATACAAGATTAACATTTTATTTTTGAGTCTATCTTGCAGTATAACTTTTGGAAATAGTCTCAATTTATATTGGGTTTGTTTTTTTTAATTAATAATAACTCTTTATGCATGTACATGGGAAAAAATAAACTGGAGCTACAATCCAGAATTAATCACGTTAAATGTCATATTGCCAGGTTTCCTACAGAACTGTTGCCGACGAGAATAAAGACATGCTCATTCATTATAGCCCCTTCCCTTTGACTTAATATAAAGGGCAAAAGGCAGCATGATAGATTTAAAAGATATTCTCTACAGCATTGATTGCTCTATATCAATACTTTTTTGTTGCTGCATCTTGATGCTGTTTTGTGTGCAAGCTCTATGCTCATTCCTTGCATTATCTGACATAATCTTACTCCTTCATTTGGATTGCGATTATTTTATAGTAATTGCTACACTGAGGATTTGATTCATGTATTGCAATATTAAGGAAATTAAGTCCTGAAAAAGAAAAATAAAGTTTCTTCCTAATTTGAAAAACATGTTCTTTTCTCATGAAGACATATGAAAAACTGATACATGGAAATCAAATTTAGGCGTGTTAAACTCATGCTGCTCTTCTTAAATTTTCAGTATCTTGATCTGGCGTATTCTAATCTTTTTTTTTTTTTTTTTTTATTCACTGTATTGAAGTTCTGAAAGCTTCTGTAAAAATACCAGAAACAAATCAACAGCAAGTTTCAGTGGCACAAAAAGGCACCCAGTACTTGTTTGGGAGCTGTTTCTGCAAAGCTAGCCTACAGTACTTGAAATCAACACCAGGAACAAATTACTGTTGTAATCAGAAGTGCCAACTTAAAACAGGATGATTAGATGGATCTTAATAAGCTGGAAAACTAGTATTTATTGAAGTTAAGCATATGTTTTGGCTGTGAAGTGGCCTCTCTCAAATATTTTCATCATAATTCTTTAGAGAAATAATGCTCTCATTTTAATCTGATGTTTCCACTTTCTGCATCTGGGTAGTCTGAACATATTCCCTCTCACCATAATCACTTCACACACAAAAATCAAGAGATTCAGTTTTCTGACAGAGCACATTAGCTTCTGCTAACTATTGCACTAAATATATTTGGATCTGTGCTTCGTGTCACAAATTTTAAGAGGCTGATTTCATGAAATATGGCAAAAACAGAAGTTATAGACTTCGTCGACAACTGCAGATAATAATCTTTTTTTTTTTGCCAGAAATCAGAAATGTGTTATATATTTAGCAAAATCTTGCCTTCTTCAAACAGAAATCTTACCATCCTTATATTATAAACCATGTAAGTTCTCAGTCAAATTGCATTTTTCAGGCCAATCAACAATAAGAAATACATATGTTGTATATATGCTCCTCAAAATTCACCATTTTCATTTATTGGCTGTGGCTTTTTACTTGTCATTACATCACAATTTCAGAAAATGTAAAAGCCAAAAAAAAAAAAGGCATTTTAAATAATGAATTCCAGTTTGAAAATTTCTCTGTGAAAAACAATTGCGTTCAGAGACTGCTTTGCTGCAACTTCTTCGTGAGCATTCCCACTTACATTTCTAAAACAACTCCCATCATTTTTAAGACTACATGACTGACACATTTTGGAGCTTGGATGTTTTTGTACTTAGCTAAGTACATCACTTATATTACCCCAGAAAAGAGGATGCTGATGGGGGGGACACCATTGGAAGACAGAAAATATCATATTAACAAGCAACAGGTGACCAAGCCGTCTAAGCTTTTCACCTGAGCCTGACCTCTGAATTGCCATGAAGTATGAACAGTAATCACCTTTTTTTTACAGTCAAAAGAGGCAGAGGGCACGATGCAGAGAGGACTGAACCAATACACTGTGAGTTTTCTGTTCCAGTAACATACTGTCCTTCCAGTCTTGCCCAAAGCACAAGGCTGTACATCAGTTATGTTGCCTGCTACTTACCTACCAAACCCTTGTACTGGTAAAAATTGTGTAGAAATATGAAAACAGGTATATTTTTTTAAAAAGTAAATAGCTTAGGAAGGATTCAAGGAAACAGCTTAGATGAAATTGTGCTGAAGAGGTTCTTCAAAAGCAGGTTTTTAGTAGCTGTACACGATTACAGAGAAATATTCCAGATGTTGTGCATTTCATAAAATAATTTTAGCATCTATTTGTGGAGTAATAAGAATGATACAAAATATTGCTTTATGTTCTCTCTCTTGGCTGAACTTCCCAGTCTGTAGCACTGCAATTTTTAAGGCTAATTTTAAAACTGACTGAAACAAACCCTGAAACTGTAACTATTTGCCAAGAGTAAATGAAAATACAATTGCAGTGGAGAAAACTCAGATGATAACACATTATTGCAAGGATCTCATCAATATATACCATATGATAACTAATTGATATATGTATATTATTTTCATTAAAACAGTAGCATGACAAACTTACGTAACCTAAGTTTCTGAACCTGAATTCCAAGCGCATCCCTCCCTCTCTGACAAACTTTAAATTATAATAGCTTAGAAAATCTCTAATAAAGAAGATTTACTTTACACCTTTCAGAAACACTGCCTATCACCTGGTGTTTTAAAATTATCCTTCTCAACAATATCTTTTTTCTTAGTCATTACCATTATTTCGGTTTGTTTCCGCTATCTGGCAAGAAAACAAAAAAGTCCAGGGAATAACACCTTCATAAAAAAAAAAAAAAATCAAAAACCAAAAAAAAAATTCAGAAACAGCTCTTCACAAACTCATCAAAAGGGCTTTGAGGTACAAGACAGCAAATGACTTCTTATGTAGGAATCAGACTGCAGCAGGAAAAAAAAAACCCACAGAGCAGAGTGCCTTAACATATTGGCAGGTGGGTCACACGCTGGGAGAGCACACCACCCACAACACATATGATAGAGCTCTGCACTCACACACAGAGTAAATTTCAGCTTCGTAATGCACAGCTACTTGACGGGCGGAGAGCTTGGTCTCCGCGGGCGAGAGCAACGTTTAGCACGTGCAGGGCTCAGTTCTGATTTTACCTAGAGATGCCACCATCACTGCTTTGGCTTCCCAATGTCCATGCTGCAAGGTGAGATTAGGGTCAGTCTCACCACATGCTTAAAATCTGTGTTGCAGCTTACGTCCAGCAAGAACATTTTTAGAGAATCCCTTAATAAATGTAATTTTCATCTTGCATAACCTATTTTCTATGGAAAATGCCTAAACGTAATGGAAGGTATGTCGGTGAGCTACAAAGGCAGGGCACGGAGGAGAGAAAAAGAGGCAGCTCTCTCATAGAGTCTCACAAAACCAACAAGCAGAGGGACCTTCCATACCACCTCATCCTGCTCCAGACCCTCCAATCCCACCTCGTCATCTGCATAAACTGCACCTGCAGCAGCAGCAGTTCACCTGAGGCAACACATCTTTTATCCACTATTTATCCAGCTGGAAGAAGTTGGGCCCACAAGGAAGAGCAAAAGCTAAGGCCAAAAATTCTCCAGAATTCGTAGGCCAGGGAAGCTTATGCAAATGCATCCCAGAGTTTCTATTATTCAGTGCGGTAAGTCGCACACTGCGGCAATTATCCCTGTGCAATGCCTCCAGGTGGGGCTACAGATCTACTCCTGCTGCCATCAATGAGCATTCCCAGGAGTGAGAATTTGGCTGTTTCTGCCTATTAGCCTATGTCTGGCAATGTTGCTCTGTGGCTCCATCCTCTCCGACCATTTTTGTTCATTGTTGAATCTTTTTTACACCACGACCTCAACTTTCTTGTACCTTTCCATGCAATGGGTTCTACAACAGAAGAGAAATCGGGAAAGAATGAAAAGGCTGGCTTAGCGAGCTGGGAAATCAGTAACATAAGGAGAGAGAAGGAGCAACTAATTTGTTAGGAAAAAAAAAACCCTTGCCTTGCCTTGAGCAAGATTCAAGCTCGAATTCTTCTAGCTCTCAACTACATATACTTGCTGCAAACATATCTCCTCCACAGAAGATCCCAGATGCCTGGGAGCAGCCAAATATGCACTGATGCTTTGAGAATTTTGTGAATTATAACAGCAATACCTCACATTAAAATGTCGTTCACTAGCTTGGTTTCAGTAGCTCTAATCCAAGCTCTTCAGTTTGTGTTGCACTCTTTAAGTTAGGGGTTGTAAACAGGAAGATGCTGTAGTTGGCTGGGGGCATTTTCAGGTGCAGTTTGGGGTTTTATAGGGAAGTCTACGCCCCAACTTCTTAGATAGCACTTAAAAACTTCAGTGCAGGTTACTAGAGTTTGACCCCCTTCACACAGTCTTCCAGCTTTCTTACCTTTGTGATAGACCATAAGGTTATAACAGAATCAAAAGCTCAGTGGTAGCTGCTGAAGTTGGCACACTGTGCCTAGAAAATGGAGAAACCGAACATCACTCAGGCTACTGCAGTGAAGATAATCACTCTTCCCTTATTCCCAGCAAACTTTTTTGAAAGCACTTTAACACAGCTGTTCTTAAAACAAAAGAGAGGACTGCGTGAAAAGATATGGGGAACTTAAAGTCTTTTGCTTGAAGAGCCGTTGCAGACTGCGTATTGTTTTGCAGTTGGAAATGTGCAACTGACTGTAGAAATGCGTATGTATGTGCCTGTGTATGTCTGCTGTGTGTGAAGTCTAGAGGGATTATTCCATGTTAATGAGAGCCAAGGAATTCCTCTAGCAGCATCTTGCATAAGTGAGAATCACATAATTTAAAGCTGGCCAGGGGCAGCTTTAACTTACGTGCCATTTTCAATATTGCTTTTTTTTTTTTTTTTTTTTTAAGGAAAGAAAAGCTATAACTACACTCGTTTTTGCTAGCTCCCTTCCATTTTGCGTGTCCACTAACCCTTCTACAGAATGGATTTGCACCCTTCTAAAAACCTGTAAGTGCAATACATGTTATTTCGTTAATGAATGAATACTGATTTTGCAGAACGAAAGTGATAATACTACACAATGCTTCCCTCAAGTCCATTAAATGAAACTCCAGGCTATACAGTCTGTAAATCACAGCAGATTATGCTACTAGGGTCCATATTCTTCCTTTTTTCTGACTCCTGTCTCTTTTTCCTATAAGGCAGTGTGGAAAGGGATGTCTTTCAATAACAGATTATTTTTTCTTATGATTAATTTATTTGTATTAGTGTTCCCGGCAATGGGAAAACATGACAAATCTCCCAGTTTATTTTCTAAAATCTGTAAAAAAAGATACATTAAAATATAGGGCCTTTCTGTCTGTAGTCACTCAAACCTGTGACACTTTCTTTCTCTCACCATGCAGTAAATGAAAGCCTATAGTTCATAATAATTTATAATAATTTAATACAAATTTCTGCCATTTAACAAAGTAATTGCTTAACAGTAACTCATCGTTTCTCCAAAACTCAGGCATGTAACTGTACAAGAGCTAGCTTTGATTTGCTGCAGAGCTCTGGACAAATCTCTTGTTTTAAGTTAATTTTCTCAGTTTTAGCATTGCTTTAGAAATCTCCAGTTAGGCTGGACATGAACAAGGTTGCAATCTTTACATAGTAAAATGTGTCACTAACAACATGTGTATAAGGTAATGCAACCTGCAAGACAAAAACCAAGATCTCTTTTACCTCATTTTTAGTTGGATTTTAAATATTTCTCATGACACCAGTACAAATGAATCCAGCCTGTAGTTTTGTTGTTAGGAGGGGAAATGTGATATTAATGATACAGACTGTACAGTCACGACCTTTCCATCTCTGTCCTTCTTTCCATCCCAAACACAGATAGCCAATGCAAATGAGCTGAAGAGAGAAGGCATGGAAAACTTCCTGATTTAGCATCTCTGTTCAGCGGGTAATTAACAGGGAGCTGCAGACACCGTGCCATTCCAGGACAGTAACCACATAACAAAAAATAAGATACTATGCATATGGAGAGACTTCTTTCTTTTAATTGGCCCTTGTTGAACCCAAGTACTAAATCCATAACTTTTATGACTTCCTAAAGAACTGAGAAAAGGCAAAACATATTTCCTGCAAAGATTATAAGTGAGTGTGAGGCAAGACTCATTTTAAAATAGTACCATTAAAGGTTGGCTGGAGCTTACAGTAGCAGGGACAAAAAAAAAAAAAAAACATCCAAGACAGTATTTTGTTTAAAATTACAAAATTTCTATAGAATGATTCAGACATAGTGGGGTTTTTTAGCTCCTGTACGTTAATTTAAAAATGAAGCAACACCTCTACATTTCATGCTAACTACCATTTCTTTTATTCTCAAAGTAATCTTAGTAGGTGGAGGGAGGGAGGGAGAGGCAAACCTTTTAAGCATTTCTAGCCTGATGTGAGGGTGGAAAAAGAAGCTTGTAGGCTCTGATAGTGACTGCCCCTTGAAAACAACAATTAGCTCGAGAAAAGCACAGCAGTTTCAGCTGTCAAAAGGCACGAAATCCCAGTGTCACCAGTTTGATCAGCTCATTGATAGGATATGCAAAGACCTGTTCAGAAACGCAGGAGCAGCAGTGATAGGGATCGGTATGTTTGTACTGTGTCAGTTTCAGGCAGTGAAAAAATAGGATGATTGTCACACTTGAAAAAGTAAAAATAAATCCCAGAACTTAAACAGGGTGAGTTATAGTTCTAAGGATGATGTCTTAGCTAAGCTTTGCCATTCACTTTTCTGAAAGAATAAACAAAATACAGGCTAAAAATAATGCATCAGCAAAGAAAAGGAGAAAAAAGCAGGACAAAAATCTTTCTAAACTCATCTCACTTGCCCTTTGGACATAAAAAAAATCAGTAACTATGCAAAACAAATTTTCCTTTGAGATCTTAATGCATCAAGTAAAACAAATATTTAAATATTCCAACAGTTTTTATTATTATTATTTTTATTTACCGGCAGACATATTTGCAGTTTTACAAATCAAGAAAGTCACAGTTTCTGCCACTGCGAGTTTGTCACCTTTGCTAAAAAATAGCCTGTAGAGAGAACACATATTCACTCAGGTTGAAGGTCAAAACTTCAGGTTTTGTTTGTGTCTTTTACAGAAAAGAACATTTTTCCTAGTCAGCCACTTTCCATTGGAAGTTGTGCATTTGTAAAAAGATTGGCTAAAGACTGGAAGCTCTTTGTGCAGCGTTCATCGTTTGCAGTATTTTTATAGCATGCTCAGCACGCTAGAGACACAGCCTCCCGGGCTGTGGTTAACCATGGCTGGTGAAATACAAGAAATAACTGGAAAATAAAAACAGGGTGGGAACAGGGTAAGGAGGTTACAGAAAGCAACTCTCCTGCCATCCTTCTGCAGACTCTGTGCACCCACAAACACACAGACATACACAAATAAAAGCTGATGCATAAACCAATGTATCCCCAGTCTCTGGGAAAGCATCACCATCAATATTGCCACCATAATGAACCCCTCAACGGCATCCTGTACCAGCAGCGCCTACCAGCCTGTCATCTCTGCCTTTCAGGGGGAAGAAAATACCTTATTATAATTTTGGGGGAAGGACAGGGGTTTCTCAGTTGTTTGGGTTTTTTTTCCATGGGTATGAACGAACAGGAGCGAACGTGATAGCAATTACCCTCCAACTGTAGCTGATTGTCTTACTCTAATCTGCTTTATCTTTTGATTTTGTTACAGCACTCACAACAAAGTGCAAAATTTAAAAGCCCACGGGCCCAGCTAGGCACAGATACCCATGCACGCGGGGTGTTGCTCTCATCACATTCAGCCAGTGCTTTATGGACACTTAAAAACTTCACGCTGTTTCTACCTGGCTAAAACTGGAGGAATTCATTCCTGAGATTCAAAACCATTTGCCATTTCTGTTTCCAGCTAAAAAAGAAACTCAGATGCACTTGTGATAAGAAAAAGTTGCTCAAGTGGCATTTTTTGATCAAAAAGAAACATAAGCTAATTCCACAAACATGCCATTTGGGAGACGAAGGCCTTTTACATCAAGTCAGGTTAAGCAGTCAAAATACCACAGACTTTCCTAACACAAACAAAACTTTAAAATCTCAGGAAAGCACACTGGATATTTTCTAGTGATTTTCCATGTATCTCTGGGAAACACATCACTCATATAGCTTTCTTATCACGATTTAAAAATATATTTTAAATTTTTACTTCTAAATACAAAGATTACAGATAATGAGAGAATTTAAAAGAAAAACATTCATTGAGAGAGATCTAATTGTATTTCAGTTTTTGTGTGAAAAATATCCACAATCCTGATCTGTTCTCAGTCAGTTGGACTTTTGCCAATATATAATAAGATTAAAATATAAGATTGAAAGGTGTTTCAAGATACTTCTACAATAACTGGCCCAAAGGTGAATTCTCGTTTCTGTAGCTAGTAGCTAAACACACAATCTATGAACAATTAAATAGGAAAGTAAATTTTTCATTATTTTTTCCCTTAAAAGAAAAAAAAAGAATACTATTAATTCTGATATAGTCTATTTCAATTACAGCACTTCATGCCTTCCAACTCCAGTGCATTAAGTGAAACAGAAAGGTTATTCAGTTAAATTACAGAATCTCTGGAAACGTATGAAACCTTTCCAATGGAAATCTTAATTATTAAGGAACTCCAGATTGTAATTATTTTTAGCTAATTGGAGAAGAAAATATTTTTAAACCTCCTTCTTTGAGAAGGTACAGTTATAATATTCCTACAATGTCCCTTGGTTTTGAAATGTGGCATATTATTCAGCCCAGGTCCTTTGATGTGTGTTTTTCCCTCAATCCATGCTCCAACAATTCTGTCATACAGAGAACTGAAAATTAAGTTATTCTCACCAGCAATACTCCCCCACAAAGAATCTATCAAACCATAGATATAAACCTCAGAACAATCCCTGCCAGGTTTCTCATGCAAATGCCGCAGAAAAACTTACAAGAGCACTTTAAGATATTGAGAACCCTTCAATACAACCCAGTATAATAACTTTTACTTGCTAATTTCTATGGGTCAGTTGCAAAGGAATAGACCTGTCAATCTTTTTCAGATGTAGCAGAATTTGTCTGTCTACAAACAGGGATGCTTTGTTGTTGCCATAGAGACTAATCCTCCACTTTCCTTCTGTTGACACAGCTAGTCACACTCTAAACTACCTGATCACACTTTTAATAGGCAGCTGACTCCAGTACCATAAAATGCTCAAATCAAGTTCGCAACACTTGACGCATCTACTGTTGCTTTTTAAAATAATAATAATAATAACAACAAAAAATGATAATAAAGAGTTGTGTAAGTAGAATTCTACCACTCTTGTCTCAAAAAGTAGATTGTATAGAAATAGTGACTGTCTAACAATTACTTTACTCAAGTTCCAACTTAATTATATTATTCTAAGTGAATAAATTGTTATAATAGAGGAAATGTTATTTTAAACTTGCTTTACTATATCTGAGATATGAGTTTCCTTTAAGCATCAACTGATTAAGCATACAAAGTAGTATAACAATTACCCAGAAAATCATTTCTGCTTCTTTTCACAGAATTCAGTATATTATATCATTTTCTCTTTTTCAGATTTTAAGACCTGACAAGAAAACAAATGTGGAGGCGACTCACACCCTGCAATAAAACGATGTTCTGAGAAAGGCAATTTTCATTTGGGTGACTTGAAACTTTGTGATGTTTTAATAAATATTCTACACTTAAAGCTGATTCAAAGTCTATTCATACCTTCCTGGTTTGCAAATCAAATAGTCAGAAGTGAGCCTTTTTCTTTAAAAAAAAAAGAAAAAAGAAAAGGAAAAAAAGGTTCAAATACATTTTCTTTTGTCCAGGTTAGAATAATTTTACAAGCTTTTTCTTTTATCATTCATTGCTTAAATAAAAGGTGAAAGGGACAAAACCAACAAAATGGAAGGACATGAATACGTTAAATGAACTTTTGGCTTCAAAAATGACAGAAAGTCTTAACTAAATTTTTCATGACTGCATTATTTTGGTGTTTGTTTTAGCTAAATTATTTCGCACATTGGCAGTACAATGTCTCTACTTCCATTCTTCAAACTGTCTTTAGCTGCCTTCAGTGCTAAATTGCTAATTCTCTTCCCGGTTCCTCCTAATACAAAATGAAAATTCTAAAGGTAATTTTCCAAAGCTATTTTGCCCTCCTTTAACATATATTATAAAAAGTTTGTTGTGACTCCTTCAATTAACAAGAAAAATTGATGTGTATCATTAATTACGTCAGTAGAAATCATAAATCATCACTGAGTGCTGCAATTAATTATTTTAAAGTCATGTGAAGACAAATGACAGGCAGAAGATAAATCCACAGACCCTTCAGATCAGAGTGAAATGGGAGAGAAAAAATGGAGAAGAAGAAAAGATGCAACAAAATCAGCAACAGTTTATGAATTAAAACACATGAATCATTCGCCCCTGTTTTAACAATGTTAATAAAGAGATTATAGCGAAACTAAAACACTAGTAGAAGTCAACGGTGTTTCCATTACAAGCCTTAATTGTCAAGGGTTGCATATTTTTATTTTCACTATTTATAAGCTGACTGAAAAACATTCCCTTACCAGCTTACCCTTTTTGTTTTCTATTTGTCTTTGTTTTGGAGAAGGGTAGCTAAAATGCCAGAAGGATCAAGCACCCTTTTTTAATGTATTTTACCGTCTTTGCTGCTGTAATGTCAGTGAACAATATGATGTTTTAACCAACTTTCTCACAAATTCTTGCAGGAAGACAGTATCTTGATGAAAAAAGTGAACTTGGAATTTATCTTACAGGATAAGAAATTTCTGACAAAACGTGAGGATTTAAAATCTGTACCAACTGTCTTCGTATGGATATTTGCAAATACAGCTATATATACCAATTCTCTATGTACCTATACATACCTACGTGTCACTGGCATGCTCATAGAGTTCTAAGTCCCTTTCCTCGCTGCAGTCTGAGGGCTTAGGACAAAGTACAAATACCCACAGTATTAGAAAGTTTTCAAGCTCAGAATTTAAACACAGTTTTTCCAGTTAATTAAGCAGAGACAGAGTATAACGGTTTTCAAATCATTTACAAAATACCGAGGCATTCATACTTCTCACGTGCACAGAATGACACCTTACCCTTTCGCAGTACTTTTCCCATCATAGGGTATATACAGGGAACGCCAGTGTGAACATCAGTGTACACAGATAACACAACTTAGCATCCTCGTTGAATCACCAGCTATGAAACTAGGAAAAGCTCTAAGAGGGTACGAGCCGTTGTACTTTGTAGAGGAGAGGAACACGCTGCAGAATCAAAACTTTCTGTGCCTTTCACCTTAATACTTTAAGGGCATGAGAGCTTTCAGTTTGCAGAATTGATTTACAACAGTGAAGAAGCAATACCCGTTTTAAAGCATTACACAGGGTGCCACGGGAAAGAACTGCAAAGAAGGAGAGTGAGTTCTGGGATTTCAAGTCACCCTCATGTCACAAGCACATGAATTTTACAAACTTTAGGTAGCCCAGCTCCTGAAACAAAATCGTAGCTGTTACCACTGCCCATCTGTAACCTGCACAATTAGGGCCAGTGCTTTTATGTCCCATATTTGTTTCTAAAATTCAGTTGTGCAACATCGTGTTTAAAATATCAGTAGCCACTTAAATTTTATTCAGAAAAATACTTCTAGTTCAGCTACCAGTAACAGAGCTAAGCAGAAGACAAGGAAGTGAACCATTGTCAAAAGGAACCTTATGAAAAGCAATGTTTTCTGTTTGAGTCTCACACCATTGAGAGCATTTGTCAATTATTTTTGTCAACATCAACAATATCATGATTTTTTTGACAATATGCATCATAAAAATACTGCTTTCTCAACTTATCATTGTGCACAGGGGCACAAAAATGGTACATACAGATGAAGGTGAAGACACAACATCTTGTCACTGCTTTTTCCAAAGACACAGGGACTCATGGCATTTCCCTTGACGTTGAAGAAAACCCTGCATTTAGAGTCCCTCTCTTCTTTTTTTGATAAGTCACCCAACTATAATATCTATCTGATAGCAAGTACACACTAAACTAGATCATAAACAGGCCCAATAGGATCACTCATCAGTTTTGGGTGTCAGCATTAAATGTCCCTTTTTGACGTTCAACTCATCTTGACTACTCCGTTCCTTGAATAATTACAAGAAAATCAATAGCATTACCCACTGAGTAAACTCTATGTTAAATATTGAAGTTAAACGGTGGGAAATTTGGTTCATATTTCAATTGGAAAACATGTTTTTGTTATATTCTTATCCCATATAACCTTGTCGGTTATGGTTGTGGTAAACATATTTCACTTCACTGAAGCAGTGCAGGAAAATGTAGATGCAAGGTTCCCTGTAAAGTCATTCTTGCAAATGAAGGTCCAGTGCAACTCCAAAAAGTCTAACGTGACCCTCAGCAGTCTACTTTGCAAACTCATATTAAGATATTAATTCCTAAACTATTGAACCAGCAGACTACTCCAAGTGAATTTTTATACCATATTTTAACAAGACAGCTACATCCTACTTGTAGGATGCTTTTGTAGACCACTACTCTGGGAACCACCATTTCTTGAAGCAATGTAGATAGCATTTCAGAGACGCATATATGCAAACTGTCCTTTTACTGAATCCTTTGTGGAAAGTGAAAAGATAGTGTCATTTTTTGCTATCGGGGATTTAAAGGTAAGTCCAAGTGTAAATAATGCAACGATTCTATTTTTATAAGGAAATGTAGTCAATTATGAAGGTCTAATAAAAAAAAAAAAAGGTAAAAATAGATTAAATGATCAGAATCTTTCTACAATGCCCTTTGAAACAGTTCCTCAAACATAATCATTTACTGGAATATATCTTGTTTTCCTTTTCTTAACTTTTGCTTACATTGGTAAAGATGGCTTATCAAAGACCAATTTTCCACTGTTTCCAATCCTTTGTCTTCCTGGTTGCACATTGCATGCTCTCCTTATGCAACTTTCCACTTGCAACAAGAGAAAGGATTTAAAGATCAAAGGATATTGATCTTCATTCCAAAGTCAAGGCCACATATCCTAACATGTGCATCAAGTAACACAAGTTAATTTACAGTCATGCACATGAGGCCATGCAGGACAAACCTCTCTATCAGAGCTGCTGTTCGGAAACAAAAAACTCCAACAGGCCAAAACCAACTTAACAAGACTGCCAGATTAACTATTGACGCAAAATGGAAAAAATGAGCCATCAAAGAGGAACATAAGTGCAAAAGTTATGTTCCTTCACTGTATTGCAATTCCATTTTCCCCCCTACCATTTTTTTTTTACAGACACTGTACAACAGCACATAACCTATTTTTCTAAGTTCTGCGTGCCTTGCTTGGTCTTAAAATGACTACTATGAACAATTCCAATTGTTGTGGATGCTCTAAAGTCTTTATTAATTAGATTTAATCCTAAAAGGACTTGTGAGACAACCTTCTAAAACTGATTTCACTGTACTCTTCACATTTCTTTAGCCACACTTTGTGTACCACAGTGGCCCTCAATCATGTTGCAGATTCTCAACTATATGATGCAGTTTTGTCTTTATTTATTTCTGCCCTGTTGTAAAGAATAATTGTCATCTGTTAAAATATGTTGTTTCTGTAAAAATATGGTAGTATCCAGTGAATTTCCCGTCCCCCCGCAAAAGGTGGAGATACTATTAAAGACAGCTCCTTCCCTTCAGAATTCTGGGTAAGGAAAGGAAAACTTTTTTTTAAAGAGTGCATGAAGGGGTTTTTGTTGTTGTTCTTTTGGTTCTTCATGCTTTCAAAAGATAGAGATTTTGTTCGCAAAAAGATTACAGAACTATACCCTGCTGCTTATAAATCTTAAGATGTATTTTGTCTATTCTTCCAAAGAGCCTGCTTTTGTCACTCTTACTCCTCCTGAGCAATATTTTATATCAGTATTAGAGCAGTATTTTCTCTGTGTTAATAAATGGCAGAACAGAATAGGTTTCTTTTTATTAACTGCCTTTAGAAGTCTGCTCCTCTAAAATGTATTTTTAAATGTAGAATTATTCAGCTTTTGTCACAATCCTCTCCCCTTCAAAAATAAATCAAAATGGTTGATATATAAAAGTTCAAGATGGGTGAGATTTCAAAGGCTAATCCCTGGGAAAAATAAAACAGAATATCAAGAAACCAGTCACCCAATTCTACTAGTTCTTGGACTGGGAAGATTAATACAAAGGACGTGTGTGATGATGAAGTCTGGAAAGTTACTTAAATGCTTTTCAAACCTACTTTAGACCTGGCTATGAATATGCTATGAATCCATTGTTCAAGAAAGATATTCTTTCTGACAAAATAAGTGAAATCTGTCTTGATTGACAGCTATGATAAAAAGTTCTCCTTGGCATCTGTGGGACCAGGATTTTTCTACAGGGATCTACCCTGCTTCTTATCTGCTATCAGTTCAAAAAAACTATTGCCCTTATAGCTAGTTGCTTTGGCATGAAATGGAGTGGTATTTACTCCTGGCAAGGATGTGCAGTAATCGTATTTGGCTGGGTGTGAAGAAGCTGCCCACCTACATTACAAACACGTGCGATAACGAAGTACTTTTGTCTGTCTATAAGCCACCCAGATCATTGTATCTCCCTGGTCATGACAAAACTTGCCAAAATAATTTGGGTGTAATATCATGAGAGTGAATTAATGAAATGTGGCATTTTTTCCTATTACATGGGCAAGAGCGAGGCTGAAGTTTAAGCTAGTAAACTAACTGAAGGAGAAGATTAAAGAAGGATAATATTGATGAATTAAAGAAATACTTCAGCTATAAGAGGTGTTCTTTCACACTGCAAAACATTTTACACAGGTTACAGCATAATGTCAAATTATTAAGACTATGCAGGCACATCACTTACTGAAGTTGCCTATTTTATGTGGCATATGTCAATTTGCAGCACAGCTGACTTTATAGGTGGACATTTTTAGAAGAAGTGTGTCCTTTCTGTGAAAAATATAGGTCGCCTAAGGACACCTGGACCACAACAGTGTCTGGCTACTAATAATTAACAGATTAGTTTCCAGCACACCTGAGAAGGTTAATGCCTTTATGGACCTTTCTGTGAGGGAGCAACTCCCTCTTTTTGAACCCACTCATTGGGGTTGGCTGATAGTCTCAAAATCTTAATTTTATTTCTGTGTGACTAGACAGCATTCTTGATTAACAGTTTAGCATCTGAGGAAATACCACCATCATCACCGCTCCAGTTGACAGAAATAATGTTTGGAAAAGGGAACATGGTTTTATTTTTGGGGAAAAAAGAATGAGTCAGAATTTTTCACAGGGTTATTTTTGCCTCTGGTGAATTAATAAATTCTTTTACTGCTGTTTTTGGAGATATATATTAATTTGGATATAAAAAGTAGAGCTCTGATTGGCATGAAGACAATCTTTAACTGTATTTCTCCTGTTTGTAGTAAACTTCCAGGTTACTTCGTCTTCCCTTATTACTTGTTACTCTGTAGAAATATGCATGTATGTACAAACATTAACAGCTTTACAGCAGAGAAGCAAGGATTAAAGAGGTTTTATTCTTTCATCCTTTCCATCATTATCAACCGGCATGGTATGTGCTGCTGTATTACATGAAAAAGAACATCCCCTGCCTCATCCCCATTTAGATTATGGTAGCATACTCTTCATTATGTGTGCCTACACATGTATTAAATAAAGATATTCCTTCTGTTTATTAGTTCTTTATGTATGATTAATACTGTAACTGAAAAAAAGCTATTCCAGGAAGTTTGGCAGACAGCACATCCGTACAATTACATGCAAAGTATTTGCTGCACAGCTGAAGATCACTTCGAACGAGGAATAGCCTTTACACACAAGCTTAAAAAACAGGCAGGCCAAAAAAGGTATGAGAACAATGTCCACTCTGTGAAACTCCCTTTGGGTACATAAAGAACAGCATTATACAGTCTGGAGAGAAGCCACCTCGAGGTAGAGAGTTTAGCTTTTATTAGCTGAGGGCCACTAAGTAGTTTTGGGTGTATCTATTACATTTTTGTCAGCGCTGGAGTAAAGGTAAAATGGCTTTACTGCAAGGAATAAGTTGGACTCCAGCCTTTTTTTGTTTTTTTTTTTTTAAATGTGATTTGAGTCAACAAGAAAAAAAATATCTGCAAGACAAAGAATAACAGCGACCCAAACCAAAATAAAATGTTTGTGTTGCAATTCCATAGAACAGCTGAAGTTCTTCCTGCTGGTGGGAAAAAAACAGTTGCACAGTTTCTCCCCAGCCATGGGTCTCCACTTTAGCTTTTGAAAATAAACCTATACAGCAGGATGTTTGCTACTCAGCTGAAAAGTCTCTGACTTAGGAGCAAGGACTGGGAAGCACAATGAAACTGCATCACACAAATTCTCTGTAAGTCCTAAAGTAGCAGGCTGCTGAATTAAAGGAGTGTCAACGGGTACTCTTCTCCAAAAATTTTCTATCCTTTCTGCTCCTAAGGTTTCTTATAAGTTTCCAAAATGAATTGAATTGTTGTTGTTGTTGTTGTTGTTATTATTATTATTAAACAGTTCAATGTCTCTATTTTCTGAGAAATAAATCAACATTTCTGTATGGATTGAACCAGACCATGGATTTTCCTTTTTGCTCAGTTTTTAACCTTTTCGGGACTTTGTAGCTGAAGATTTTGTTATTTACATGATCTTGTGGACCATTTTCTTCAGTCTTTCAATATTATTTTTTTAAAAATCATACTCATATGCATGGAGTTTCATGTATCTAAAGTACACTCCACAGACCGAATGCTGCTATCCAGCCAAAAAGCTACACTCACAACTTATACAGCTAGGAATCTGCAGGCAGAACATAAACCTGTCAAGACCCTGGTGATGAAAACAATTGTGAAAAGTGATGTAATACCACTGGCTTTCAATATTAAAACATCTTTTGAACTGGAAAAAAACACAATGCTAGACATGCTTATGTAGACCATTATTTGTGGTGAGCTTTCCCAAAAACATTGCACATTGTATAAAGCCTGTTTTTTAAAATATGCAATTATTTATGGAGCTAAACTCAGAACTCAGTTTAAAAAAAGGAATTAAATTTAAATAAGTTTTGGAATGCAGTTTCAGGCAGGAATGGTCATCTTGTAGACAGACAGTGATGCTGCTGCAGCTGCTTCTATTCATTACACTGTATTTCACGTTTTCTTCACTGTCAACCTTTTATGCATTGAATCAGCCGTGCTAGGGAAGGATTTATTCACTACAGGAACATGTTTCTGAGCTGCTCTGAGCTTACAGCTATGCACATGAGAGCAGAATCTGCCCTAATATGAAACACGGGAGAATTTACTGAAATAATCCTTCTGTTTATCCTTCTCCTGATTTTATTTCTTCCACTTCCTCACTTATCAAATGAAGCAACAACTTTCTTCCAAAACATCGGTAGAGAGTTAATTCCCAAGATTCCTACTTTGATACTTCCAAGTTCCCAGGAACTCACATTCCTGCCAAGAGCAAAACCATTTAGTAAATCTCTAAAAGCTTTTGTAAATAGGATGCCATCCAGCAGATTAATCAGACTTTCAAAGCAAATAGCTAAGGGGTTTGGTAAACAAGAGTTATAATAAAGCAGAGTGTTAAAATACATATATATATATGTATTTTTATATATATATATATATATATAAAAATGCTTGCATTACAGGCAGGAAACAATTCATGCCTGGGATGACTGCATTATTAGTCACAGCACTGTGACCTCTCACCCCAAGTGATAAAGTACACAGGTCAGAATTGACAATACATACTCATGGCTGATCATGGCTGCCAGTTATTGATCTGAGGAGGGGAAAAAAAAGAAAACTTTGCAGGAAAAACATTGCTCTGAATTACAAACACGCATTCTCCTGAGACTCAGCAACTCTCTGGGTTTCTCCCACTGGAGCTGGAAAGCAAGAAGTGAGTTCAGCCAGTATTTAATATCAAGTGAATGTGGTGTTTAATCAATACTATTCTGCTTTTGTTCCACGATGTGGAAAGCAGTGTCTATTCATTCAGTAAAGGTTAATGCCAAGGGTCAAGTGATTTCACACTCTCTGTAGGATCCACAACATTTCAGTAGTTCAGATGCCTTGGACAATGATGACTCAGTTGGACTGATTTATTGCCACTCTAAGGCCCTGCTTAATACTAAAGTGCTATCTTATGATAATACCTCAGAAAATAGCACTGATAAAAGAGGAGGCAATAATTACCTACATTTTGAAGTAATGTCTTCATTTCTAACATCCTATAAAGATGTAAGGTCCATTTAAAATGATCTGCTCCTTGTATTAGCAAGTCAGTTAAATCAGATATTATCAGTGTTCTCTGGTTTATGAAATGCTATCTATGCAGAAGAAATCCGGCAGATGTATTAAGAAAAATGCAAATTGCAAGCAAATGTAATACAGTACATCATTTAACATACATTTTAAAGAATAACTTATTTCCTTGTCTACTTGCCCAAATAGAGAAATACTGTTCTAAGACAGATTAATAAGATAAAAAAGGGAGAAAATTGTCAGACAATGTAGAATAAAAATATAACAATCACAGATGCTCTATGTTCTAATCAGGCTTTAATATGTGAGACCACATAACTAACAGTATTTACAATTGCTTCTTTTTTTTTTTCTTTAAAAATTCTAACTTAAGGGTAGATAGGCAAAAAGGGGAAGGCTATATACTCCCCTTCAATATGATACACTGAAAATGACATTAGGTGAGGTCATTGCCTAAATCAGAATGCATTTGACTTTGTCAGGGGTTCTAATTTTGAACATGTTAGGATCCCTGATTATTATTCAGCAATGTCTTATTCAAGATGTGTTTTATATAATGAAAGAAGTTCAGATGTCACCAGGAAAATAGTGTGAGAAGAATTAATTGGAAGGCTTATCAGAGAAAAGTCATTTAGAATCCAGCTCTACCTAATATATCATTGAATGATGAATATACCAATCAATTAACGAAATAAAATAAATTCTGCAAATTTGACTGAAGACATCCTATTATTATAAGTGGGAGGATATTTGGAACAGTTAATTACTCCTTATTTTAGGTTCTAAGTATGCAAAAATCCTTTATGTGATTTTTCAGCATCCCTCTCTCCCCCAATTACAGATATTTAGAAATTTCTTCTGACTTGTTTTAAATGACAATGTCATATTTTCTATAACACTAAGGCAGATATAGAAGAAAGGCATTTCAATGTGAGCTAAAGGAAAAAATCACGTTCTTACATCTGTAAGATACTGTGTTGTCCTACAAAAAAGAGTAATCAGTGCAAAAAAGATAAAATGTTCAGTACTGTACTTATTGAGAGATGGACTAGTTATTATGAAAGAAATCTACGTTATAAGGCAACCAGTTTACTGTCTTTGATGTAATAAATTGTTACTGATATTGTGAAATGTCTAGTGAGTGAATTTCTCCTTGTACTTTTTGACTACTCCTTGAATAGGAAGTGTCAAAAATATCACTAAAGGTTATGAATGATGGTGAAACTATACTGTTAAAGACCAAAATCAAGAATGCCAAGACTCTCTGCTTATTTTCATAGATTTAAAAAGCTCTAAATAGTTCACAATTCCAGACAACAGATTCATACTATCTGACATCTGTTGATTTCTTCCTCTCCCAACAAGGTTTCAAAGTCACAGTCTGAAATATAAAACCTCACCAGCTTTCTAGTTAAAATTTCATACAGAAATTTAGGTGTCAGTAAGTAACATACTTCAGAGATATCTAAGACCATCTCATAAGACATCTAGAACAGAAAACAAAAAGTTTGCCTACTTAAAACTGATGGAAGTTAAAAAAATAAAATCCTTTGTATTAGGAACGAAAATGTGTCTTTTTACTTGAACAAGCTGCTTTCTTTAATTTATTTAAAAACAGAATGCCTTGGATGATCTCAGTTTACGATAACAAAGACTTTGTCACACTAAATCAATCCACTGCACCATTAAGTTCAGCATCTTGCCTGCAGCCCCAGCCAGCGCCCAATGTGTCAGACAACAGGAACATCCAAGGAAAAAGACATATTCTTTCTGACCCCATTGAGTGTGAGTATCCGCCTTGAAGCAGGAACTTTATTAATCCCATTTTTTTCTGTACAAATCAGTATTAGAGATTATTTGCTGGTAGAGCTTCACAAGTTAGCATTCAGCAAACTTACATAGAGGATTGTAGAAAACGCGGTCCGTCTTAACACTAATTAATTTTCTCATGACTACATACAGGCCCAAACCATGTGTAATACATAGTTTCGCTGCGAACAGGAATAGCTATAATCAGCAATAGCCCAAGTTCACAATGAACAAGAATATTTACAGTACTTAGTGGAATAAACAGCCAGGAAAGCTGAAAATTACAAAATTGGACCAAAAGGTGTTCCTACACAATTTAGCAATACTATATGATCTAACGATTCAAATGTTTCAGCTTTAATCTAATGGCTGGACTGCATATTACTTCTTTCTGGTTGGTACATTGCAGTGGAATTCTACAGTGGGTATTTTGGAAATGGAGTATTGAAAAAAAATAAGTTGTAGAGAGAAGAGAATGGCTATTCAGATCAACATCACTGTAATACCTAATAGGATGCCAAGAATAAAAAAGAAAAAAAGACACGCCTAAAATTAGGCTTCTGAATCCATACTTAGGCAATCAAATAAAAGGCTTATTTAGGAAGGCTGCTAAGCAGCCAGGAGCTCCTATTATAGTGGGTGTCATCCTATTGCAGTGAGGGCAGTGAACTAGCTGGCTCCTGAAAAATGTGGCTGAGTATCCAGGCTAATTATGCAAAATACTTGCTTTGTGACAGAGTGCAACATCGGTGAGATTTACAAGCAGATTTAGCTGCCTTTTATATACTGAGTGGCACAGACTGAATTTGGATCTCCGTTCATGTACAAGTTATATGTGATATGAATGGACACGTGAATCAATCATTAATAAAGTGTTTATTACAAGTCTCTTAATTCTGATTTATACTTTTGTCTACTGTTTTGTTCCATTTTTATAATTTCTTTTTTGTTTAATATTCAGTTGTGTATGACTTCCGGGTTTGGCAGGCTTGCAGTTGAGTTTTAACTGTGTAACATTATTAAAGTAAAAAAAAATTAAAATATTACAAATAAAAAGTTTTCCAAATATTACAAATTAGTAAAACAAAATTATTCAAGAATTTAATTATTAGAAAACAGAAGTACTTATTTCATATTACTAGGCCACCTGTCAAAGATGGTAAAAATAATGAGAAAGTTAATCTTGCTTAGTTTTATGAAAAATAACACATTGCTTGAGATAATTCAGTTTGAGATAAGTTATTTGTAAACCAGCAGTTTACCTAGTGGTACTAAATACATGCACAATCAAAAACACCCATAGTAATCCGAATTCTCCAACAGCTAGCTGGTGTTTCTCTGCAACTCACTGATGGTAAAAGGACCCTGCTTTGGCTCAGAGCTCTTATGGGAGAGGACTTCCTGCAGGACTGAAACCCTGATTTGTAGAAAATTTAAACAAAATATCTTTGCTAAAATGAGGATATCACCAAACCTTGAGATGCAATCTTTCCTTCCAGAATTGTTTCTGTGCCTTCACCGAGGTGTGCAATGGATTTCATGCACTCTGGTGCAACCTGTTGAGAATGCATACGTGCATCTCAAGTCTCTTAAAAATTTCAACCTGAAGTCTCCAACTGTTAAAGGTTGGCTTCCACTGACCTAGAAGATTAAACAGCTACTGCCAGCGTGCTGAACAAGGCTGGCATCCTAACTGAACCCACAGAGTGACTTTGGAAAGACAAGACACTGGCTTTATGCTCCCAGCTGTACAAGAGTAAGAGTAAATGTGGCTTTTCATATCACTATGAATTGTGATGGACACCATACCAAACTGAAATAAATAAACAAACAAGCTTTCAGAAATTACTCAGATGGTATCATGCTATAGTCAGTTTAGTCAGAAGAATTAAAACCAAAACAGTTCACCAAGCCTAAAAAATTCAGAAGGATGTCAAATAATGTATGTTGCTTACCTTCTCATTTTCTTTCTTTCAAGCATTTCTTCAAGCAGTTATTTATGCTGGAAGTGCAGGTCACCACAAGAGTAAAATATTTCCCTTTACTTTCAATTTTAATGAAAAATCCCAGCTTTCCTGAAAACACTCATACCATTTGTAAAGCGCCATTACTCTCTGCACTGTGTTTGCTACCCACAATGTCTTTAAAACAGGAAATTAAATCCATCATTATGGACCCGTAAGCCAAATCCCCGCCTTTACTCATAGTTATAATATGATGTCTCTCAAGAAAATACCCAGGAGTAGCTACACCCTACACCTCCAGGCTGCACAGCTCTTGCTCAGCTCCCTGTAATTTCCCTTGCTGTCCTCCCTCCATCCTGCCAGGCTTGGCAAAGCATCCCTCGAGGGCATGGGTCCTGCTGCTGTCCCCTCTCTGCTGTACATCATGATACATAGGGCCGACCTGATAGTGCAGCATCCTGAATCCTGACCTCAGGCATGCTCAACAGCCTTGCAAATTTTCCTCACCTGTGAAGCAGACGGGGGAGAATATGTCAAAGGCAGCTGTTTTACTGTGCAGCATTAGTCTGTTTTTAATCTCTTCGCTTCAGTTACTGAACTGAAATGTTATATAAATATGTCATTCTTTATGACAAAAGCCAAATAAATGCTAATACTATCATTAAAAAGAAACTTGTGTCTGGGGTGTAATGGGGAGATCAAATGACAGAGGCAGTAGCTTTTGCTCAAGGAAAGGAAACATAAGTATTCTTCATCTTAAGTGAGTGACGCCACTGCAGCACATCAGTCGGGTTACATTGATCTGGGTGCTACATGGCACAAATACTCCAAACCAGGCCTCCATCTGCTGTCATTAAGCACAGAAACACTGAACTGTGATCCCCAGACTGAAATAGTACGCTGGCTGGCTTCTGTGATAAACCATCGTGCCGTTGTTGGAGACCAGGCTTGACTGACCACATTCTGCAAAGAAGCCTCTAGTTGGCCCTCGGAGATGAGACATGTTGGTATGACCTCTTTGGTACAAAGTGCATAGTTTTCCAGGAAATACCATTTTAACCTGCAATAAACATACCTTTCCTATGAATGAGGCCTCGCCACTTCATTTCTTGAGTGTGTTTATCAAATAACACATACTTAAACAAGATGACAAGAGGAACCAGAGCTCTCTTTGAGTCAATCAAAGACAGTATGGTTTGTTTAGCTTGGAAAAAGAAGTCTTTAATCTTTACATGCACATTATTTGTTCTGCCTTTGCACAGTGCCCACCACAGTGAGACCCTCATCCAGTGCTGGAGCAAATAGACAGTATAAAAATACAGAATGTTCTTGCTTCCTTTCATAACTGGTGACTTATCATCTTCTTAGGCATCTAAATACTTTGCTTGCACATAATGCCGACTGAAGATCAAACAAGCGTGTAGACAGCACCCCTCCACAACCTCCCATCCCTCTCCGCACAGCTGTTCACATCATATTTGAGGTCAGTTCAGTCAAAGCTACCTCAGCTTTGTTAAATTTTTTGACAATACTGTAGCTTTTGGATGCCAGTGCAAACAAGCTGCCATCACATCCCCAGGATTAGGAAAGATTTTAAATTTCAGTCAACTTGGCCTTGTTTGTTTGCCTTAGCTGAGATGAGGAGTTGTCAAACTACACAATTTCCATAGCTGTCAAGGATGTTTTTGAACATGCAAATCTGCAGTACATTTTATCACAAACATTGCAAAAAGCTTTAAAACCGGGACATATGAAATATGTATGCTTTCTTTTTGTTAAAAAAATGAAGTCTCTAGCTCAGCATATAGGCCTTCACCCTGTATATCAATGTATTGCTGTCTTGTTTGTTTTGTAGCCAAATAGAAACAATAGAACATCAACAGCATTGTCAGCTCCTTCGATTTATCTCATTTGAGCGTTTTATTATACACAGGCATGAAGAATTTTATTCTTATTCAGTTTTTATTCTGCGTGGAAGCCCCGAAATTTTCTGAGGATGTGACCTAATCCCACTTACCAGGCTTAATTTACCCCTGTAAATTACCTTAATTTACAGGTATTCAAGAGAGGCTGGTGTACAAAGCAGCATCTTGGCTAATGTACTGAGAGGGATGATGAGCAGTCTGGAGTGTATCGGGTCCATTTATCAGTTCTCAGGTACGCGCTCCCCTTCCTCACTCGGTGACCACACTGCCAACCCACAATCCAGAAGATATCTGACTATGGTCTCTGCAGCACGTTAAAAGCAAGTGGAAGATATCACTCTTACCACTTAATGCATGAGAAACCCATGGTTACAATGACATGGTTCCAACAACCATCATCACGATTTAAAATGTTACTTTTTCCTAACAAGTACGTTTAACATTAACAAATTTAACATAAAATATTTTTTTAGGAAATATGTGTGTCCCCAGTTGATTTAAGTTTTGGGGTTTTGCAAACAAAAATGTGTAAATATGTACATTTCAAACCCATTTCATTTACTTTAGGCACGCAGTGATCTCTTTTGGCTCTCTCCCCCAGCGCTGTGCTCTCCTCCCTCTCCATAGACCTCTATTGCTGTTGACACACATAGGAGCAGACGTGGTGGTGATTCATCAGCCTGCAGGTCTGCCGCTGAACTCTCTATTCTTCCACTGGTGTCTAAAAACACACGTCAGCTGGGTCTGGCACGCAGGGCAGAATCCTCCGCTTTTTGTGAGAAAAAGTTGCTCTTTGAGTTTTACCTGCCTGGAAGTTTTCATCTTGATTACAATTAGAGATTTCATGTTAAATGGGCTAACTCTGCTACAGCAGCAAGGGAATATTTGAAATGCTAATGAAAGGCCCAGACAAAACAGACTGAAGGATCTGTTGGAGAAACTGCAGAATCAACCAAGATGCAGAGGAGAGAGACTGTGAAGAGAGTACAGTATTTATCTCTGCTGTGGCAAGCGTATTGCCTTCGTCAGGCAGAAATGTTGGAGAGTATTCCCTGTTTTTGAGCCTTTAGTTTAGGTTCGTTTCGAGTCATTTATTTCGAATAAGCCAGATCACTGTGTTCTGCCTACAGAACCCCAATACAAAATATCATGTTTCCCCACTTCCCACATGGAATAAACATACAGGAGTAAAACAGACAAGATTTCATATTATATTTGGCAGTTAGTCTAATGACTCATTGCCAATATACATTTCTTCTAGAAACACATTGCTTATAGTATATATGGAGTGTTGAAACCTTTATATTCTAGAATATTATAAGACTAAGCTGAACGCAGCTATTTCCAGTACAGAAATACAGTTGTCAAGAAATAAGGGTGATTCAAATACTGCACTTTTTCTTAAGGACAACAATCCTCTGTGCTCCTGCAGACATCTTGAAGGAGCTGTTGAAATGTATTATTCTGCACATTTAATACCACGTAGGACTCTGAAGAGATAAAGTTATACAATGCCTTAGGCAATTATGAACAAGGATTATAGGGAAAAAGAAGACTGTAATGTAGAGTATAAGCAGCATGATATAAGCAGAATATTTAATATTTAGGACAACAAAATAAATATCACACTGTCTTGGCTACCGCAATAACAGACACCATTTCTTTCCTACGCAGTTCAGATCCGTTTATCTGAACCAGCAATGTTCAAATTCATTAATGAAGCCATTATTGATTTGTGGAACATGACGTAAAATCTCAGCAAACACTGAACAATCTGTGAGGAGCTCTTAAATACTGAACGTATGTAACTAGACATCTCAATTTAACAACCAGACATACATTAAACAGCATTAATAGCTAGGCACTTAATGGATCAATTCCCACTGTTTGTGTAATGTGGAAATAAAAAAGGCTTATTAAATGACAAGCTTTCCCTGGTTTGTGCTAATTAATTATACACTGCATCTGACTGTTAATTTAGTGGGAAAATGCAGCCCAAAACTATGGTTTCTGCTTGAACTTTGCCTCAACACCACCTAATTCAGCGCAGAGTGCAGCTGCGACCTGCCTCTGAACGACGACAGTATTAAATTAGAGCACAAGGCCATCAATTTAATAAGTACTGTAGCAGGTAATTTGAATAAGGACAGTATTAGTATTCTACCAGTGCACAACTAAAAGCAGCTGACCTTTCAGACCAGAGAAGATCCTTGAACACATCTAGCTGAATCAGAGAACACAGTAATAATCTGACCATGTTAAGAGTGCCAAGAGAGACTTTTACAGCTCTACACCCATTACTATACATCAGCTACTCTACAGTATATAAGAACACTTTATGTACAAAAAAACAAGGTTATAAATAGAACAAAGGCAATGCGAAAGATGTATTTGCAGTGGCACATTTGAAAATTCTCCTTATTACCTTGATTTATGGTACAAAGAATGTAAAATTAATCAATGCACATAAAAATGCACTATGAACACCCACATAACAACTCAGTGACTTTTCACCACAAATTTAGTACCAAGAAGACTACATGTATGTGTTGTGTAGTAAAAGTACAGTATATAAAATTATTTTGCTATCATATTTGTTTTAAACGCAGCAATATAAGAAGGACATAGCATTCAGGCAGGAGAAAGATAATGCTTTTCAGCTAATTGGCAAGTTTTTAGGAGTTTTATAACTACAGTAAAAATTCCCTATGAACAGACTGTTGATGTAGCCACAGCACTATGTGAAATCCCTCTAAATTCAGTGAAGGCACTCTTAAAGGAATAAGGAGGGTTTTTGCAAGGGTCTGCCTATAAATATTAAAAATCACACATAACATTAACAAAAGAAAAATCACAATCATACTGATATGATTGAAGGCATAACAATTTATGTAAAGAACCAGAACAATGATTTTCTGTTTTGTTTGTTTTCTGAGGGATTTGGGGGTGGTTGTTTTTTACTGGGTGGGGAGAAGGTTTTTAAGAAGTAGGTAATTCCAGTCTTCAGGGATTCTTTCCTGATGGATATCTTCCAGCAGATTTTTTTTTAATAGGAGTAGAGTTTTCCATATGGCCCTGGCCTCTGTTTATCAAGTTGTCCCTTTCTCAACTTGCACAAATAATTCTCAGGATGAAACAGTGGAAAAGTACACCACCCTACCAGAACCATTGAAAAAGCTAGGATGCGTAGTAAAAACCTGATTGAGAGCCTTATCTTTTTTTTCCTTCCTAAAAGATACAGTCCAGGTTCTCAGGTCCTACCATGTCCACCACTTATTTCAGAAATGGGCATGCATTCACACAGTGCCAGTGATCACACGAAAAACTGTTTATTGATGCATGACTGAAATGTTTAGTAATACCTGATGCCTCTCAAACCAGCAGGCCACTTATTTTCAATGACATAAGCCTGTTTAATATGATTTTGCTAGATCTTAAAGCAGAATTGTGCATAAAACTGTGGTGGCTAGAATACAACATAGTTATATGGACATAGGAATTGCTAAATAGCTATGAAAGAATTGATATTCCTTTGTATGATAGTGTATACTGTTTCCTGGAGCATTGCTTACAAATATTAAACACAGTCTGAGCTTTTAAACTTATCACAGGAAACAGACATAAGTTCATTTTAGGCTTCTACTTTTTATCCTCCTGAGTTGGAGCTAATGAGACCCACCTGGTCTGGTTGCCAGTAAGACTCAGCAGAACAGCCATGCATATTTATGCAGGCTCCTGGAAACTGACACAGTTTGTCACATCTCCTCAGAAGCCAGGTTCAGAAATTTCAGACTGTTTTTACTTTGTTAACACTGGCAGGAAAATTGACCAAATTTGGAGGGACAATTGATATTTTGATATTATTGCAATACTGAACGCATTTTTCACGGCCATAACCAGGCATACATCATACTGACAGACAATTTACAAAATGGGTATTGTTCAGTTAAAATATGCATAAAGCATTGTGGGCTATATAAAATATTTATGGTCCAGATGCAAATGGCAGGTAGAGGACCCCTCTGGGGCAGAAGGGGTCCAGTCTGGAAGGAACACAAAAGAAAAGCAACATGGAGGATAAAAGAGCTGATATGGAAATGGGGACGATAAAGCCAAATATGGAGGTGACTTGCTGCCTAGAAAATAATGTGATCCTCTATTGTGGGTTCACAGAGTCCCGTAGTGTTCATGCCATGAAAATGGTGTTACTTTGTACATATTCCAGGTTAAAACCTATGCATTGTCTCAGATTACAAATTCAACAAATATGAGAGTAACTCTCTGGGGGAAAAAAAAAAAACAACAAACAACCCACAAAACAGGTCAAAATTAGGACATAATAGTAAACAAAAAGCCCAGAAAACATTGAATTATGACCAGAGGACCAGGAGTCACACAAAAAGAACTATGTAATTCTAGGTTGGTTGGTTTGTTTGCCCATCCCGTATTCTAGTCTGATTCATGTCTTTACCTAGTACCAGGCTAAATACATTGGAGATGTTAAACCAGTCAATCCTTAATGAAAAGGGCAATGAAAATAAGGTTTTAAAAATTAGAAGAAAAGGAGAAAGATGATGAAGAATGAGATATGAAAAAGTATCTAAGAAAAGAGGGTTCTCTTTCCTCTTCTATCTATTTCAGCCCATGCAAATCCTGCAGTTGCCCAACATCATGCAAGTTTTCTCCTAGTTTCCTGGGCTAAATTAATGCTGGGAATTGAAATTCATAAAGTAGACTTGTAACTCAGTGATTTTCACCAAAACAAGTTTTACAAACTCATTTAAAGTTTTCTCTCTGTTTTACTCATGCTTAGCACATCCTTTCTTTTCTTTTTTTTCATGGTTTTAAAAAAGGTATTGTTGCATGTCTAAGCCACAGAGGACTTAGTGCAACGTTGAAACATGTTACACAAAAGACACGTGGCAAGATATTTCCATTAAACTTACACCATATAAAAATGGAGGGTAAACGGGACATGATTCATTCATGAATAGAGCCTTTAGTCTGATTTGTGGCAATAAGTATGCTGTCATAGTCTTACTTATTGCTAAGAATGTATCAAATTACCTTTGCTGCAATTATTAAAATTCCTTCTCCACCTTACAAGTGAAGTTGATTTCAAGTGCCAAGAATCTCCCCAGTGAGCTTTCCCATCAAATATTTCATAACTAAAACGTTAAATACATCTGCTAAAAGAGGACAAGTAATAGTATAATCCATTTTATTTTAAAAAGGCATGCAATTTCAGAAAGTACTAATACTAATAATATAACCACCTAGTTTAAATATGACACTGTATAATACTTTACCTGCCAGTCTGCTTATCTAGCATCCACAGTAGCTATACATGCAGATGGCACTGCTTAACACAAATTGCTTAACTTTAGAACTAAAGTGTTTGAGATCAGTTTTAAAACAGCCCAGCAGAAAATGATAATTACTGCAATAAATACTGATTTTCTTCAGGGCATCCATGGCACACTAGAAAAAAATTCAGTGCCTTAACTCTACTTAATTAGGCAACTCATGTTTTCATTACCGAAACGGGATAAAAGTAGTCTATAAATTTGTTAATTAAGTAATTGTATTCTGGCATTTCTGACATAGCTATGTTCTGGAGAGAAGGGAGCAAAAGGATGAAATCCCACTACATAATATAGTAGAAGTATAACAATGAACCCATCTTTCTAGATAAATATATCATTTTTCACTGCTACAACTGAAGCTCTCACAAAAGAAACAATGATAACCAGATATCCCTTCCCCACTAGCAATATGCATTTTAGAATTATTTTTAATGAATAGGTTATTGGTTGTAAGGGTAAAAAATGTTGAAGCAGGTACAGTGTGCTACAATAAGAATGTTTCAGCATAAAACAAACTTTGCATCTAGCTCTGAATATAGCAGAAAGAGTAATTTCTGTGGCTGTTTTTTTGGCTGGCTGGTTCTTTTGCTCTCCTTCCTCCATTACTGGGTTCCAGACAGTTTGGATGTGACTGCTTTGAAGTTTTGGGCTCTGGCAACATTGAGAGTCCCTTACTGTCAGGCAATTTTATTGCTACAATAGAGCACTGCAATGGAAGGCTGTGTTTGGGAAAAGTTCCTGCTGGTGTGAGGACTAGTCCCGTACCAGGACTTGTAGATCACAAACTTGAATGGATCTGTGTTCAATAGAAAAACCTATACACAGTATGGTACTTTGATTAGGATGATACCTTTTACTTGCTTTAGTTTCTGCATTTAAACAAATAACAGAATCCCATTCCCTTTACTTCTTCTGATAGTCAATGCTCTCTCTCCTCTGTTTCTGTGCTAAGGTAATTTAATGAGGCCTTTACTTTAATTGTGCGATGAAATTAATCTTCTCTGAATCAAACCTTGATATCCCCCATCCTACTTGCACCTTGGTAAGAGCTCTGTTAGTCTTTAATAACCTTTTCCTGTTCATCCTTATTCCTCTTCACACAATAAATATCTTTAATGTCATCAATGACACAATCCCTTTTGCCCTATCATTTCTGTGACTCATCATATGGGGAAAAAGCTAATCCTCATAAACATCCCTATTCCTTGGCTCTACATTAGTACTTCTCAGCAAAGAGCTCTCTGAAAATGCTGGAAAACGTTACAAAAGTCAAATGTAATGTTAAAAATTATTAAGAATGGACTTGAGAATCAAACAGAAAACGTGTCATGGAGCAGAAAACTATTTTACGAAGTCCTAAATAAACTCACATCTTGAATATTACTTCAAATCTAGTCACTCCCTCTCAGAAGAGTATCACAGAGCAAGGTAGGGTTATGGCACATAACTGGACAAAAGAATGATCCAACACAGGGACCAATTTTCTATGAGGTAAGGAATCTACTGGGGAAAAGGAACTTAAACATAACAAGGAGGAGGATCATAGAATCATAGAATCATAGAATCATTAAGGTTGGAAGAGACCTCTAAGATCATCGAGTCCAACCGTCAACCCAACACCACCATGCCCACTAAACCATGTCCCTAAGCGCCTCATCTACATGTCTTTTAAATACTTCCAGGGATGGTGACTCAACCACTTCCCTGGGCAGCCTGTTCCAATGTTTAACCACTCTTACAGTAAAGAAATTTTTCCTCATGTCCAAGCTAAACCTCCCCTGGCGCAACTTGAAGCCATGTGATGATACAGCAGATGATACAGCAAAGATCTGTACAATCATTAAGGGTACGGTGGGGTGTTTAGAGAATAATTACTAGTTATTTCATCCTGAGAACTAGCAGGCATTCAGAGAAGCAGGTTTAACTCAAACAAAAGGAACCAAACAAGATGTGCAAGTAAACAGATGCAATCTTTGTCTCAGGATACCATCAAGCACAAATGGATTCGAAAAGCATTCAAGGAGCACAGGTACAGGTGTAGTCTGCATCCCTCTGGATGTCCAGTTCTTAGCATAATGTTAACATGGTCAAAGAAAACTCCTCATCTTTCTGTCCACTCAGGTGTCCCATCATTTACCAATACAAGTCCAACACAAACCCTAAAACATTGGAATTTTCTCAAAAATCAAAATGCCAGGTTTTCATGGCTATTGTTTAAGCTTTACTGTAAAATTTAAACTAATGGAATTATTTTTCTTCTCAAATACTTGAAGTTCATAATTTTGATCCAGGCCTGAATCTCAGCTTATTTATTTTAAAAAAAAAAAAAAAAAACAAAACAGCAACAAGCCACAAAGATTATATGTGCCTGAATTCAGACCCTCAGGTTTATCATTCTCTTCTCAGTAACTGTGGAAACCACCCCAGTCCTGTTACTCATACTGATAATTTGGGCATCATTTTTGACTAGTCCTCTTCCTAAGGCTTCAATTCTAGGCTTTAGCTGACTGTGCTGATTCTTCCTGCATAAGGAAAAATCTCCAATATACTGTCTTATCTATTCATCCTCATAGCTAAACCAAGTTACGTCCTGATTACTGAGACGTCTTCCATGACCCTGTTAAATAAAACCTTGCCCTCCTCATATCCTTCATAGTGCTACTGGAAAGATACAACGTATTGCTTTTATGTGTGATCTTTGTCTATTTGTAATACAAAACCCCCACAATATTATTACTAATAAAAGTAACAATAATATCATGGTAAATATAATAATAATGTTTAAAAGTAATTACATAGTACACACCACAACACACAAATCTCAAAAAAAGATCTGTGCTTCTTTCAGTTTTATTAAGGTAGACCCAAAAATGATTTGATTAACTTCTCGGTATTTATAGTGGTTCTCACAAGAGGAAAAATCACTATCTTCTAATCTTGACTGGCCCAAAGACCCTAAAACAAGCAATTCAAAAATGCCTAGGGATTTTCCTAAGGATTATCTTAAGCAGTTCTTGTTCTTGTATCTAACTATCTGAACCTTCCAGACTAATAAAAGACACATCTTTCCTTGAAAAGGGGATATTGCTTGTTTCAGTATTTTTAACATTTCATCTTGCTTTTAAAGAGCCCTTTTTAGAATCACAGAATCACAGAATGGTTTGGGTTGGAAGGGAACTTTAAAGGTCATCTAGTCCAACCCCCCTGCTGTAGGCTGGGACATCTTCCTCTAGATCACATTGCTCAAAGCCCCATCCAACCTGAGCTTGAGCACTTCCAGTGATGGGGCAACCACAGCTTCTCTGGCAACCTGTACCAGTGTTTCACCATCCTCATCATAAAAGGTTTCTTCCTTATATCTATTTTAAATCTTCTCTCTTTCAGTTTAAAACTGTTGCCCCTTGTCCTGTCACTACAGGCCTTGGTAAAAAGTCTCTGTCTTTCTGATAGGGCCCTTTTAAGTATTGAAAGCCCGCAAGAAGGTGTCCCCGGAGTCTTCTCTTCTCCAGGCTGAACAACCCCAACTCCCTCAGCCTTTCTTCATAGGAGAGGTGTTCCAGCCCTCTGATAATTTTTGTGGCCCTCCTCTGGACCTGTTCCAACAGGCCCATGTCTTTCCTGTGCTGAGGGCTCCAGAGCTGGACGCAGTGCTCCAGGGGGGTCTCACCAGAGCAGAGCAGAGGGGCAGAATCACCTCCCTCGACCTGCTGGCCACACTGCTTTGGATGCAGCCCAGGATAGGGTTGTCCTTCTGGGCTGCGAGCGCACATCGTCGCCTCATGTCCAGCTTTTCATCCACCATTATCCCCAGGTCCTTCTCTGCTGGGCTGCCCTCAATCCCTTCATCCCCCAGCCTGTATTGATACTGGGGATTGCCCTGACCCAGGTGCAGGACCCTGCACTTGGCCTTGTTGAACTACATGAGGTTCACATGGGCCCACTCTTCAAGCCAGGTCCCTCTGGATGGCATCCCTTCCTTCAAACGTATAAGCCACACCACTCAGCTTGGTGTCATCTGCAAACTTGCTGAAGGTGCACTCAATCCCACTGTCTATGTCATTGATGAATATATCAAATAGTATTGGTCCCAGTACGGACCCTTGAGGGACACCACTTGTTACTGGTTTCCACTTGGACATTGAGCCATTGACTGCAACATTTTGGACGTGGCCATCCAGCCAATTCCTTATCTATCTAGCACTCCATCCATCAAAGCCATATCTCTCCTATTTAGAGACAAGGATGTTCTGTGGGACCATGTCAAAGGCCTTACAGAATTCTAGGTAGATGACATCCATAGCTCTCACCTTGTCCACTGATGCAGTCATTTCATCTTAGAAGGCCACTAGATTAGTCAGGCATGACTTGCCCTTGTTGAAGCCATGTTAGCCATCTCTAATCACCTCCTTGTCTTCCATATGGTTTGGCATGTCTTCCAGGAGGATCTGTTCCATGATCTTACTGGGCACAGAGGTGAGGCTGACTGGTCGCTAGTTCCCAGGGTCCTTTTTACTCTTTTTAAAAATGGACATGATGTTTCCCTTTTTGCAGTCACTGGGGACTTCACCTGACTGCCACTAGTTTTCAAATATGATGCAGAGTGACTTGGCAACTACATCAGCCAATTCCCTTAGGACCCTGGGATGCATCTCATCGGCTCCCATGGACTCATGTATGTTCAGGTTCCTCAGGTGGTCTCGAACCTGATCCCACTTACATGGGAGGCACTTAATTCCCCCAGTCCCTGCCTTGAAGTTCAAAGGCTTGAGACATATGGGAACAGAGTTTACCACTCAAAACTGAGGCAAAATATTGCTGAGTACCTTAACTGTCTCTATGTCAGTTGTCACTGGTTCTCCTGTCTTATTCATCAGGGGAAGTACATTTACATTTACTATAACTACTGCTTAGAAAGGATGGAAAACTGCATAAACCAGCAAGCGACTGAAAGATCTTAAACCAAACACACTGAGAAAGAGAAAAACCTAATCTGTATTGAATAAAATGTGTAATTTTGTAACTAGTAAACTGGGTTTCTTAAATTGGCCAATTCAGAGTCTTATAGCTCTAAGCTTACAATCAAATGAGGAGTGAAATTATACGTAATGAATTGATAACATTGTACATTGTAAGTCATTGAAAACGAGAGCTGTAATGTGTAACTGGTTGAATAGATCTGAGATCATATCACTTCACTTTGCATCATTTTAAAAACTGAAGTAATAAAGCCTCTTAGACAATCTGGCAATAATAGTTTTGAGGAAACTTAATGCACTGGCATGAATCAGTGACTATTATGAAAGAAAGTAAAATTAGCATAGGTAAACCTGCAAAAAGCCAAGCTTTCTGCCACATACCAAACATGCCCTTAACAAGGCCATTTTTTAAATTATTCATCTGGGTTTATTTCTGTTCAGATCTATGTAAAGGAAAAAAAAAAGTTGAGGTGTTAAATAGGAATAAATATCAAACAATATCAGACAATATCTTGTATATTAAGACTGGAACCAGTTGTTTGACAACCTTCTGTAGCACCATATTGTTGTTTTCAGGAGACGGCATGCAGGGCTTGTGACACAGAGAAGAAACATAATCAGAAAACAAACACATCAACAAAAAAGTTATGAAAATACCTTAGGGCCTTATGATACCAAAACCCACCAAGAACAACACAAAATGATCCTATCACCTTTGCGTTTATGTTTATTATCACCATAAACATTTAACATCTCTGAATGAACTCTTTCCATGCTAAATTCATCCCTTAGACAGATTCCACATTTCCTGGGAACTATCAGAAGCTTTATATTATACAATTGTTCACAACAGCTGTGATTAAAAAAATAAATCTCAGAAGACATAAAAACAAAAGAACTGCCGTAACAGGTCAGATCAAAGGTCTATCTAATACAGTAACCTGTCCCCAGCACCAGCTAGAGGAGGAAGTGTATACAAAACAGGAGATGCGTGGAGAAATCCTGGTACACCACCACATCTTCCAGCAGCTAGAAATGTAGGGTATTCCTGGCCATGGTTTTCATTCCAATCATATTTAGTAGCCATGAGCGGATTTACCATTCGTGAACTTAACCGAATTTAATCTATTCATCCCCTTTGCCTCCATGATATCCCATGGCAATGCGCTGCACAACACAGCTAGGAGTTGTATGAAAAAGTACTTCCTTTTTGTTCATTTTCAGCCTGCTGTCTGATTATTTCTTACAATAAAAGAACCAGCAGGAACACAATGAAACTGCAAATAATTGTTTCTTATACACCTATTTGCTGGCTGCGGAGCAGTAATCACCCCTCAGCTGCTAGTACAGCAGCAGACTTGCGATAGATATTTCGTCTTGTGCTCCTGTTACCCGGGGACTGTTGGCTTCCAGATTAGTAATAGCACACCACAACACAACAAGGAGACTTTAAAAACAAACAACAAAAAAAGACTAACTGCTTTAAAGCTTTCCAGACACACAATGAATTGTTACAGGACTTGAACTCTTCTACTTCCAGTGGAACTTCTTTCCAGCTAGGCAGTGAATTTTGTGCTCATAAACGTGAAAAAGGATAGTGCAGTGCACAACACTCGTAGTGAAGTGTCCCTGCAAACCTCAGGTTCAGCACTTTGACCCTGACTCACGCAGCACCTGTGTTATCCCAACCCCTGTGCCTCTGCTGAGCGAGGACGGACAGCAGTGTCAGGCTGCACGGTGGCTTTCATTTTGAGGACAAATGGGGCAAGAGGGAGAGCAAAATTATTTCTAATTGACACCTGTGTGTGAAATTGGGTCTTGGAGGTGAAAGGCTAGTGCGATAATACTCTACTGCAGCCCAGCTCCGGTTACACTTACTTCTGGACCTAGATGGATAATGACAGAACTACGGGAAGGAAAAAGTGACAAGGTCTGAGCTTTACTATAGGCACGAGAAAATAATAATCTTCAAACTAATGGGAAAGTGCAAGCAGCAAACCAAGGACAAGGAAAGAATAGTTACTTTACCTGGTCATAACTTGATGGCACGCACTATTCCCCGTCTGAACTACTTCATCAAAGTACAATTATATACTGTAAAAAACCCTGTAAAAATCAGAAGGACAAAAGAAGCAAAAATATCACCCATCCTGCTATATTAAAAGGTAGCAAGGTTTACTTGAAATAGACACCATAAAAATAAAATATACTCTCTTATGTGAGGAACAAAACCTAAACTGAGTTGAAACTGACCCTGTCAGTCACAGTGGTTATTGTTTCTACATCAGATGTTTCTTTACCAGAGAAGCTATTCTGCAGATAGATTAAGTTAGGTTGTCAAGTGGCATTCCTCACAATGTTATTATATAGTGTAATAGAAAAATAGTGTATAGAAAATAAAGGAGAAGAACAACAGCATCTAAAGAAAAGTCTCAGAAAGCAACAGTTACCCTGCAATAGGCAGAAAATAACTTTCATTTCTCAGAGTAAGCATTCTGAAAAGACAGACTGCAAATAAGGCGGGGGGGGATAAAGAAAATAAATTAATTTCCAAAGATGAAATTTCAGAACTTTGTTTACTACCCTCACAAAAGTGTTATCTGGTATATTATTAGTATAACAGACATCAAGTTAGTTTATCATACGCAAAACACTATGCATTGGTTTTGCTCCATTTGTTATCCATGTCCAGACAAAATTCTGTCAAAGCACAGCATGCACTCGGTAGCAGAGAGCCAAAAACTTTTCAGGAAAAGAGGGATTGCTAGGATTTGGAAGAAAATCCATGAGCTGGCAAAGGGTATGTTCTACTTTGTTCCCTCTCTGGAGAAACATAGTTGTCAGGTGTTAGAACAAAAACAGATCCAAGCTTTGCAACTGTGTGGCCTGAAAAATTTCTATAGGTAAAGCATATGTCAATCCAACCACTGGCTACCAACAGCTATCAACAAGGGTCAAATTGTGATCCCTTCTGCAAGGTAGCTGTGAAAGGAGGCTTTTACAAAGGACTTCAGCGTGGTAACGGGGGAACAGAGTTAGACCAGGAGGCTGTGTCATCCCACAGCTGCTGTGCAACACCTGGTTTGCAACAGCAGTTCCTGCCTTACGTCCCATTTATCACAGAGCAGCTGAGACTTTTATCAGTTTTTCACAACATAGCCGAGCATGGAAATGGTCGTAGCAGGTCCATCCAGCCCATGGTCCTGTCTCTTATAGTGACCAGATGCTTAGGGAAAGGGCATGAAGAGACAGGGTGGTAATGCACTCCCTGCTGCTTCCAGCTGCTGGCTCCTGTCCTCAGGAGGCATTTGTATCCACATCTTCACGTGGATGCAGCTAACACATTTTAGAAGCCATTTATAACTTTCTTCTCCACAGTATGAGAAAATGAGCTCTACAACTTAGTCATGTGAGAAAAAAATGGGGTTTTTTTGTCTGTTTTAAGCCTGCCGCCTCCTAGTACCGAAAAGAATAGCCATCCTCTCTTCTTCACCTCAGCTGCTCTGGGATCAGCCTCCACAAAATCTCACCCAGCCCGCTGCATTCATTGCGCACTCTTAAGTACTGCAGAGAAGACGTTCTGCACGTTCCCCCATTCTTTATCAATTACCTGCCAGATGAGTTACATACTGGCCAGGGTAAGCCGAAAGCACAGGCACAGCCCTGTAAAACGCATGCTGTATTTAATGTGCTGTTGACTATGCCAGTGGGGCAGTTCAGTAATTCCCTTTTTATTGCGCATCTTTTCATCCTCAGCCTGATCAACAGGAAAATGCTACATGCATACACTAGCACAGTGCTTTATCACGTCCCAGGTGGTTTTGGTTGGTTTGGGGGGTTTTTTTGAGCAAACCCACAAATATTAGAAATTTTTCTCCCTGGCATAGGTGACAAGCTGCATTTTCATTCCAGATGTACGGTATGCATTGCTGTAAACATCTCCTGGTGGAGCTGTAATTCAATCTGGAGTTTTTATCATTTCATATGCATCTCTCTTGTCTGTCAGATCAGGTGAGAAGTGGAGATCAACTTCTAATTGTTCCTGTCCATTTCTGCCCAGCAGAGGAATACTGAGGTCGAGAGAGTCTTGGATCCTCTAAACTCTTATTCCATCTCTCTTTTGTGGCAACAAGAGTGAGTTTTCCCTATCTATCTGGTTTAAACACAGTCATGTTAAGATCTAGTCTTAGTATTCAGAGTGTATGTTTAAATACTTAATAAAAATTTCCAAATCAATTGTTCACAAACCAATTATAGAAATTATTTGTGGTGTAGAAACTTTACAGAAATTCTTGGCCTGGCAGACTCGATACTAACTAAATATTAACAAGATATTAGCCAAACATTAAAATACATTTTAACTTACTAAACTTCTATGAGTTAGTTCTAACAGTGCTCTCAAGCATGGATCAGTTCGCACACATTCTTAGGTGGTCCTGTTTGCACATTCTGATTCTGAGAAAGGATTAATCACTGCTCAGTGTTAATCAGAATGGAGTACCCTTATTGTTACCTTGAATGTAAAAAATAATTTAGGAGGGTATACAGGGAAGAAGGATTTGTGTTCTGCAGTCAAATACATAACTGTATTGATAAACCAAAAACTAAAAAATATGAGGCAAATTCTAACAATATATTTCCAGGATCAGCCAGCCTCCTTCACAGTTCAACCAGTCTAAAGAAATCCTAGAAACACCTACATTTATATGCAAAATTTAAAAGAAGTTGACATTTTTATTTACGATGTATATGTCCATATACCGTGGTAATGCTAGGGACCATATTTTTAAACCAGTTCACATGGTTTCTGCATTAAAAAAAAATACAAAAAAAAAAATCAGCATGTTTGTGTGCAGAAATTAGACTTGCACATAAAGTAATCAGATGCTTAGCTAGTCCTATGCCTGTTGGCATTCATTTATTTGAATACATGCATTTAGTTATTTGGTGCATATAAATGTTCATGATCTACCACTTCAGTGATACTGAAAAACAGTGCTATTAACTCCCTATAAGCAATAATGAAAACAGTCATCCGCTTTACCTCATTATTTCATAAATTATCTTTCTCTACTAATGTAAAATGACATTTCACAAATAATAACTAACAAATTATTAAGGAACTATATTAGTGTTTTTGTTTTGAAATATCCCAGCTGTGCAGGTAAGAATCCAAATTACACAATACTTTCTGGAGTATTAGGAGTTCTTTCTTAATCCTTTTATAAAACATTTTCTATGTTTTATACCACCTTTTCTGAAAACACTGAGACATCAAATCTTTCCAGTAAAGCTTCTGCACAGACTGACTTTTGCCCAAATCTACAGAAATTGAAGATAATGTAAAGAAAATGGAACAATAAGCAACAGAGATAAAGCACTTGGTCATATTAGGAGACTGAGCTGATAAAGAGACATTCATTACATTATGTTATCAATAAACATGCAGGCAGTTATTTTTGCTGGGCAATGCTAAGTAGATAAGCTTCAGAATATTGACCAAAAAAAGAAAGATTTATTTTGAAACCAGAGTTTGCAGCCAATAAACAAGAAGAACCAGAAAATTTTCTCAGGACACAACGTATTAACAATCAAAATCTAACTATGAATGTGGCAGATTAATCTCACAGTGAACGTTGCACATTATCTAGAGCACTTTGAACCTACTAGCTTATCTGTGTCTGAGGAAGTTAATTTCTCCGGAGAAAGTAGTTTTTACCAGTTAGGAAGATGCTCTAGGTTCAACAAATATTTATTGCCACGCTAAGCTGGGAAGTTTGCTCTTAAACTACTGGAAGCGTGGCTGTTGTCCATCCTGAAAGGGGAGGTGGCGGCCAGGAGAGCCCTGCCGAGGGGAGGTGATGGAGTGCACAGCTGCTCCAGAGGTTGTGTGACAGAGGAGCAGACACAAGGTCATTAGCAGGCTGTTCTGCGACCACGCTGCCACAGGCCATTTCAACCACCATTTTCCTTTCTACCGGTTACTTGTATCTACGCGCAGGCCAAATATATCTTATGAGTCATAAAGTGCACGTATCTTTAGGCACGTACCTTGGGGTGCAAAGGAGAGCTGAGGGAATAGCAATAACAGTAAAACCTGCAGCAACAAGTATGTGTTAGTCTGACATTAATGGGGACAGTATGGATTTTGTGTCATTTTGCCAGAATGGAGCAGGAGTGTCAAGGCAAATTCAATTTGCCGCTATACTCTTGCAAGAATATCTGCATAACAAAAAGGTCAAGTGGTCCAAAAGAGTATCTTTTAACCTATTAGAGCTGAATAGCTGTGTGCGGTCTACCTAGCAAAACACACTATTTCCTACTCGGTTTGCCTTTGCATTAAATAAGATGGACTATATTCTGCTGCTCTGATCTTTTAAGTTACTTTTTTTTTCTATTAGGAAATTAGAAGTGAAAATGGGCCTAGAAGAGATGATTTGTGACAGCCATGGCAGATTGTGCATCTGACAAGTATAAGCTCTAAGAATAAAAGAGCTTTTGATAATTTTATTCCAAGTGACATTCGATGGGATTTAGGCTTCTACATTGCTCAGACACTTTTGAAATTTTTCCCCATAAAAGGAAAAAAAATGAATCCATTCATCAGATGAGAAAATTGCAATCTTAGCTCCAAGCTGCAAGAGTCTTCTCCGAGAGGCAGTTTCAAGATGTAACAGTGGTTTATACCAGAAATGACACAGCAAAAAAGCCTACCAAGCTGAGGCAAAACCTTCCGTACTTCTGCCACTCAGTTAAAGACTCTCCTCCAGACGCTGAGATGGTTGGGGACTTCGCTTTCGATGGCTGATGGTCTTTCTCCCTCCAACTGCATGTTAAGGGAGTGTGGATCAGAATCATACCATTTTCTTTTTAGACTTGAAGGTGGGGGTAAAAAAAAAAAAAAAAAGGTTGGGAAATAAAAAAAAAAAGCACAATTACTATGAAAGTGACTGAAAAAATTGTTCTGGCATTTCTGAACAAGTGGATCATATTTCATCTTGTGCTTTTTTTGTTTTGAAAATATCTAAATAAATGACAATCCCCTCTGACCATCCTTCCATTGCTAAAAAGATGTCAAAAAACCAAGATGTTTAGTTCCTGCTAGTAATTTCCAGAATAGCAGTGCTGTAGAGAAACATCAAGCAGTGCAATCACACATAGATAAGATGCATAAACTGCAAAAACATCTACTCTACCCATAAAAATCTTAATCTTTTCAGGTCCCTTTGGGCCTGTTTTTTGTCGCTCTTTGCCTTATGGAGTTACCTACACAAGTACAGAGTAGGTGTAAGGTTAGGACAAAGACAAATTAAGTCTCTTCAACCACAGAAGAAAGTCTGTGCAGGTGGAAAACGGGTTGATATTTTCAAACTAGGGGATTTAGCCACACAGTTCCCATTGAAATTAATTAGAAGTGAGCAGATTATTCTCTCAGCTTGCCTTAAGAAGCCTCAAGCACAGAGTATAAATGAGAAAAGGAATGAGAGGAGGGGAAGAAAGTGAAAACCCCATAAACCTTTTAAACAAAAATAGTCTAAGCAGAATGTGTGTTTCAGTTGTCACAGCCAAAAGATTTGGATGCTTTGTGTAATATAATGCATACCAATACACAAAGCTTATTAAGAGTACTCAAGCCTCTTGGGTTACTTTATAAGTATGAATTACTTCATAAACCTATCCTTTAGAGTATGGGTGTATGCAGGCACATAGAAAAAAGAAAAAAAAAAAGAAGGAAAAAAAAAAACAGTAAAAAACCTTGTAAATTGGAATTTAAGGCTGTAATCTCCCCTATTTTTTCTCTCAGAAGCTGGAATAAAGTCAAACATTAAATATCAGCTTTACTACTTGCAGTATAAGTTAGCTACAGATATACAATGGCACTGCATATGTCTTAAAACTCTTAAGACTCTCTGTCCTTAGAAATTCAACATCAGTCCATATTGAATGTATTTGCAATGGAAAGCCATGAAGAACAGGTTCCCATAAAATGCCCAAATCTTTACACATCCAGTTGGCCAGCCAAAAAGCTGCCATTTGGTATTTTTCCATTTCCATTTGGAGATACTTTAATATCTTTATATTTAATAAACTATAAATCAAAGCAGATTAAATCAAACCTCCTCATCTGGGCATGGTGGTGTTGGGTTGACGGTTGGACTCGATGATCTTAGAGGTCTTTTCCAACCTTAATGATTCCATGATTATATGATCTTTAACAATAATACTGTAGTTCCTAAAATGAGCATCATTGTCACTGAACTGATCATCTCTGGAATCATCACCTGAGACATGGCTTTCCATTGAAAGTGATGACCCCTTTATGACAGCCACCTCAGGTAAGCAGCAAACTGAGTTTTACAGGGCATTCAGTGAAACGCTGTCACAGATGTTGCACACATTTTCCCAGTTAATTTGAAACTCCATCCACATTCCTTTTAAGTCCCGAGCCTTTCAATTACCATAGTTTGCTTTGAAATACATAATTTTGAATGGTTAATCAGGAGTTGGGTAAAACTTCTATTTGAGTTTTGTGGAACAAAAAAGCAACAACTTGTAGTTCTAATATATTTTTTACTAAATATGTCTTTTTCAACCAGTTGTTCACAGAAATGAAAATATAAGTCTTTATTCCTCTTAAAATGAATAAATGCAGCTAACTAAAACAGAGGAAACCTTATCAAGCAATACAGAGTATGTGAAAAACATGAATTGCTATGAAGGAAGGATGTAACAGCATTCATTTAAGATAGTATAACGTAATAATTTTTTTTCCATAAAAAAATAATGACTCTCCCAAAATCATGGATGGTGGCCTCAAATTTCCTTCCTCCTCTCTTCTCTCCCTTCTTTTCTGGATTGTTGGTAGTGTTTTCTGAAACCCAGTGCCAAAAAAATACATATTGAAATGTCCTTTTTGGCTTTCCATGTGGATTTCTATGACAACATTTTTTGTTTTCATTGCTAGAAGCAGGAGCCATTTCAGAGCCATGGCACTATCTTTAGTCTATCTTTAGTAGAATCCATGCTATTGTTTTTATTCATCTTTCACCTCTCACTGAAACATTATCTCTATTAGATAATGACAACAGCACTGAGGATGACCATCTATCCAAAAGATAAACAAATTTACTTCAAGGAGCCAGACATTCACTCTACCATGGTGGGTTCCAAGAATGCAAATACAGAATGGCTCGATCCACCTATTCCTCCAGGCTTCAAGTTAACAAAGTGTTCCTTATCACCATCAGTCCATGGGTCCAGACTATCACAGATCAGACCTATATTCTAGTCTATCTTTTGTGCATCACCATAGCTGGTTACGCTAATGAATTCCAAAATAATGTACAAGAAAAATGAGAGGAAAAATATAACGACAAGGAGGTGGTCCCTTCCAATTTGTTGTCCCTATGCTCATGGTAACAGCCTTTTTGAGAATAAATGGCAGGGATCAACTGGTGGAAAGTAATTTTCACTTAGTAGCATTTCAGTGGCTTTTTTCTAAAACCAAAATTTGTTAAATGTGTTCTGTATTGTGACAAAAATCTGCTAAGGTCAATCTATTACAAAATGATTTCTGAAAAGTCCAAAAACAATGACAACTGTTACAACACAAAGACGTTTATAGATAGCTTTAAAGGTAAGGAAAGCAGACTTGAACAGATGAAATTTTTACAGCCAGTTCAAAATTAGGAGCTGAAATAAATTTTTACATTATTCATGATTCTTTTGGAAGTTTCTTTAAAAAAAAAAAGGCTGTACACATTTTACAATGTGGTTATTTACATGCTGTGCTAGGTGCATTAAAAAAACAAATAAAAGATGCCATCCCTGCCAGGAAGACTTTATGATCTAATTTTATATGTCACCCAGATGAAAACAATGAGGTAGAACAGGGCAAGAAGAGAAGACCTTACAACAGTAAACTTACACAATTTATTGGAATCGTTCATGTTTCCTGTTAGCTCAACTACATGTTACTTTATTTTCTTGCCTGGATCCTTTTCTCATTTCCTGTTTTATGCTGCCATGGGGCAAAGAAAGCTTTTGACTGATAGCACTTGGATTGGAAGGGATGCGTGTCTTCTGAAGAAACAAGGAGAAAGGAGGTTTTGGCTTACAGAACTAGGGACTGCATTCTGGGGGACCCTGAAGAAACCTCAAAGGACCCAAAGAAGATCTGGAAAAATTAAGGGAACCTAGAAATAAAGGCTAAGCAATGAAATCTGATAGGTAGGTCCAAAACCAACTGTGCAGAGACTTTAAGAAAATACAGTGCAAAGCCAGAAAAAGAACTGGAATATTGCATAGTATGGGAAGGTCAGTAAGAGGTTAGACTTTTGATGAAGTGGGAAGAAACATCAACAACAGAGATGAGGGGGGTGGAGTATCCTGTGGAGAAAGTGACTGAACCCAAATAATGTTTTGATCACAATGGCAGTGGTAAGTGAATTTACAAATGGCCTCACCAAGAAAAATCAGAAAAACTTCAACTCCTCCAAGACTGCAAAAACAACCATAGCAAATTGTCATTGATGCCCCCTTCAGGAATAAAAAGGCCCTGGCGATTTTATCTATGTAGTTATTCAGTTTTAGCACACTAAATTTGACCTTGAGTCTGTTTGTGAATATACAAAAAAAGGATGAGAGAGAACCAGATGAATAAGATTGGGCAGAGGGAAACAAGTCTGAGGAACAGAAGCAGTTTTGCAAGTCCTGGACAATAGCTGCATCCAGAAGAGCTGACACCATCTTACAGAGATCAGTATAGAAGAAGAATGAAAACAAGAAATAGCAGGACTCTCTGGGTAGCTGTTACACAGAGAGGTTGTATGAATTTGTACCTTTCTGGAATGCTTATACGTCCTGAACATGCAGAGCAGGCTGCTCCAGTTTCCACACTTCATAAGCTTGCTTTTCAACCTCTGTATGACCCTGTTTAAGCACTTTTTTCTAAAAACAGAAGTCAGGATGCTTACCTCTAATAAGTTTAGCAGAAATGAATCATATTGTTTCCTGGCTCAGAAGAATTCAGAGATATAGGTTATTTGCAATTCTTTGTCATAGATTTACTGTTTTAACATACAGCTTCCCTTTGCCTCTGATACCCTGTTTTTAAAAATGAACACGTCTTCCTCTAGTAAGATTGTTGGTGAAACTAAAACCACTCGATTGTCAAATACCTTGAAATACTGGCATTTAAAATGTTTCAAAAATGCTTAATTGTGGTACAAGTATAATCTTTTACTTGATGACATACAGATAAGAGCTAGGTTGGGGGGAAAAAGCAGAGATCAAAAGAACTTGGTCAGAGAAAAAAAAGAAAAATTTGCAAATTTCTGTACACATTTTGCAATTTACATTGACATATATATTTTCTCAACATCCCATGTACTGAAATCTCTTGCTTGTCCTATAATCAAACCATTCCTCTGTCTCTATATAGGTTTTCCTGGCCTTTCTTCAGTTTCCCATCTGCATGTCAATTGCTAGCGACCACATCACAGGCTCTAGAAGACTTCCAGACTCTTCTCCAATCTCACTAACAGTATGGTTCGCTAAGAAGAAACAGAAAATAGTTTGAAAACAGCACAAACAACAAAAATACAAAAGGAGGGTAGTGAAAGTAGGGACACAGAGAGACCAAGGGTACACTGGTGGCTGGACAGGAGCGCTGGGTCCAGTTCTGGTCTCCCCAGTACAAGAGAGACATGGACAGACTGAACAAAGTCCAACGAATGGCCACCGAGATGAGTGAGGGATGGAGCATCTCTCCTATGAGGAAAGGCTGAGACAGCTGGGACTGTTCAGAAAGCTCAGGGGGATTTTATCCATGTGTACAAATACCTGTAGGGAGGGTGCAAAGGGGACAGAGCCAGGCTCTGTTCAGTGGTGCCCAGAGGCAACAGGCACAAACTGAAACACAGGAGACTCCATCTGAGCATCAGGAAACACTTTTTCACTGTGAGGGTGACCGAGCACGGGCACAGGTTGCCCAGAGAGGCTGTGGAGTCTCCATTCTGAGAGAGATACAAAAGCCACCTGGACATGGTCCTGGGCAATCAGCTCTAGGTGGTCTTGCTTGAGCAGGGGGGTTAGACCAGATGATTTCAAGCGGTCCCTTCCAACCTCAACCCCTCTGTGATTCTGTGACTGAGGCTGGGAGCAGGAAGATAAAGAGGAAACCTGAATGTCAAAGGAAACTAAAAAGGACCAGCAGAGCTCCTGCAGAGCTTGTGAAGCACATAGTGTTTGTGTACAGAGACAAAGCAAAAGTTTGGGCTAAGATTAGGAGATCTCAAAAGGGTCAAACATTAAAAACCTATATGCTTCCATCAGTACTTTTAACAAAAAGGAATTTAATTAAAAGAAACACAAAGAAGATATAAGGTTTAGCTGCCGGACTAGCAAATAGTCTCATACAGTTAAAATTAGTAGGATATCAAATGAAGTGGAAAATGACTGTAGCTAAGTGATATTACTGCTCATAGCAAACAGCATTTTAAATTAATAAACATGATTATATTACTCCACTGTACATTGTGCAATAATGAGGGATGCTGATGTTACACGTGCATCAAATGTCAGACCACGGTGTGACAGAACAATTCACAGCAATGCAGAGGTATGTGCAGAAGCCTGGGAGAAGACCTCCACTGAAGAAGTCTCCCAATGTGAAATCACCCTAAAGATCTCATCGAAACTCTTTATTCTAAAACACATTGTGAAATCCTGAGTTACAGAAAGAAAAAAGGATCAAAAGAGTAGATACACAATAGATCTTTTTCTTCCTAATCTCTGCCTTTTAAAGGGAGAGAGGCAGAGATGATTTCTGACTCTCAGAGAACCGTGTCCCTGTGCTTTTAGCAGTGAAAAGGAGAATCCAGTCCACTCACTGTCACTGGCTGGACGGCCGGGCCCAGAGAGTTGTGGTGAATGGAGTTCAATCCAGCTGGCGGCTGGTCACGAGCGGTGTTCTCCAGGGCTCAGTGTTGGGGCCAGTCTTGTTCAATATCTTTATCAATGATCTGGATGAGGAGATCGAGTGCACCCTCAGTCAGTTTGCAGACGACACCAAGTTGGGCGGCAGTGTTGATCTGCTCGAGGGTAGGAAGGCTCTGCAGAGGGACCTGGACAGGCTGGATGGATGGGCCGAGGCCAACTGTATGAGGTTCAACAAGGCCAAGTGCCGGGTCCTGCACTTCGGCCACAACAACCCCATGCAACGCTACAGGCTGGGGGAAGGGTGGCTGGAAAGCTGCCTGGTGGAAAAGGACCTGGGGGTGCTGGTCG
>NW_008825323.1:1720563-1727693 GCF_000699105.1 Pygoscelis adeliae | reverse complement strand
ACAACTCCCTGAAAGGAGGTTGTAGCGAGGTGGGGGTTGGTCTCTTCTCCCAAGTAACTGGCGATAGGACGAGAGAAAACAGCCTCAAGTTGTGCCAGGGGAGGTTTAGATTGGACGTGAGGAAAAATTTCTTTACTGAAAGAGTGGTTAAACATTGGAACAGGCTGCCCAGGGAAGTGGTTGAGTCACCATCCCTTGAAGTATCTAAAAGATGTGTAGGTGAGGCGCTTAGGGACATGGTTTAGTGGGCATAGGGGTATTGTGTTGACGGTTGGACTTGATGATCTTAGAGGTCTTTTCCAACCTTAATGAGTCTATGATTCTATTATCCCAGAGTGTCTCAGAGTGGGGCACATTAACAGTCCCAGGAAGAGGCAGAAATACTGTCTGCTTTCAAGATGTAAAGAAAAACCTCCAATACCACCTAACAGGTAAAGTCTTTAATAGTTTTCCTTACCTACTGCCACCATTTGGCCCCAATCCTGCAACCAGATACCTGTAGCAAGCCTCATAAGAAGCTGGATGGTCTTAATTAGGCCTTAGCACAATATTAGCCTCTGTCTTTGTGGATCTAAAAACAGGACTGGCACCCACCTTTGTGCTTTGAACTTCTTCATATAATTTGGTAATTTGAATTTTTTTTTTTCAAAAAGTGCAAAAAATTAATATTTAAAATAGCATGCAGGGATACCTTAGTTTTTATTCACTCTAGAACAGGCCCATCTAATAACCAAGGTCACCAGTCTTGAGCTTTTATGTGACATGTGGTATAACTAAATATATGTACTTATTTGCATCGATTTTTGTTGCAAGCCAATTGAATTTGCAAATCATTTCCATCTGCATACTTACATAATTTGACAACTTTGCCCATCCTCAACTAACTTATTTTTAACTTGCTACAGCAGCTCAGAAATGGTAAATAATTATTACTTACACTACCTTTGTTTGCAGGGACTACTGTAATCAACTTTGCAACTGAGGCTGGGCCACCATTGGAGATTACCTACTGTGAGTGTCTTTGCCCAAAAAGAGTTTAAGCAGGAAAGGATGAACAGAAATGAAACAGCAGCACTAAGTAGTGACTTGCCTAATGTCATTCATCAGATTCATGTCCTCTCTGTGAGGCTCATGATGCCTCTCAAGCAGTGAACGTTTTTCCCCTTAACTTTTGCATTAAACTTCCTTTAGTTCATTTTGTGCAATTTCTTTTTAACTTTTCAAAATATCATTTGACAAATTTTGAGGATCCAAACGTTTTTCCACAGACACGTTTGTTAAATTAATTTCTAATTCAAAATGTCATGCTTTTGCACTTCATGCATTCAAAATGTCATATACAAGTGCCATGGCAGCAGACTATGGAAATCTTGGCTTGTGGAGGGAAGACGGGAAGAAATACAGTAACAGATGCTCACACATATTTATAGACTATTGTACATAGAGACAGACACACAGCAGGTAAGGCTAGGACAGAAAGGGATGCAGTTCGTCTCTGGAGCCCCTGTGTGCTCATTTAAAACCGTTCAAATATTCCTGGTTAGAATATGACTTTAAGCTCAACTGCTAGTATGGCTGGAAATTTCCAGTCGGACAGTCAGTGCCTCCACAACTTCCTAATAACAAACCTGCTGCCTCCTAAAGCCAACCCTAGTGCAAAGCGTAGCCTGCTTCGCTTGGTTGTTACCACCAGATTTGCTGATCTACAGTACATCGTGCACAGGAGGCCAAGGAAACACAGCGCAATTTTACCGTTCGTTCCTAAGGGAGCTCAAGGCCATTTCTTTGGCATCTTCCAGCTCCTCTGCCTAGGTCAATGGTTCAAAGCAGTCGTAAAGTGATCTAACTCCTGGGCACTTGGGAATCCTCGCAGGGTCAGTATTCTTCCCTTCCTCCACTCCATGCTCATCTGCACCTGTCCAGCCTGGAAAGCTAAACCTCTCAATAGCCCAGGAGTAGCCTTTGGAAGATGCTGACAGGTGGCAAAGACCATAAAGCAGCCCTAAGACTGATCTGCGCCCTGCCATCCTTTACCTGAAGCTGCTTCAGCCACCAGATTCTTCAGGTATGCCTTTAGGACTGAGCCTTTCTTTCTGTTCTGTCATCCAAAGAGGGTTCAAAAAGTGTTTAAACTCATTCTTAAAACTGCTTTTTAATTTAAACAGTCACAGGTATCAGCGAAAAACTGCATTAAGTTTTCATCCAAGGGATAATCTTTAATTAAAAATGGTGTACAAAATTCAAATGCCTGGAAACCATTGTCTTAAGTGGTTTCAGTAACCATCATTAAGATATTTATTTTTAAATATTCGCAGTCTGAAAGAGGAGCTTAAAATGTTTACTTCTCTTAATGTAACTGAGAATTTCAGAAGAATTATTTTGGAGCCCAAAGTACCTGTAAACATATAATTTTGTAAGCTGGCAGGACACTGTTAAAAATTTCCTCTTTAGTAATTGTTTTTTTTAACCAGCAACAAGAAAGTCAACAATCCAGAAACTGAGGTAGCTTCTCAGTCTGTTTCATCACAGCCTTGAGTGAAAATAGGATTTAGCACCCTTCCCCTTAAATGCAACTTCATGGTGGCAGAGAACAATAATGCACACAGACAATAAGTGACAACTTTCTTCACCTTGGGGCACTGCAAAACTGTATTTCACAAGATACAGAAAGATGAGAGAAAAGGTCATTTTTTGCTGCCCTTTTTTTTTCTTTTTCTTTTTTTTTTTTTATTTCTAGTCCTGAAATTCATCCGCAAAGCAAGAGTCTCACAAAAGAAAAAGAGGTCACACACAAGAAGGAGAAAAAGGAAAATATCCTTCTTTTACATGCTACTCCAATTATTTTCATTACATTAGAGTTTAGACATTAACAAAACCACTACTTTGCAAAATAGATTGATACTGATACTGAACCACTTGATACAAAGGGCATAACAGCTCCTAGTAAATAATAGGTCCATAGTCTCTGTGATTTCTGTGTGACTGCTTATGGTGATAAGAGTTTACAGAATGAACTCTAACACCAACAGCAAGCAGAAAAATCATGTCACAATGATCATATTTCTTCCTGAAATCTTCAAGATGGATGCCTAGTATCTATGCTAACTTTTCTATCATACATTTTTGCATTATAATTCCAAATTTCTGTAACATCACAAGTGAAAACTGAACTATGATGGGGACATAAAAATAAATCGGCATAACTTTCCTGGACTCCTGACCTTTTCTGGCTCTCATGTGCTTCTCTCTATCAGTTGTATGTCAGATCTTGTTCCAACCACAAAAAAAGGTACCCTTCTAAATTAAAACCAACTGAGGAATCATGTTGAAAGAAAAATTCAAGATGGTTTCTAAAAGCAAATGGCTATTTAATCCATCTGTTATTAGGATGGTATACTATATATACACACATTACATATATATGTACACATATACCTACATATATGCACACACACCCCTGCATGCGCACGCACACACTTGATTTATGCATGCTCACACATACATGCATTTAGCTGAAAATCTCACTATCCAATAGAAGGTAAAGAATAGTCTAAACTAAAAGTCAAGAGGCAGAACTGGACCTCTTGGAGCATTAAAGTGTTTAGGCTGAATAAACCTCTTAGAGACAAACTCATATCCTAGCTATACTCTTGTGAAGCCACGCACCGGACTTTCTTCAGCTTATCAGTTCACAAAGGGTATCAGTCTGCAAATCCTTAGGATATGACAAAGGTTCTCTAAGTCTTGGCCTGGACTATCATATTTTGGAAGCGACTACAGCGTACAGAAGTCAAGTACGGATGTAAGATGCCAGCCCAGATACAGAATCCAAATCACCATCCAAATCATGGAAACAGAAGCAAAAGGCCATGTTTGGCATTTGAACATGGCCCAATCGCTAATACAAAGGAATTCAGAGTTTTGTGAGATATCTTCTAGTTTTATTATCCGATTTGTTGCTGCTTATTATTCAGGAGCCTCCAAGTGTATCAATGTAAATAGGTATCAATACCTGGGAAGGAAAATAGAGGATGAGACAATGATCTCTTGCCTTTTCATACCAAATGCTGCAGAGCAAAGGTATAGGAATAAATGATCAAGAAAGGAGGGGGGGGGGGGGGAAGCAAATACAAAATGAAAACGTGAAGCATACCTTTGTGGTGAGATGTTTCTGAAGTTTACAGCAAAATTTGCTCCTTGTGGTTTACTGAACTCTGAACATTTTTCTTGAAGGATTAGTAGCAATTATCATTAAGGTTCAAGCATTTAACTGTGACTGCTGCAATAAATCTTATTAAAATAACTGAAACATACTTTTTTTGCATGTGGCAACCTGTCTCTGAATCACAACCATCTGTACATAGTTATTGCCTGGTGCACACAGATGGCAGTAAAACAACTATAAAGCTATACCATTCTTTAATCATAACTTCTAACACAACTAAACAAAGTGAAATTTGAGTCAGACCATTAGCATTTGAAAGACTATATGATCACTGTAATTAACAAATACACTTTAGAATCCCATTATAAAATGTTTTATTGGTTTCTGATTGAAAAAATAATAACAACACTTGCACTGGGCAACAGCTTGTTTTAATCTTTGACAGCTCATTTAAAGAAATCATATGTTAACAATAGAATCACAGTCTTAAAGTTTTTATACTGCACAGTTCCTTTACAGATTTAAAATGACAGTGAAAGGTAGTAGAATAATTTATTCCTTCTTGCTTAAGGCACAGAATCATGAATGCTTCAGGTCAGTAACTGCAGGGCTACACTAAGCCCCTGTCACTCCAAATCAGTTACAAAGTGAGCATCCGCACTCTCTGCTTTCCCTTCAAGCAAAAAAAAAAAAAAAAAAGAAAGAAAAAAAAAATCCACATTACTTACAAATGCTGGGCCTCTGAACACGAACAGCTCTAAATGAAGCCAACAGGCAGCTTCTTGAATGTCTGTCTTCTCCACAATACCAGATACTGACCTGCTAGATCCAGCACCATCTTATTAGATAGAAGGCACCTGCATATTTCTACTTCAAATGCCTGATCTTGTACCGTAATTTTGGGATGGAGACAAAATGGGAATTTATACTAATGGCTGTCAACTGATTCAAGATCTTAAAAGTGCACTCACTGGACAGGTTTTGAGACCTGTAAGACTACTACCAAAATAAGCTCTCCCACAGAGACATATTAGTATTTCCACCAGAACATGTCTCTGCTTTACCCAATAAAGCTCACTTTTTAAAGTACTATTCCTCCTTCACCTCCTATTCACTTCCAAAGAAGCTATGGGCACAAAACATCTTCCAAGTTTGTCACCTCACTTTTACCTAAGTAGCATGGAGAAGGACAGGGAATCACAAGCAACAGTGTTATCGTGGCTTAAAAATTTACCACTTATCATCTGACCTGCATTAACTAATAATGTGGATGCTTTTACCTCGTTACAAAAGCAAAAGCAAAGGCAAAGCTCTTTCCATTTGAAATGAGCTAGGAGCCTGAACGTGGTCAGTTGCGTGCTTCGTTTGAGGAGAGGTAGCTTGTCAAGCTATGGTGGCTTGCTCCAAATCCATTAATGTTCCAGAAAGCATTTTACAGCATCCTCTGCTTGGTTCAATCTTTGTGAGGATAGCTCTCAGAGAAATCAAAAAGGAACTGAAGAAGGCAGCAGGTCCCCAGATTAAGGTTGCTTGTACTATGTTGTGAGACTGTCAAAGCACCAGATGAAAATGAACAAATTTAGATTTAAAGTACTTGAATAGGCTGTCTTGGTATTTAAATGGATGATTTGGTCTTTTATAGTTAAAGTACAGATCAGCTACAGAAACATTTCACAGAATATACAAAAGAAGTTTCATTATGAAATTATTCACCAAGATGTCTACAATGTTTGTCTTTTACAAGCACCTTGTTCTTGCTCAGTGTTAAAAAGGCACATGTTTATCTCAGTCCTTTGTCAGCTCTGAGTACAAATAATAGGAGACAGATGTGGTGAATGTATATGTATCTTGCGAAGCATAATAGTGATTCCTTGATGGGCTTAGGGTAAGCAATTGCCCTCCCTGGGGCATATTTGAACTGTTTGAGATTCTTTGCTGCCAGCTACACAGCTTGCTACCTGTCAGGAACTGGAATTGGCAGAAAACAGCTGGTAGAAATCAATGGATGTGCCAGTTCTGGTTCATCCAGCAGAGATACTGTGGAACAGTGCCGTAACTCTGATAGGAATTAGGCAGCATGAACACGTTTTCTTTGCACACAGCTTCAGTGCCTTCTCAGCCAGGGAATATTAAGGTTCAAATGATGTTAAGTGATTATTACATTTTAAAACCTGACATTCATATAACAAGTAATACAAGAAATCAGTTGTAAACAAGAAAAAAAGGCAGTTGCTCAATAAGGTATACCACAAATCTCGTCGTGGGTCTGCAACAAGAAATGTCAGCATTGTTATTGGATGTGTCAGTCCTGGGAACATGAAAGAAGGAATGCTCAGGGATGCTGTAGGTCTTTAAGGACAGCAACCTCCAAGTGCATGGATGGTCTAACCCAAGACTCTGGAAAACAAGTAGGCAAAAAAGGAGACCAGCTTGGCTTGGTGGGTAACTCATGACAGAGTTCCAGTGCAAAGGGGCAGGGTACAGGAAAATGAAGCAGGGACTGGCTACAAAGAAGAAACCTGGAAACATTACCTGGGCATGGCATTAGGATTTTGCTGGGAAAACCCCAGCTGAACTGAAGACTTGCAAGGAGTCTCAAAGGCAAAAAGAAAAGCTGCTACTGGTACATCAGCAGTGAACGGCTGAAGAAAAAGCAGGGACATTGTTGAAGGGGGTGGGTGATTTCCAAGAGCAGACACAGATGAGAATGAGGTACTCAATGCCTTCTTTGCCTCAGTTATCACCATCAAGGTCTCCCAGGCCTCCATGTTTAAAGGCAGGGTTCAAGGAGAATCACAGAATCATAGAATCATTAAGGTTGGAAGAGACCTCTAAGATCATCGAGTCCAACCGTCGACCCAACACCACCATGCCCACTAAACCATGTCCCTAAGCGCCTCATCTACCCGTCTTTTAAATACTTCCAGGGATGGGGACTCAACCACTTCCCTGGGCAGCCTGTTCC
>NW_008825323.1:1687439-1720165 GCF_000699105.1 Pygoscelis adeliae | reverse complement strand
TGGCCTTCTTGGCTGCCTGGGCACACTGCCGGCTCATGTTCAGCCGGCTGTCGACCAGCACCCCCAGGTCCTTTTCCGCCAGGCAGCTTTCCAGCCACTCTTCCCCAAGGAGAAGAACTAAGAGCAGTGGATGAGGGTCGAGTCAGGGATTACTGGAGAGAACTTGATCCATACAAATCCACAGGTATAGACAGGATGCATCCAAGAGGAAGTGGAGAGAACTGGCTGATGTCCTTACAAGGCCACTCTCTATCATCTTTGAAAGGTCATGGAGATCAGGGGAGATCCCTGACAACTGGAGATGGGCAAACATCACAGCCATCTTCAAAAAAGGCCAAAAAAGGGGACCTTCAGGGTCAGTCAGCCTCAATCAGTCAGGAAAATCATTGAACAAATTCTCTTGGAACACATTTTTGGTCTTCTTACAGAAAGTAAGGTGACTGGGAACAACCAGCATGGCTTTACCGAGGATAAATCATGCCAGACTGATCTGATTGCTTTCTATGACAAAGTGACTGGCTCCATGGGTGACAGGAGAGCAGTAGACATCATTCACCACAGCTTTCAAAGGCTTTCAATGCTGTATCCCACAGTATTCCTGAATTCCATGTTAGGATGTAATGGTCTGGGTAGGTGGAAAACCAGAAGGTTGTACGGTCAGGCTCAGAGTGTATTATTTAATGGGTTATATTCTACCTGGATGTTAGTAACAAAAGGAGACCTGTCCTGTTCAACACCTTTATCAATGATCTGGAGGAGACAGTGGAGCACACTATCTTCAACGCTGCAGATGACACAAGATTGGTGGGACCAGATGATAAGCTTGAGGACAGGGCCATTATACAGAGATATTTAAGACACAATGGAGTTAACAGCCTATAGAAACCCTATGAAATTCAGCAAGGACATATGCAAAGTCCTGCACTTGAAAAGGAAGAATCCCTTGCACCAGTACCAGCTGGGGGCTGACTGTCTGGCAAGCAGCTCTGCTGAAAAGGATCTAGGGATCCTGGTAAACAGCAAGCTGAACATGAGGCAGCAGTGTGCTCCAGCGAGAAAGCAAGCCTATGGTCTCCTGGGCAGTATTGACAGCAGCATAGCCAATAAATCAAGGAAATGACTGTTTCCCTTCTACTCAGCACTTGTTAAAGCACATCTGGAATATTACACCCAGCTTTGTGTACCACAATAAAAGAATAGAATCATAGAATAGTTTGGGTTGGAAGGGACCTCTGAAGGTCATCTAGTCCACCCCCCCCCCTGCCGTGGGCAGGGACATCTTCCACTAGATCAGGTTGCTCAGAGCCCCGTCCAACCTGACCTGGAATGTTTCCAGGGATGGGGCATCCACCACCTCTCTGGGCAACCTGTGCCAGTGCTTCGCCACCCTCAGCGTAAAAAATTTCTTCCTTATATCTAGTCTAAATCTATCCCCCTTTAGTTTAAGACATTGATTAAAGTGGAGTGCGTTCGGTGGAGGGCGGCCAAGATAGTCAGGGGCTGGGTGGAGCACATGCCCTGTGAGGACAGGCTGAGGGAACCAGGCTTGCTCAGCCTGGAGAAGAGTGTGGGCTTCGAGGGACCTAATAGCAGCCTTCCAGTACCTCCATGGAGGTTATCAGAGGAATCATGGAGGTTATCATGGAATGGTCCATGGTGGGAGGATGAGAGGCAATGGGTATAAATTGAAGCAAGAGAGGTTCCAACCGGATATAAGGAAATATATTTCACCACAAGGACAGTCAAGCAGTGGAAGAGGTGTCCCAGAGAGGTTGTGCAGTTTCCACCCTGGGAGGTTCTCAAGACATGACTAGATAACCCCCCCCGACAACTTTGACCTTACAGCTGCTTTTTTGATCAGGAAGTTGGACTAGATGACTTCTTAAGATCCCTTCCAACCTGAATTATCCCATAAAACTGTAAGAAAATAACCATCTCATTGGTTACAAATGTAAAAAAGGACTAAAACACCTTCACAACATATGTCTCTAGACAGATTAGATAGATAGACAGATAGATACCTAATCTATCTGTCTATTTAGATACAAAATACATGTGCGTATTACTATATTAAAGCCTTCTGCTGTCAGATTTTGTGCCTACAAATCAGTTTAGCATCACAGAGTAAGTTAGCTTTAAAAGAGAAGGAAGAATACCTGGAGACAGAGGGGAAATCAATTTTACAATACTTGAGTTACATGGAATTCTCTTCCCTATCAAATGTAAACACACCGCATAAGCCCCACACTTGTGTACTCTAGAGCTGAAAATGTCATTATCACACATGATACGATAAGAAAAACAACACCTGCGCATTGAAGAAGGAAAAAAAAGCCTATTTGAAAAGAAAAAAAGAAAGAGAAGATTGGATCAGAGGCTTGTGGGGTTTTTTTTAGGAAACACCACAATGGAGAATATTTGGAAGTTGAACGTACTTTAATATTTATATCACAGAAGTTACAGGTTTAACCAAACTCAGCCAGGCAAGCCAAAAGCTAGGAAGGAGAAACTAGGCACAAAAAGAGAACCTGGAGACATCCCAGCTGAGTTTGGAAGCTAAGCACAAGGCCTTGTTAATAATTTGTAAGTGTGCAACGAAGCGGCTGCCTTTCACATCTAAACAGACCGCTGACCTGATGCTAGTTACACCATCTCTGCCACAGCTTTGGTTGAATGAGTACCACTTCAAATCCTCAAGGGATAGTCCCGATAAAGAATACTAGTGTGAAAAAGGCACCAAACAGCTATTTGGACAGATTTTTCATGGATGCACATGCACACAAACACACGTGTACATCCACAAGGAAAATAAAATTATGAAGGATATAAGCTTTTGTAAATGCAACATGGGAATATTTCTGGCTGTCCAGAAGGAAAATGAAAAATGACAGCAGCAATTCTCTTACAGGACCTCCAGAGCGAAAAGCTTGATTGCCTGCATTTTCAGTGAAGTACTACGGTTCTAAGGAGTCAACTGCAATGGGATTCCTCTGGGTGCACGTGTAACGTGCTGCTAAACCTGCAGAGCCTATGCATTTTTTCTGGTCTATGAAGAATGCAAGTCAACTGCAGCTTAACTCACCAGCATGCAAATACAGGTTAAGTATCAATAACACACACAAAGATCTCAAAATCTACCTAGATAAGACTACATTTTTTGTAGCTGAACTTTACAGTAACAATAGTCAGTAGACACCTGGGCGCTAGAGCGCCCACTCACTTAAAATGGAGTCCTAGACTTGACTAACTAGGCTGTCCTGGTTTGAAATAAAGTAATTTGGTGCAGAGAACACATCACAAGCTTTGTCTCCCAACCAGACTTTCAGTAAATTTGTAAAGACCATTGAGGACTGATATCAGGTAAGAGAGAGATTTGATCACTTTGCCAATTTTCTCTTTTATGGTTCACAGGTGGATGGACAGGTCTCTATTTTATCATGCATGTCCTTTAAGAAAACAAAGCTTTCAAAGTCACCAGAGCTATAAACAACTGTTTTCAAAATACTGTTTAGAAACAATGAAAAACATTATATAAACCATGTGTAGGTAAAGGCAGGTTTTTTATGTAACTGTCCCCTGGTATTCAGAGATCACTGAAATACCATCCAAATTGGAGGATGGAGCACAGCATCTTCTAGCTAAGCATAATAATATAACAATAACAATCAGGAGGCTATGATGGTTTAAAAGAAAACAGTAATGTACTTTTTAAAAGACTGTAAGTGAAACCAGTAAGAGTAACCTGGTGAAAAGCAATGCCCTATGATATACAGGAGGTAACAGTAGTCGCTACAAGCCTCAAAATCTATAAAATTATAAAAAGTTATATCTAGCTGAAAACAAAATTTTGATTCAGTACTGCAGAAGACCAAGGTTTTCATTTATGTTTTGGTAAGTGAATCACTGAAAATCCAGCACTATTTGTGATCAGGCTGCTATTCTATGTTTTCATCTGAAATGTACTATATTTAATACTAAAGTGCCTCCCAGTCACCATGCCAACGCTTCTCTGCTTTTGCATCCTTTGATACCTGTTATTCTATCATGACCTCCACAGTCAGTCCAGCTTAATTATGCTTCTGTCCTTCTATGCTTTCTTTTATAAAGATCCTTATTTCCTTCTGATACTATGCATCACACCTTTTCCCCTTCCTCCATTAGCAAAACTTTTGTCTGCAAATAATATCCCCAATTAAAGTGAAAGGCTCATACTACTCAAAAAATGGTTTTGCATATGTGTCCGATAGCTCCTAAGGTCTGCAAACTTACAGGCCTTTCCTTTCTCTCCTCATCAGCATGTTACCTTCTGCAGCTATTATTTTCTTTCTGTATCATAGAAATTCACGTGCAACAAACCTGGTTTCTGTTTGTTTCGTGAACTACCACTTGTCCACTTGTATCATTTGAAATCATGTGAAGTCACCAGAGCTATGCTGATTTATTCTAGTTGATGATCTGGGCCTACAATACAGAGTGGATGCCTCTACTTTTTTCAGACAAACAGGAAAGTATGACGAATTAAACCATGTACTCCAGTATTTACTTCTCCCAGTGAGGTGAGGAACACCCTTGCTGAGACCATAGCTTCTGATGTGGAGAAGAGGACATTCATTCATCGAAGAATCGGAAAGAAAAATACACACTAGCACCCTTGCATTTTACCAGTTCTGGAATGAATTAATGGCAAGAACTAGAACACAAAGCTCAGTAATCATGTAAGCCAAAATTACTAGCCTTTGGTTGAAAAAAAAAAAGAATCATGTGAGGCACTTAAGCTTGCAGAAAATATCCCTTGACTGGTTTATATCTGGGGATTATGTGCATCATTTTCTAATAAATCTAACCACTATAGGCTAGGTATGCAGAAAAAGGGTTTTCTTTCTATTAGCTCACGAAGTCAGCAATGTGTGTCTGCAAAGTGAACTGCTAGGGAAGCCATCTGTGAACTCTCTGCTAATAAATATATAATATAAGCTTTTCAGGAACATTCTTATCTTGGAAACAGAAGGCAAATTTCTTCCATTTTAAGTTTTATGCTTTTCTGCAGAATTTTTTCTAGCATTAAAAAGAACTTCAGATATTTTTTCTGATGCTGAATTATCATAATTCAAACTTTCCAGGAATCATGTAATCTGTTCTCTGCAAGAAATCATCTCCTCTGTGTAAGGAAGTCTTTTCTTTTGGGTATCCTCCACCCAGTTTGGGTTATTGCCAAAATAATTTGAATGATAGGCATTTGGAGTTCATGCACTTTCCTCCCCCTCCTCCACATTTTTTTACTCCTACTCCTACTAAATCTGACTCTTTCTAGGTTGGCATAGAGAGCAGATAAAAGTCCTGTAGTCTTTGGATCACTAGTGATGTCTCAGCACTGAAGATATTCACATTTACTTTTGCCATCAGAATAACAACCATTCCTAAAATAGCAGCTCTAATATTCTTTACTGAATCTATATTGGTACTCACTTGATGGGCATTTAGTGTGTTCCATGCCAAGTGAACAATTGTTGTGTTGTTTTCTGCCAAGAAGAAAAATTTTTGTAATAGTTACTGAACATTAGCAGCGACAACACATGGAAACTGTTCCAGACTACACTTCCCGGTCACTCCAAGAAGAGCCAGCCAGTCTTCAGATATGGAACTCCTTTGCCAGATGATCAGACCAACTTCAAATACCTTCGGTAAAATCTCCTCTATATTGTGATTTCTTCAGAGAGAGTATAACAGAACCATTATTTTCAGAAAACACTCAGAAAGAGGAAAATAAATTTGAGGTGGCCGTCCTGCTACATTTTTTTGACTCCTAATCCCCCTAAGGTGTGATTACAAGCAGAAGAGAGGAGAGAAAGTCAAGAGGCATTCTGTTGCACATCTGCCCATTCCTGTTTTTTTATTATTTTTAGTTGAAGTCCCATAATGGATTTCAAGAGTGCGTGTTTTTGAGTAACCATCCCACCACAAAGCACACACCTCCATGGTTCACCATCTGTTGTATCACATGTTCAAAGCCATTAATGTGAAACCTGCAGAATTTACCTTATTTAAACTTTGAAATGATGATCTCATTCTGTACTGCCTTTAAATTATGACAATCTTAAGGAGCAGTAACAGCGTCCTCTTCCCCCCTCTTCCATCAACCCCCTCACATCCCTTGCAGGAGGGTAAATGGGTTTAATGAAATTACTAAAATTTTAAATTTTTATTTAAATGCTCTGGAGCATAGCAGTGTTGTTTGACTAAGGGAAGGTTGATGAAGGATTAACTGGGTTTCTAAGTGAGAAGCAGGCTGCAGCTTCCAGCTTTTGGGACTCTTCGGGCAGATGCTCAGCTCGAAGCCAGCCAGCCAGCTCTGAAGTCACTCTCCAGGCAGCCTGGGTTCCCTCGCAAGGCTGCACTTCCCATGCTGCCAGTGGACTGGGAACAGCTGCTCCAGTTCCTGGTCAGAAAGTCACCTCCTCTGCGCCAATGGAAGAAGAATTTATATATCTGGATAACAGACACTTTCTCCTTCAAACCTCTTCTAGTCACCAGCTGTAATTTCCCTTGTAGCTCTAAATAGCTTTAGCAGATATCATAGAGCAAATGTGCTCCAGCAGAACTACCCAACAGGTTTCTGTAGCTCGAGGGAGTTGAAAGGGAGCTGAGGTTTCTGCGGATCCCAATTCACTGAGGTCTTCAGTGCTATCAAAGCAGCCTACACAGGGGTCTTTGAGTTACCGAAGGAAACTCCTCACCGCTTCCCCAGGAAGCACAAGGGAATGCATGCGTGCCGTTCCAGAAATCAGTTCCTGTGCTGTAAATTTTTTTTTCTTCTTTTACCTTATTCTACTTGAATAGCCAACTCATAGGCATGATGAGATAATGTTTGTGCAAGATCTCCTTGCCTCAGAGATACCTAAAACTAATCAATGAGGCTCCTCTGACAAAGGCAGAGGGATTTTTTTCATTTGTTTGCTTGGTTTATTTTGTGCTGCAGAAGAGCCTGGTGCATTTTTAGGTGGGGTGGCCAAAAGCATTCTTACATATCTCTCAAGTAGACACTGATGTGCAAATGCATGCAAAGCCACTTTGGCTTTTGGTAATGAGCCAAGTTCTCCCTCAGTTCTCTGGGTAAGTGCTACTAATTTCATTGGGAAAATATAAAAGGCCGGTACAAATTACTATTTTGACATAACTGTCAGGGGTGGGGATGGGGGTATCTCCCCACCATCCCTCGTTTTCCACTCTTACAATTTTTGTTATCTCTATCTTACTTCTTCTCCATGATTTATTTTCAATTCTTGTTCTTCAATTAATTTAAATAAGGCTGATTGTTTACTGCAATTAAAAAAAAGCAAAACTTTTTAGGACAAAATTTTTTGCAATTCCTTAAAATTTCTGGACTGGTTTGATTCAGAACTTCTTGAGGCATATTCTATGAAGACAACAAAGTCACAACCTGAGTTGCAAAATTCCTGTAGATCTCCACTGAGTTACATATCCTTAGAAGAAAAATGCCTAAATAAGATTATTTGGGTCATTTTGTAATCCTTAGCCAGTAGAGACTATTACTTGTCAAACCAGGGTAATCAAGCTAAACTATTGACAATTATCTCCCCATTTTATAAAATAAAATTTTATTTTTTCTCTCCCCCATTATAAAATAAACCTAATTTTATACAGCACATGTTGTATATATTAAATAGCAAAGAATTTTGAAAATGTTCAAGTAACACAATGAAACAGGGACAGTATTAGAATGTATATAGATAACATACACATTTTTCTTCAGCAGAAAACTAAAGGTTCGATTTTCTACTAAGCTCTTCTCTGGAGCTTATCTATATTATAACGCTTTTTACTTAATTAATTTGGAAGGCCTTTATTAGTATTAATTTCACCAAAAATAATCATGGAAGTTGGAGAATGGAAGTAAATATTCATTTTGTTCACAAAGATATCTGGCCCTCCAGGTGGAGCTTCACTGTTGTGTTATAGTCTGAATCGGGTACACTGAAATCAGTCTCATGGACTATCAAAGGGCTGGGCCAGGGCCAACATTTATTTCCATACGTTTCACTTCCACCCATGGTTTAAATGTAGCTTGGTTCTTGGAAATGTTAGGCACGTCGTTGCGATATGAACAGAAGGATCAAGTAGCCTGGGGATCACGTACACCCTGTATCCACGGTTCCTTGCCTGGGAGGAAGGAAGGGTAGGAACACAACACAAAAAAGGCGAACGTGAAGTTCTCTGGGACTGCTGCTGAGGGCAGAACATGAATATTCTGCTAGTCTTCTCTGCTGCAATTTACAAAAAGGCAGGAAAAGGCTACAAAAAAAGCAGGAAACCTCTGCCTCATATCAGAACTGAATTCTACAGTATAACAGCACCAGGAATTTAACATCAGTGCCCCGGAGAGGAGGTAGCACCTAGCAACTCCCATGTTGCTTCTGCTTAGATGTTGCATGTATAAGTCCACCATAAATAGATAATGTTCGCAGTTCTTGTGCCCTTAGAACTTCCATTTTGCAGTTACCAGGACTCAAGTGAAAGTACAGCCTGCTGGAAGAGCTTGCTTTAATACCCAACAACTTGAATGGGAAAGTTTAGTTGCTCTAGCCAGGGAAAGATTTCTCCGATCAAAGGGTGGGGCTAGATTTTCATTGACATCTCTGTCTCCCATTCATATAATGTATTCATCGTAGTTTACATAAAATTATTCTATTCCATCAGAAGATCACATTCCTACCCAGATGGCAGTACCAATTCAGACTGCACAGTTTCAAGAAAGCAGATGGGAAGAGAGGCTCTTAAACCTCTGGAATTATCCCAAATATACTGTATGCCACAACTGGCAAAAATAAAAGAAACTAAAGGGTAAGGCAACAGCAAGATAATGGAGGGCCCAAAAGAAGTGAATTCAGCCACAGAATGACTAATCTCATGTAAAATCATCATAAAGTTAAAAAAAAAAAATTATAAAGCTTGTACTTCTCTTTTTGCCTTAAAAAAGCACTGCAATGTTCTATAATGCTTAACATAATCAGGAAATGAGAAAGAATAAGGATCTTTAGCTGGTTTACAAGATTGTTTATTCACAGATAACAAAGCACTCTACTAACATAAGCAGTTAGGGGTTTCTTCCCGATTTTCAAAAATACTAATTTATCAAAATCAAAATGTTTGGTGAGAACATGTTGGTTGTTGCTAAATCCCAGTAAAACTCAGACGAATCTGCCTGGCATCCCACCAGCCTGTCCATCTGGCCTCATGGCAACCCGTCAGGCAGGCTGCTGTAGACACCACGCGTCCAAGCTCTTTGCCCCTCAGCACCCCAGGAGCATCGCGCTACACAGGACCCCCAAATCCTCGGGTTTCTACCTGGCAGGCGATTGGAGATGACCCAAGAAGCCTCAGAAACACTCTCAGTATTTCACAATGAAATGTCACTCTGACCTTCTCTAAGCAAAATGTCAGAATTTTCATTACATGGAAAATTTCAAAATGTCATTTTTGTTGCAGTTCTGAACAGTACTATTTTTAATTTCCAGAGGATAGGAATTCCAGAGTCTGTTTAGCTCTAGTCAGTACACATTCTCCTTCCTAGAGAAATCTAGCCTCGCTGACTTATTGTCTAATGTTTTAATGACTTTTCTAAAGTAGACAGAGAGTGACTCAGAAGTCAAGCATACGATTCCCAGTTTTATGCTAAAAAAGAAGTCCACCCCTCACACTTTCTTTGTGTTCAGAATAATTTTCCAGAGCTTTCCTAACATTGCCTAAGACCATCATAACTTTGTCAGTGCCACTATATTCGTTTCAGAGGAAGTGAATTCTAGTAACAGCTCAAAATTTTAGTAAAATTTTCATCATGCTAAAGGAGTTAAACAGCAACCTTTTCCTCTGTTCATGGTTAGAAAATGTATCACATGGTTAGTGTTGTTCCAGTTTGCAACCAAAATACCGTGCTCAAACCGTGTTAAAAATTTCCCATTTTAACTGAGTGAATTAACATAAAACGGTCATTGCTGAGATATAAAATTATTTAATTGCCAGATTCGGGAGAGAAAGCAAGTTGATGAGAAGGTACAGAAAGTGATTATTTGACCTCTCTGGCCACATACGCGCTATCTGCTTGATGCAGTCTCGTGTTGGGAGATACAGCATCTTAGCCACCAGACCTGATATACAAGGCAAGGACAGCTTAGTGCCTGGAGAATATTAATTCTTGAAGAGACTGCCACATTATCATTTGTTGGCATACCTCCAGTAAGACTCAGCTATTTTAGCATTTGCAGCTCCTCCAGTTAATATTCCTTGATATCCATCCTGAACAGATGTTATTACTGAGATTATCTATAGTTCTGTCTTCTCTGCTGATTGAATAGGAAGGTTTGGAAGGATGAGCACTTTAGGCGACGGCGACACTCGTTTTTGTCTACGCAGGCCTTAATCAGTTTTATTCCTCATCACCTCCTTTCCACATTATCTTTCTAGCTGCTGCTGGCTTAGATTTTTCTTCCAAAATATAAAAGAGGGGCTATGAACATCACTTTGCTCCTTCCCTTTTTTTTCAGTCTAAACCTCCAGAGTCTCAAAAAGTGCTGTGGCACTTTGTTATTTTTTTTAACCTCCTCCGTTTAAGCTACTCCCACTCATCCCATCCAGTATCATCACTGGTATAGAGATAATAGAGGAGGGAGGGACCACATACTGTTCTAAATAGCTCTGGATGAGGTCATGTTCATGCAATAGAAGAAACAGTGGAAGAGGAATTGGCAAGGGAAGGATACGGAAGATTGCTGGAGATGATAGACAAAAGACCAGCAGAATGAGACTAACCGTACAAGGAGGTATTTTGTCACTGCTCTGATATACACTTTCTAAAGCAGAACAAGAGAAAACCTGTCTTTTTGAACTGTAACTAACAATAGCATAAAGCCCTAACTTTCAAACCACAGAAGAGAGAGAGACAGAAGACAGTTTTGCAAAAACATAATTGTACAGTTATGAGCCCAGTTTGCACGTATCAATCATACAAAGACATGAGTAAATAACCAAAAAGGCTTCTAAATGCAAATCATTTGCGCATACACCTACTTGATCTGCAGCAGGTACTTGATCCACTGCAAATGCAATGCAAGTCTTATTTACAGCTTTGCTTCATGCTTCTGAAATTCCTTTAAAAAAAGATGTACCAAATGTCTAAAATTACAGAAAACTAGGTTCAGCGGCAACACCACAGCTTGAATGGACTCTCAAAGAAGAATGAAAGCATCAATTTTTACTGCAACCTGTCAAATATGTACTACTGAGGCATATGTGTTTCTCTTCCTTTCTTCCTGTGCTAACAATTCGATCAACAACGAGAAAAACTAGCAGGCTTTCTCTGCCTAATCCCCGGTCTTCTGCCTCCAAATGGACTATCATAGGAAGCACTTGAATTTACTGCAATTTCTAGCTTCTTGATACCACAAAAATAATGATTTTCCCCTGTTAATTTCTGATGAGATTCATGAGACTCAAAAACCTCCCATAACCTTGTTTTGGCGTGTGCGATTGCAGATATCCAGTAGCCAACTGCTTTCTAATTGAGATTGCCCAGTACTGCTGATGTTCATGCTGTTCAGCAAATTTCAGTATTTTGTTTGCCCACCCCTAGAAGCAGAATATATTTTGATTACATAGCATTTGAGCCGACGTCTGCTGGGGTTCAGAGGAGACTGGCAGGCTTATCTCTCAGAATTTGCCTTTTCCTCACAGGGTCTAGGTCAAGGTTGTACTTTTGCTACTGAATTTAACTTATGTCTCACATGTATTTAGCAGAAAATTAAGGATTATGTTATGTTCATATTAAAGGCAATTATACCTTTGTTTTCTCGTGAACAGACGATATGCATAGCGGGACACTTACGTGATGAAATAAAGCTGCTTTGATAAACAAACATGGAGTCAGGAAAATGAAAGGGAAATATAAATTTGTAAAATGTGTGACTATACCCGAGTTATATTCCCAGTTCCACTTCTGAAAGTGAAATATTGATTCGTATGACAAAAACACATCCAGTAGAAGACGTTCAGAGATCCTATTCCCTAATTTTGAGTATTGGGTGCATTCCTACCTTTCAGGATACAAATGCATACACTGAACAGGATATAAATGTTACACTGTTTCTCATGGATTCCTCATTAATAAATAACTAATGAGAATTAATTTTCCTTAATTATGTATTATAAAATAAACTGATCTTTAAAAGTGTAGGGAGAACCAGTGAACAAAGCCAGTATTACAAAACCATAAATATGCCTGGCCTATGATTAACCTCGTAACCAACTGAGTGCAAAAATTGACCACTCAACCTGCGTGTTAAAACTAACCAGAAAAAGAAAGAAGGAAAAATGCTGTGTCTTGAGTCACCTTTTTTTCCCCTCTGTGCTAGAAATACTAGGAATGCAAAGTGGATTCTTTTTTTTACATTTGGCCTCTGAAATAGATTTTTATTTACTTTCTTTCTCACAGTCTAAGTAATATATCTTTTTTCGAACAACTTTTATTAGACAATATAAAATATTTGCTTAAACTGAGAAATGACATCTCAATCCTGCCTTTTCAAACCTAGCCGTTGGCTTATCCCTAATACTATCTGCTTGTGCTAGAAGCCCGGCAGACTGAGACACCAGTGATGTAATGCCAGAAGTACCACAATATTAACATTTTATATTTTCAATCGTATGCTCTTATTTTCACTTTTACTTTACGAGCTGCAGAATGGTACTTGCTACCTGCCAGAATTGCACAGACAACAGCATTCAAGAGCTCTTTAACACCTGCAGCCTTACCAAGCTGAATTGAGAAACACCGAGCAACGCTGGTGATGCTATGTCTAGTCCATTAATATAAGTGCTTCTTTAAGTCGCCCTAATTACTTTTGACCAGAAACATATTATTTTTTATTGCCTGTGCTGCCAGCGGCGCAACGCGGCGCTGCGGGTGGGGGTGCCTGCAGCAGCTCGGCTCCCCGCGGTGTGAGAGGGTGGAAGCTCTACCTGTCCCCGGCTTTACCCTGCGCATCAAGGGTTCACAGTAAAACAGTCCTGACACTGACCTCTCAAAGACCCAGCAGCTGAAACAGCCTTAACAAGGTATTAACACAGCAATATGCCCCATAAACTATTACCAGCTGCAGGCTGGGGAGGGAAGAGAGAGCAAGAGGGAGGGAGGAAGGGAGAAAGGGGGAGAGAGAAAGAGAAAGAGGGGGAAAAAAGAGGAAAAGGGGCTGTTCCACAGCTGGAGGAGTCTTGGCATGTTCTTTTAACTGCTTTTCTGAATTTACCTCATACTTGTGCGGCAAGGTGTCCTGAGCTAAGGGCAAGCTATGTCTTATACCCTTATGTCTTGCAGTGCCTGATCTGGTTTCTCTGCTGAGTCCCACCGAACCACACCATGCTGCTTCAGCAACAACAAACACGCTTAAAGCAACGCCAGAGAAAGTAGAGTTTATTTGCCTTCATTACGGGTGGCTAGCAGCCCGCTGAGCAAAGAGAGAGCGCAGCAAGTGGGAATATGCCAGCCCCTGCACGGTCCCATTAGCGGTTTATGAGTCTAGCACATCAAAAAGTATGCTTCCAGTGTAATCCAAATTTACAGTTGGTCTACCTGCAATATACTAATTAAGATAGATTTATTTCACTGGCGATTCTGCCTTCGGGACTCTCTGGGCTACATCACTGCACTAATCAGAAACACTTAAAAAATGGAACCTTAATTTCATTTCACATTCAGTTGAGTGCGTATACCATGCGCCATGCAGCAGTGCTCAACGTGGGGTTGTTGCTACAGTGCCCAAAAACGTAGTTCGATGGTAAACTGCCTGTCGCAGCTGTACCACTGAACTTCAAGGACAACCCACCCCGAAGCTTGAGCTGCTTGAATAGTGGCAGATGACGCTACCAGGACTCAAAAAGTTAATATTTAAATGGTTTATAACAGTATCAAGACCTACCAAAATAAACAGTAAGGGAATAATTGCTGGAAGGAGAAAAAGCTTTGGGTTTCAGGACAGAAGCTTAATACTAATAACTATTTCGGCTTCAGAGGGCAATTTATTCCATACTGCAGTTTGATACAGCCGATTCTAGCTTCTGTCTGGTCCAGTATCCCCACCCTAACAACGGCTCTTCTGATACACTCTGGCAATGCCAAACAAAACTTCTCCTTTGAGCTAAAAACATTTACATGAATAACAAGAAGCCGAAGAGCTGCAATGCTTTTCATTGAGGGGCACGACAAAGGAAGAGAAGGAGGTGTTCACCCATTAAGTCTTCAAACGGGATGGGAATAGAGCTGTATTGTTACGTGTTGCAACTCACTCACCCGCTCTATGAGCACAGCTGAATTATTTGTATGCATTATCTTTCATTGTCTGATCGGTTGTCTGGCGGGTGAGCAAAAACAATGCCTTGTGCTAGAGGATAATCAGCAATCCCGATTAATAAGGAACAAATAGCTAAAACGAAAAATTGAGTAAAGAGCCTGTAGTCATAAAAGATTATGTCCAAACTCTTCTATGTGAAGTTATAAATAAGCAAATATTAGTGGTATTGTAGCAATGATGGTCTAAAGGGAAGATAACCAAGGTTGTAGGGGGATTTGGCCTAACGATTTGGTATGTTTGGAAATAATGGGCAAGATTGCGGGCTTGAACTTTCTCTATCAGACATCATTAGAAACAGTAAAATCCATGCTGGACAGACGCTAGAAATTATTTTTATTAGTCTAGGCTAGTGATTATAACATTGATTAATCAGTTTGAAAGGACACTAGTTAGCGCTTGCAGCATAGAAAGATGTTAGCAAGGGAAGAGATCATTGGAACAAATGTAAGAGGCTGTAAAGCCAAGGCTTTTATTTACTCACACACTGTTATCTTCCATTTGAGTTTGAAATTTCAGCTTCCAGGCTTAGGTCTTTTGAAGATACTTTATATGCATTAAATGAGGCTCAGAACTGAGCAATCAGTTCTGGGAGAGTGGTATGAAACATTTTGAAGAAGCTTTTTTTTCAGTCATAACTGGGTGTCCCTGCCCTTATCACCTGTCTGTGTGTCATATGTTCACCCTGATGCCTACTGATTACTCAGTTTCAACCACTTAAATTGAATGCAGGCATTTGGTGCATACCTGATGTATGTTCCTGTATATATAACCAGACTATAGGTTAACGACAAGGAATAATAAAGTCTTTGAGAGAAAAGCAGAATCAACTTACAAACCAAGCCAGTAAGCGAAGGAGACTGAATTCACAGTTCGGGTTGTAAGACGTTATTCTACCAGCTGTACTGGAAACCACAAGCTACTAACTTTTCAGTGCCTGACTGCAGCCAAAGTCAGATCTGACTGCAGTGGCAAAAACTGTTGGCCAGGCAGTAGTCTGCCATTGTATGCCCTTTTCCCCTTGTCCCTGAAGTGATGAGAAAAATGAAGAGTCCAAAAGTACACACGTACTTTTTCAAAGAGGTGTGCAGTAAGGATGGGGAGAGTTCAGCTGACCGAGGTGGAAGAATAAAGGGACAAAACAGGTAAGAAAAAATAATGAGAAAAGGTGACATTCAGGGGGAACACAAAACAGGAGTAAGACAGGAAAAGAAAAGCGAGGGGGGGAGGAAGAGGAACGGAGATTGTAGTTGGATGAACCATGGAAAAAGGTGGGCAGAGTAAAATGTTTAACACAACAGAGTGAAGAGGAACATGACAGAAAAGAGAATCCAGCTGAAAAAAAAACAAAGTCTAAAGGTCATGTTGCATCCAGAAACAGAACATGGGGAAAAAAGGAAAGAGTTAGAAATAAAAGTAGAAAAGAGTGAAGAGGTTTTTTTAAAATAATGAAAATGTGCATAAAGAGTAAGTGAAAGGGAGTTTTGATGATGAGAAAGTATCCTTTTCAGCATAGACAGGAAAGACACCTGAAGGCATGGAAAGTGAAAAGTGGAGAATATATGGGCAAAAAAGCAATTAAAATAAAATAACATAAAATAACATAAAAACATAAAATAAAATAAAATAAAATAAAATAAAATAAAATAAAATAAAACAAAACAAAATATAATAAAATAAAATGTTACAATCTAAGATCAGCTTCATTTACTTTCGGTAAAAAAAGTGTAGATGAAGTTTAAAAATTAGCAATGCCCCAAGTCTTGTACTTGACTGTATTGAACACAATGGTAAATAAGCGCACTAAAAAGTCCCGTAATTTGTAATTTTGGTTTTACCTGAGCGAGTTCTGTAAAAGGCTGTGGGACCAAAAAAAAAAAAAAAAAAAAAAAAAAGCAGTGTCTTACAACGCGAATGAAAAAGATTCTTCTTTGTCGCTTGAGAAATCAGCTATCGAAATGGAGAAATCCATTATATCGGTGTCACTAAATCCAGCAATTACAGAAGACTAAGATTGTGACAAGGTTAACTTGTGAGCGTTAGAGTTTTAAGGTGTTATATTAATTCACTGACTTCTGCAGTCCCATTGCTCATATGGCCACTGACTTTTTACAGAAAGTGTGGACATCTGACTTTGGGGAGCGGGAGAGCCGGCTCCGGCGCTGAGCGCGCAGCCCGTCCTCGGTGCTTTCCCCCCCCGCCAAACGCGGTGGTGAGGCGTCTTCCAAGGGGCTGATTCTCCTGGGGAGGAGGGAGGGCGGCGTCCCGCTACCGCGCGGGATAAGGCTTTCTGGGGAAAAAAAAAAACACGGGGGGACGGCAAAACCGGCGTCGACGGTGCACCCGAGACCGAAAGCGGCTTGTACAACGGCGTGAGCAGAACAAAGAGAATTTCCTTTGGGTGACTCACCCAAACTGGCAAAACTTGCGGAGTGTAAATTCACCAGCAAAAGACCTAACTTCGTCCCCATTTAAAGTTTAGGAAGAACTGGCATTGATTGCAGCAAAAGCAGTGCATTCTTTTTCCTTTTTTTTTTTTTTTTCTTTTTTTTTAAGTGATTCTGTGTAAAATGGTCAGGAATAGAAGAAATAGTTTCGTGACAGTCCATTATGGAAAAACCATCTTTCTTTTTTCTTTTTTTTTTTTTAACTTTGGGAATTTCTGCATTCACGTAGGTGATGGGATGAATGGGCTGTATAAATCCAGAACATACAGGTCAGAAATGGCAAAGTACAGGCAGGCCACCAGAATGCTCAAAACCCCTTAAGTTCTTGCTACAGGATCACAAAGACCTCAATTATAGTCCTCCAAAGATAGGCATGTAACAACCTAGAAGAAAGTTTGTGACAAACAAGCTTTTAGAGTAATCAGATTGTATAGGAGGAAAAGAAAACTTCTATGAAACAAGACAGCTTTCCAGCCTCCCACTTTCCTCCGCCTACAGAAAATGCTAGCCCTCTAAAACTACTTGCAAAAATAAATATATCTGGAGGTGCGGTTGTCATTTTAAAATTTACAGCTCCTACGGGAAATTTGAATATTTCTCCAGCACTCTGTACATTGCAAAGCTCAGTAGTTTTAATTATGAGGCGCCCCTTATTGTCTTCCCTCTTAACGAAGTGTATGTCTATCTGCGCCCGCTGGTTGTGTGAGGAAAGAAAAGAAGCCTGTAAGAGAGGACCTAACTTTCGGGTAGAGTTTCCACGGATTTAGGCTGCCGAGGTACCTTAAGAAGGTGTTAATAATCTGCCCCAATTCACAAACTCTTAGTTTTTTGAGATGACGGCGACCCAGCTCCTCTGTGTTTAGCAGACGCGATTTGCAAGGGCTCTATTCATTCACAACAATCTGCAACCTTTGATGTCAAAGAAGCTGTGGAGTGGCTGACTGCAAGCTGCAGAGGGTCACAGATCTCTGCTCCGCACCCAGCCTTATCTATTCATCAGAAATTCATCCAGGCCATGGAAACTTTTTTATTTTCACTGCACAGGCCTCAGAAAGCCAAATGGCATGGGAAATTTAATGTAAGTCAGTCTCACATTCCCTGGCCATGAATGTGAAAAAATTAATCCTCTGCAGCTAAATACTTTTGTAGTCATTTCGTATAAAAGGCAATGGTCTGTCACTTATATCCTGCGCTAAACCAGTAATGAAATCTTGAAAGGGGAGGCGGGGGGGTCACAATGAAGCCAAAATTAGACTGTTGGTTTCCTACCCCGAACCAATTTGGGAGTCAGCATAACTGAATGCACGGCGTTATTCTCGGCAGCGCAGGAGGCAAGCGGACCTTGAGAAGGCAGGTGTGATGGCAAACGTTTCCAGCGACATCTGCAGAGCTCTCGCCCTTGCTTCTTTTTATGCGTTTCCACCATTGACTGGAGGTCTGCAGTGACATTCAATACCCGGGTTGTTTTCACCTTGCCTCACTCCACTAACTCCGCCGAAATAATATTAAAAGCAAGCGAAGCCTCGAGGGGCTCCATGGGGCACACACAACCAGCACTCATCTACTACGTCTCTTCTTGCTTTGCAGGCTCCTTGGGGCAGACAGTTCGGTAGAGGGTAAGAGCCACAGGTGACAAATATGGGTGTTACAGTGGTCTTCCAGCCACAAATATAGGTAGTAAATACAATAGCAATATAAGAAAAAGTTTAACCCATCAGCAGGAGGAAATAGGAGCACACGAGCAGTGACGAGGCTCCGTGACTGCTGCTTTGAAAAGCACACATGAGTTATGACTGTCCTTAGCATTCATGACACCAATTATCTCTATAAATGGTCATCAAAAATGAGAGGAATGTGGTCTTGTAAATATTATGCACTTCATATTCTAAGAAATAAATATGCTGAGAATGTGCCTTACGAAAAATAATGTATTTTTGTCCTTTTAATTTAAAAGAGAGCAAAAGATTGTTACTATTGTGACATATGGGAGATCAGCTTCTGATGAAAAATCTAAATGTTAAAAAAAATCCACAGCAAAGATCAGAAACATTTATCAGAAGAGTTCATGTTTCTGATAAATATTTAAGTGTGCAAGGCAGAACCACTGAGAACAGTAAATACTTTATAGCTGGCACTTTGTCAAAACTATAAGTGGCTCTGCCTTCGAATTTTACATCATCACTAAATTTACAGTCATTTGATAAGTGGCACAAGACAAGAATTACTTCTTTCTAAATCTAAACCAAGTAATAAATCTAACATCAGGATTCCTCTTATTGTCCGTTATCGTCTGATGACAATGCCTTTTACCTTCATTGTCTTGACAGAAATATGATATGTAAAATTGTAATGTCACATCACTCACTATGATTTAACACTATCCAGCCCATACCATTTTAATCAATCAAAATTGTCGCTTTTTAGTGTAATGATTTTCTGGTGGATTCCCTGTGTTTAATATGATATATATGTCTTATCAGCAGTTGATTTACTATTTCATTTCAAAGTCTAACAGCTCAGAAGGCCATTCTTGCCTCCTTCAGACACCACTGGAATTGTCAAACAAGCATCGTTTTAGGTACTACTAGAAAACTAATTGTTGTGGAAAGCAAGTGGAAGATACAAAATTATTTTTACCGCAAACTAAAGATGCCTGGGAGAAAGGAAAGACAAGTAAATATTGTGAAATAGAGGAATTGGAGGAAAATTCCTCACTAGAGCAGTTTTTCTGTCTTCGGTATAACAAGATGGACACAGGCATCCCTAATTGGATAATGCAATTGCTGAGCTCTACAGTTTGCTTTTAAAACAATCTGAACTGCGCAGCAGGTTTCTCTAAGCAAAGAAGCTCTTTTCATTATGTTTCTCTGCATATTATATAGTCTTTTTATTTATTATTCACAGAAAACTACTGCATTTAGTTCTTAGACGACTGCAATAAAAACAATTCGTGCTCGTAAAGCTCTTTTCGAACACTATCCAATATATGATTGGGATAACCGACCTACATTAAAACATGTCTTTACATTAGGCTGCAGCAAAGCACAGATACTTAGAGCTATCAAAGAATACTAAAACCACAAGTTTAGCTATCAAAGAATACTAAAACAACAAGTTTAACATGAAAATTTTGCTTTTACATTCTCTTGCAGAATACCAGAAAGACTATACACTCATACATGGAAAAATGCACATGCTCAGGTAACGAAGGAATGGGTGGAAATTGTTAGATTTCAAGGCAACAGGTTCCTCAGTCAGTTAATGTTTGACAATACACAAGATGTAAAATTTTAAGTGGCAAAATCGCTCCAAACTGAATAAATATATTGCAAACAGAAAAGGAGAGAGAAAACAAAATCCTTCTTGCTTCAACTAAGGATTTTAAAGGTCTCAATCTGTCAATTTTCATTCTTGTTAACTAGCATTTACATGAAAAACTCTGCTGAAGTAAACAGTTCTGCAAGCATAAACACATACCACCGGGCAGGTCAAAGACTGATGACCCAGGTTTTCAAGACTGTGAATACACGTGGCTCTGGGGCAGCAGAAGGATTACATCTCCACCATGTAGACTGTCAGCCCAAGGAGAAATGCACACCAGAGTGCTCCACGCCTACCTCCTTCGGAGGACAACTGCAGGTTGGTCTCCTAGATTTGCTGGCGGCAATTTCAAAATCAACAATTTTATGTTGTTGATCCAACAGGCAAGGGGCTGAGGGGCCACCTGCCCTCCTACAAAAGTTAAAAGGGCCTTGCGTAGACCAGCTGAGATGAATTATTTTCATTCTTCAGGAACAATTAGGCCGCTTTTAGTGACAGATAAAGAAACAAAGGTAAGACAAATGGCGTGACAAATAGTGTTCACAGGGAAAAGTGACATGACACATTTAAGTTGCATCACAGATCATGTAGCTAACCGAGAAGACATAAAGGCTCTTTCATCAGTTTGGAAATAGGTACATACTCAATATCCTACTGAGAATAAGAGAAATTAAAACATCTTTTCTCCTGTGAAAGAGCAAAAATATTTAGGAATATTTTTTCCCCATAAAGCTCATTTTTCACAATAAGAAAACATGTAAAATGTTTTCTCTTTCAACTGCACTTCTTGTTTCATATATTCTCCTTTCTTCTAAACATATGATGCAAGTTACTCAACTTAGGACACTGCAACTTTTTAGAACAATAACTTAAAAAAAATAGTGAGAGCTGCCAGTAAAGAGTAGAGTCCCAGCTGTGTCTTACTGTGCAACGCAGAAATTAAATTCACCTTGAGAATGTTTGGAGGCCACAGAATTCCTTCATAATCCCTACTTTCTTTTTATTCTCCTCGTGAGGAATCACAACCAAAGAGACAAAAGCTAGCTGCAAATTACCAAAATCATATTTTCCCTAATGCAGGAACACTCTACAAAGAACTTTTTAGGTCTTAGTTCACCTCTTTTATGGGAAAACAACGTTTGCCTTCCAGCACAAAGGGACATTACATTAAATACCATTACGTTTTGCCTTTTTTTTTTACTGTCCTTAAAATGCTCTGTGTCAATGGTATGTCTTACAGCTGTCTGCTTCCTCTGGCCCTTGCAAATAACCATCTTGACTTCTTCCTGCAGTCTTCAAGCTCCTTGCAACTCTGATGGTGGAAAGAAACTCATCTGCGGCGTCACAGTGGCCTTCAGATACCACAGACTCGGTTCTTACGTGCTGGAAGTAAGCAAGGTTGAAGAAGAATGGCAAGCACCTTGATTAAACCCTTCTAAATATAAATTCACCTTTTGCATATATGTTTTACACCTCTTGTGACAAAGTTTTATATGGGGGAGGAAGCCATATTCAGCTTCAAATGGCTTAGATGTGGGAGCCTAGAGTAAATGAAGTGATAGGACAATACGAGAGGACAATAACAGGAAATACTAGGAAAATAATCGGAAATTAAAAGAATTAAACTGCAAATGTTGAGAAGTCTGAACTGTTTTTGTAGTCAAACATTCGGTCAAGCGATAATTCACAGCTGCTGCAGGCAAGTATAATTTGTGCCTGGACCCCCCTGAGTGTAGGCTGTTCCTGTGAAGGACACCCTGACCCACAGCACACCGCCGCCCTTCACACTCACCAGAACACGCCGCATACGACATTTCTATGTGATGCTCGAATAGCTTGGCCAGCCATGTCTGGAAAGGCAGATTTGGAAAAAAGACAAAGTATAGCATAGGCCTGGGGGGGAGGAGTATCTCCTTCATTAATTCTTTTTTTCTATTGTCCTTTTGGATTGAGAGTATTTCATGGTAGGAACCACTTTACTCCTATTTCTCTATACACAGTCTAGTACACTTTTAGCTATTCACCATTAAAAAAAAAAATAGTGCCAACCTGAGTTAGGAAGAACCTTTTTTTCATGCGATCAGGTTATTTCTAAATTTTCCATAGTGGACTTCCTTCAACCTTTCTCCAGAGTACTTGGGTACACCTGCAGTCACAGTCGTGACAGAAGTCTGGCCTGGTACAGCAATTCCTACCATAAACCACACTATACTGTACCTCAGCCATAATTACTAGCTCCAACAAGGGAATGCAGAAGCCAATGCCTTCTCCCTTGACCCTAGGGATAAATCTACTGCCTCTGTTGCTCACCATTTGCTCAAGAAAGGGATGTACTGCAAATTTTGAGTTAACACATTTCAGAACTAAAGCAGCTTCTAAAAACACCTACCCTACATTGCAATTAGTCTGCAGCACTCAGAACTAAATACACCTACGATGCAATTCAGTACAATACTATCAGTCTATAGAGGACACACTCCCACATCACAATTTCCAAAATACCTTCTACTGTTTAAAGGGGAGAAGATACCATATGTCATATCCAAGCTTTCATTAATTTTATGCAAGGCATGGTTTCAAGTCTGAAATATGTTGTGATAATTTAACACTCTTCTTCCTTGTTATTATCTCATTGTTATACTCTTCATTTTTTGGGTTATTACTGTTAGTATACTTCCCCTTAGAAATATTTGCTTTGGAAGAGGAGCTCAGCCTAATTTGTGGACACCTTGCAAAGCTTTGTTCAGCCATAACCCCCCGGAACAAAAAATATACATCAGGAGAAAAACAGCAGATTATTTCCTCAGCAAGTGGATAATATTTTTATTACATTAAAAAAAAAAAAAAGCAAGCAGTAGATTTGAATTCCATTTTAATAAACCTTTGGCTCTTTGCCCTTATGAAGAGCTCAAACGAGCTTAGTCTCTGTACCATTTTTCTAGAATTATTTGATCCAAGGGTTTTTCATACTTGGTGCATAATAAGAGTACTTAAAAATGGCTACAGTAATTAAAAGTGTTAGGGCTAGATCTAGCTGACAACCCATACACAGGCTCCTGTACTTCTGTCAGTGAGAAAACAGTGTTTTTAAATAATCTGCTAGATCTAAACTTTAAGTCCACAAAAAAACAGATAACGTTCTGTGTTACATCTGGCTGGCACGGAGACTCCTTGCTGTGTGCAGTCTGAATTGAACAATACCATCTCAAGTATTAGAAGACGAAGCAATAGTAATTAACCCAAAAGTTCTGTTACTTTTTTTTGAAGTACAATTAGGGCAGGGGAAGACTCACATAACTTTCTTTCCGGAGTGTCAGTTTGGAGGTGAAGGAGCCCTGTCCCTTGGAAGATTGCTGTTGTAAGCCATTATTCCTGAGGAAATTTTGCTAAAATACTGTTTTGAATTTCTGGCTTTCTCCAGATCCCCAAAGTCAAGATAAGGCTTGGATTCCTGCAGCTAAACAATGCGAACTGACTACTAGGGGCTACTGAAACTTTCAAGTATTTTCTTTCCCTGTTTGCCTTAACTCTTTGATTGAGAAAGCATCTCCTAAGTCCTTGATGGAGACAAGTATGGGAGGAAAAGCAAGCGAAACACCACCTTTACAGGAGAGAGCACCAGAATACCTTGCAAGCTACATTGGTACTTCTGTGAGGCTGGAAAGCGCCCCATTTTTAGAGCACTGTATAATGCAGTATCGGGGCTAGTCAAAGGTCATTTAATGGTCCAGTGGTAGGAAAAAACCCAAAACTAAACAGAATCCCTTACTCTAAACCCATTGCTCCAGCTGTCGTACAACATCTGCAGATCAGGTGATTGATACGTAGCTTCAAGATTAACCTGGAAAATTTAGATGAGTATGCAACACTAATTTCTTCAATAACACTGCATAGGGCAGATCCGTCACTGAATGTCTAGGGCTCAGCAATTCTGCAAGTCAAAATTACCACTAACAGAAAACAACTCTCCATGCAAAGCACTTCAGCTCACACAAATCAAACGGCACAAAGAGGGTTTCATCTACTTAGCCAAGATCAGGTTGATAACCATGACAGGTTGATATTGGTTTTCAATACATCCTTCCCTGATAAAATTGGACTGCTGGAAACTGTATAGAAAAGAGTTTGCTTTATACTGGATTACAGACATCCAGGCTAATTGTTAAGGTCATATTTCTTTTCACCAGATTCCTTTACAGCCACCAGAAAGTCACCTTTTATGAACGAATAAAGTTTAATCTCTTTCTTCCCTTCCAGAGACAGGGTTTCAGGTCTGAATGGAAAGAGCAAGTTTGGTTCTGTGCCATCATACTTGGCTTGACAGCTATAACCGTACCCAGACTGCAGAAAAAAAGTATCAGTGTCTCAGTCGGTGTCTGGCCAGAGTCCTCGGGACATCAATGTTCGGGGATCGCATCTCCCACACACGCATCACTCTGCTTCTTCAGTGCAGGTTTGGGACTTGTTTGTGATAGACAGACAGTAAAAACAACAGCCAAAATATTTTAATCAGATTATTCTAATTCAGAAGCAAGTTGAATGGGCTGAATATTGTTAGAAATAAAAATATCCCTATTCTTACCCGTGGAAAGCATAGAAGGCGATCCTGTTTGTTCCCTGCATCTTAGAAGAATACTTTCAGAAAAAAGACCAAAAAGCTTAAATTTATATCTCAGCTTTAAAGCATATAAAATATGCAAGTTCATGACCTGTATCCCAACACGTACAACTCTTATTTCTTTTAGACAACATAATGATAATATTTCTTCAAAAGTACACAGGCTAGAAGACATTTCCGAAAAGGGGATAAGGCCACAGCTCACCTGCTACAGGACATGGCCATCTGTATCTGTAAAAAGACACGGATCCCACTGAATTAAATAATAAATAATCTTATCAGTGCAGAAACAAAACATTCTCATATGCTTTTCATTCTTAAAAAAGTGAAAATAAATTCTGAATTTATTAGGCAGCTAATAAAGCATAACATAAACTCTGCAAATATCTAAAATAAGAGACAAGTTAGATTATACAAAATGGATTACGTAGAAGGCTGGTAGATATACTGCAGGTGGCTGTAGTTATCCCTCAGGCTGCCTTTCTGTAAATACAATAGAGTATCTTACAATATCTTACACTCACAATATCTTATATTTTCTCTGCTTACATTGAACAAAATGAAATAGTGGACAATGACTGCTTGGTACATACAACACAGCACTGCTTCCACAGTATGACATCCAGCAGGCGCTTCCAACTACACTCCCTTCAGTAAATTAGTTTTCTTATTGAATTATGCTGCAGCTGCTCTTCTGCCTGTGTTCAGCTCAAAACAGTGCAGAAGCATAAATGGAATGCTGAACCTGCTAACAGACACCGCTCCAGCAGAAAGCACCTTCTTAAGTATAAAATCGAGTTATCACTAACTTATTATTACTTGAATGAATTTTTTTTTTTTTTTTTACATTTGTAATTCATTCAGAAATTTTTTTACAGAAAAGTGGCAAGGTAGATACAGTGTACAAGTACACAAAACAAAAGCCTATATGAACTATTATATACCCTTACTACAAACCACTGCAGAAAAGCGCTGGTCTGGCATACAGAAGTAAATGCACAGCATTATGAAAAGCTTAAAAAACAGTCTGGTCACCTAATAGATAGCAATTTGGTTTCAGGTTTTATTGGGTGACAGTAGAGCGTGGGGAGGAAGAAGAGGCTTGGGCTCATTTTGGTGCATGCTGCGTATACACTGAATTAATTTGCTCTACATATGTTCTACATAGATGCTGAAAAGCTGAGACAGCCTCCTCTAAATTTTACCCTGTAAATAATGGAACTAGGTCCGTGTTAAAAAAGTGTAACTCCATTGATTCCAACGTCAGCAATGTTTCGGAGAAGTACATCTGCACTGTCCATTAAAATTTTGCCTGTGATTACATCAAACCAGCCTGCCATATTTGCTCAAATTTGTTAAAAACGGCTATGGAAATGCTCGTTGCAAGTGATAAAGAATTAATGCCGGTGGCAAGCCATTAGAGGTAGCTGAGATTTAGCTTTACTATGGTTGTTGTCTTCTGACGGTAAACTGTGACATTCAAGCAGGAACTGTGAATTCAAGTACTTTTACATTACTTAGGAATGCAACATACTCAGCATGTATTGCCTTTTCTGAGATATTCATGTTTAGCAGGAGGCACCCCATACAGAAAAATTAGAAGTTATGAGTTTTAAGTATTGGATTTTATCAAAAAAAAAGTCCTAAGTACTTTAATTGGATAGGTGACAATAAAGAGTCACACTAATTTCAATATTACATAATGGACAATGCATATGTTTAGAGTCAAATGCATCTTGCACTAGGGCATTCTGATCAGGGACTGAGAAATGGTGGAAAAATATGGATTTAAGAACGGTGACCTCAATCTATACACCGGTGCTGCTCTAATACTTCTTTGTATCTGAAACCAGTAAAAGCAATAAGTTCTTTAGCTTAACACTTATTATATGTTTTAAGAGTTTAAGGAAATTACCACATTCTCTCGATTCTTCTTAAAAAAGGATAAAGCTGCTGCTACAAGTGTCAGCTCCACTATTGACACCTCTTTTTCCTTGACCATCCCCGCCTTTCCCAGCTGTCCTACGCAAATGATGAGTCCTGTATCTCCAGCAAGATCCCCAGAGCACAGCACCAAATGTGCTAAACATTCAGGGCGATTGCTGGGTCCTACAAGAACTCAGTACAGCTCCTAGAGTTTTGCACTGTGCTGGAGCAATAAGGAAAAAAAAAAAAAAAGAAGTTTAAAAAGAGTTGTTTTTTTTTTTAACTTACTTCTTGTCACAACATGTAGGTCCCATTCATTTCAGTTATTTTGGAGGGCTGGGAAAAGCGTGTTTCTATCAAAAACAGACTTGAATCTTTTCCTGAAAAGAATGCCACTGTATCTTCCATATCACCTGCGTTTCTGACAAAGTCCAAAGGTGCAGCCTACCTGTTGCCACACACTGTGGTCCCTGTCTCCTTGCCAAATGAGCTGGCGATGCACCACTTGATAGAAATACAGCATCAAAGACTGCATTCCAGGATTATTTCTGAAGTGTTGGCACATGCTAGCTATAAGAAGCAATTTGGTTGCTTTTCCTGAAATGTGCATTGAACATCTTGTCATGATATGATAAACCCTTACCACGGACAAACTAATGAAAAGCGACAAAGATAATATCCAAAGTAATTCCCCATATTCCTCAGGCTAACATTCTGTGTAAAAGATCTATAGTTTAATATAAAAATTGGGGTTTTTTAAATCAAAAAGTGTTCACTTTGATTATGAAAACTAAAAAAAGTAGCAGCATAAAAACAGAAAATAGTGTAAGCTTGTATGCTGCAAGCTTCCAGGCTGAGACACCTGTAATGCTGTCAGCTGGGATTGATGGTGCACAAAATCAGTGGCCAGAACACCCAAAACGGTAATGGTGATTTCCAGTGGCAATTTTTGGCACTGTTCATTGCTGACCAGACTCAGCTCCTTCTGAAGTCCATGGAAGTTTTACTAAAGATGTTAGCATTTGGACAACTATTGAATACTTTGGGAAACGCTGACCAAAAATGACACCGTGTTGCGAAGGTCAGCAGTATTGGGAGTATAACCTGGAAAAGCTGAATGTCCTGTAACAAAAACAGAAGTGTGCCAAAGCATTGTGCTAATCTCATACGTTACAATCTTGACCTTATAATAATTAAAAATGGATGTTTAGAGCACAATACATCTGTGCAACCATATTTAAACCTACTGGTTTCATAGGAAGAAGCAAGTTGTATCAAAAGGTCACAGTCTAATTTCATGACCGTATATTTACTCTTTATTCCCACAGTGAAAATGTCTAATTTTCAAAAGAGCAAACCAATAATTACTTATTAGGAAAGCATTTTATTCAATACATAATTTCTTAGTATTGATTACTATTTAGACATTTAAAATGTACCCTACAGCACCAACAAAATGTTTTTCATACTATTCTTCTTACTCATGCTTGTACGTATTAGAGATATTGATTAAAAGCAGTGGGCTAAAATGCCAAACGTTGCATTCATTATAATACAAATAAATTTCATTTAGCCATCTCAAAAATAGAATTTAATTAGCAAGTAATTTAAACACTCAACAGTTAAAGATATGTTGGTGAAACAATTCAGATTTCTGTTACAAAATGCATTTAGTCTTTGACTGGATTAGACATTGTGAACTCTGATTTCTGTTTCAGGAGTACATTACCTGAGGGGGAAAGGACCAGGGGTTTTTTGGGTTTATTTTTTTTTTCCTTGGGTGGCAAGGCATTTGGTTCCTTAATACCAAACTTTCAAAAAATTATGAAAAGGCATTTAATTAAGAGGTTCCTTGAGTATCTCATTTTAAATTACTGGCATCTTGCTATATACAACTCACCTGTAATTCATTATGCTGTGTGGTAGGTATTCAGAAATCTAACATCACACACTCAGCTCAGTGAGCAAAGCTGAAAATGAATGGATGGTTCAAGCAAGTAAGAAACCTTTAGGTTGAATTCTCTGAATTTGTGTCTCTCATGTAAAAATTGGGCTGGAAGCTCTGCATGAACACTTGGCAAACCAATCTGATGAATAAATTCAGATAGATACAATAGCTTTGTAATTTCTATATTACTATAATTACTATATTACATATTGACCTCAAAAAGTGGACAGATACACTATAAAAATTAAAAAAATTAGAAGAGATAAACCTTGTTTTTTAAATGTTAGAGGCCAAAGTCAATTAGTTTGAATATTAAGAGTTCTCACAAAAGCATCATCACCCTATTTTCTAAATAAAACCATGGCATTATCCTTTGAACTACGCAAATCGCCTAGTCTTTTCTGGATGCTTTTTGAGGCTTGAGTCTACTTCTTACTATTTTGATAGATAAAGCCTGGAAAGACTATTGTTTATTTTTTCCATCTCAGTTGGAAGAGTGCAGAAAGCATTTGGCTTATAAGCACGTAGGTATATCAGCAACCAGTTAGGAAAAGTCTGTGTCCTGAGTTTTGTCTTGATATTCCTTGATTCCCTTGCTGATACTATCTGAAGCTATGAAAAGAATGTCCTCAGAGGAGGTTCCTCAGATGAGACATTTCCAGAGCAAGTATGCATGCTCCTTCTCTGTGGAATAGTGCCAAAAATTTATACTAGGAATACGAAAAGGAATAAATGTTCAGAAATGTATGAAGCTGATGTAGAAATACTAAAATTGCTTGAAGTTCTTACCTGCTTCAATTAATACGCAAAAATGTTCTGGTGATTTAAAATATCTTTCAGTCATTATGAACGATTACTGTACTTTGGCTGCCGAATACTCGCAAACTTTGTTTGTACCTACAGATATAATTAACAGCATTAGTCAGTAATTCTGTTTCGTACACTCTGTGTAGATATGAGTTCTACCCCAAAGGAAAATTAATAAAATGTACTTTCTAGCAGGAGATATGTAAAAATGTCAGTCTCCATTTCCTAAGAACTGAGTAGAAAAAGCACAGACTGCAAGGTAAAAGTCTATCTCTAATAGAAAACTATGTATAACTTACTGTTTTATATTCTTGTTCTGAGATTCTTCTAGAAATGCATGGTACACAGATTTTTAAAAATTTCTTTATATTAAAAATAAAGGTAAGTGTAAATTCCTAGGTTTTGAAAGGTGCCATAAATTTAAAAGCTGTATGTGCTTATGGGTATGCTGTCTTTATGTGAGGTTAGCAGGACAGGTGTTACATCAACTCTTCCAAAGCCAATTGCTAAGCTATAAACAAACACTTCTTTCTATAAATATGTGTATATATAAAAACAAACATGACTTATGATAGCAGGTGATGCTCTGCAACATTCTGCATTGAAGTAGAACATAAAGTAAGTTCTAACTTTTCCCTTATTTTAGTGATATTTGTGCTTTATGAAACATGCCAGCCTGACCGCCCATCTTTATGCGGAGGAAAGGTACAAAGATTGTACACAGAGCAAGTCAAAGCAGAGGCTACGAACACAGGGGAACAAATGTAGCTATCCAAGATTCATTTAAGGCTAAATTAGAACCCCTTCTGCAGTTAATCAATAGCTTTGAAGAGACTCCAACGAAGCCTGCCAACTGTGCTGGTGATATAATTTTACCTTTTAACACTGATATACAAACAGGAACCTAAATCAATAAGCAATTTATAAGGTCACTAAAAAGTAACGAACTATGGACACTACTAAGTAGGTCTTGAAATAGTAGCTTGAAATACTCACTATCAGGCTAGGAGTCTACAGAGTCATCAAGTATCTGTCCTCTTTTTTTTAACTATTCAGCCTATTTTAACTATTCAAGTTAGGTCCTCTATGTAGCCAGAAAACACACTCCTTTTTTTTTTTCTTTAAAAAAATAGGAACCTCTAGTCCCATTAATTTACAAAATCAAAAATAAACCCAAAGACAAGGTTTGGGGAGAATGTGCCGTGCATAGGGGAAGGAAGAGAGGAGGGTTCATTTCAAAGCTGAAGGCAGTCTTCCCATTTACTTTGAGTCAGGTCTTTTAAATGATGGCTTTTCTAATTCTTCCTGAATTAGCACTCTACGAATGTGCCTCTTCTGACAGGAACAGTCTTCAGCAGACAGAGCAACAGACTAAAGTATGGGGAAAACAGCTTTTATGTGAGGGATGGGTCAGACAGTTAAACAAAAGCAGCAGAAAGTAACTCCAGTCCATCGCAGACTGTTCTATTTATAGAAAAGGTTAAAAATTGGGGTCTGCTTGTCTACCGCTGGGCAGGGGGAAACCCTACAGGTCAGCTGCCTTATTTATCATTTTTCACACAGTCTCTTTAGCGCAGAAAATCAAGAATTTTCACTAGGCACCAGGGGGAGCTGGAGAATGTAATAAAAATATTGACATTAACTGCAAAGGTTAATTAAACATTTCTGTAACAGTAACAAGAGTTCAAACAAAATGCTTCTCTAGTTTTCACCAGCTATACACAAATATATGTCACGCTATAAAATGCTCCACATGATCACAGTCAGTCAGGGAAAATTCCACATTAGTTTAGCAGGTATTTTTATTACCGGTGAATGAGCAAGACTATTGAGTTTTGTGAGACACCCAAACCTTACTGTGAGTTCAAAAAAGGACTCCAGGTTCACAAAGAGAACCGGTTAAGTTATTATTACAAGTAAATAGTAAGACTGTCTGGTTGCAAAGCCAACCATTCATGACTATATATAATATCATATATGGTATTTTTATTACCGGTGAATGAGCAAGACTATTGAGTTTTGTGAGACACCCAAACCTTACTGTGAGTTCAAAAAAGGACTCCAGGTTCACAAAGAGAACCGGTTAAGTTATTATTACAAGTAAATAGTAAGACTGTCTGGTTGCAAAGCCAACCATTCATGACTATATATAATATCATATATATCATATATATCATAGACAGTTGGACTAGATGATCATTGTAGGTCCCTTCCAGCTGAACTCTTCTCTTCTCTTCTCTTCCCTTCTCTTCTCTTCCCTTCTCTTCTCTTCTCTTCTCTTCTCTTCTCTTCTCTTCTCTTCTCTTCTCTTCTCTTCTCTTCTCTTCTCTTCTCTTCTCTTCTCTTCTCTTCTCTTCTCTCCTCTCCTCTCCTCTCCTCTCCTCTCCTCTCCTACCCTATCCTATCCTATCCTATCATTAATTAGTAATGAGGGTATCAACACACACCTATAGGATCTTCACAAACATCATTTAACTTCTTTTGCTCTTGATTGTTTCTGATGCATATCTGGCCAGCTGAACCAGATGATGCTTCTATCTGGTGTACAGAAATCAAAGGAAAGGAAAGGAAAATAAAGTTTGCAAATAAAAAGATGATGAATAAACCCCACATATTACAGCTGAATAGCCTAGTTCAGCTATAAACAGTGTCACGTTTATGAATGGCAAGAATTGACCAAAGCCAATGGAAAACAGAAGAACTCTGTGAAATAAAAGTAACGGGTAAGATTCAGACACAGCTGAAAAGGGCAGTCACCCCTTAATACAAACAAATGTTGGTACATCTATCTCGCTCTATCTGCACAGCTTTCTTCTACAGTAATATATCAATTTCTTTTCTCGCTGTTTATATAACAAAATCTGGCTGAAAAAGGAAAAGTTACCTCTTGTGTTAGGAATAGGAAAGCAACCCTCCTCCTCCCCACCATCCTCCCAGACATTAGTCTCACTCAATGAATTATAGGACAGAACAATTGGCAGAACAATTCATATTGCTGCAAACCTACACAAACCAAGCTCTTCTGAGACTTTAAGTGTTTCTGCCTATTCATCTCCCGAAGAATGAGATTTTAGCAGGACTTTTATACAGATGATGCTGAAGTGAAACATTTGTTTAAGAAGGACAGACAAGGGTATCCGAGCAGCTCTTCTGAGCAAAGGCTCTCCTGGAAGCGGGGAACTTGGAGCAAGTCCCAGCAACTCACTCCCTCACTGAAAAAAAACCAAGCAGAAATACTGAGAAAA
>NW_008825323.1:1662693-1686454 GCF_000699105.1 Pygoscelis adeliae | reverse complement strand
GCAGAAGGAAGACTTAATAGCAGTGGTTGGGGCCTTTGAAACATCAAGGCCAAAAAACTGAGGAGTCTCCTCAAACATAGCGGGCAGCCTGAATAGGGGAAAGCAGCTAAACTCCACCCAAAACAACCAGAGACCCAAAACTAAGTTTTACTTGTGGAGATATTACAATGAAATAGTATTTACTGTCATGCTTTTAACATGAGTTTCATTAAATCCAGTTCTCTGATATTTTGGATCAGCACTATTACAGCTCCAAAGGTGCAACACACATGAACCAGCAATGTGCCCTCGCTGCAAAGAAGGTTGACGGTATCCTGGGCTGCACTAGGCAAAGCATTGCCAGCATGTCGAGGGACATGATCCTTCCCCTCTGCTCAGCACTGGTGAGGCCACACCTGGAGTACGGTGTCCAGTTCTGGGCTCCCCAGTATGAGAGAGACAGGGACATACTGGAGTGTGTCCAATGAAGGGCCACCAAGATGAGTAAGGGATGGAGCACCTCTCCTGTGAGGAAAAGCTGAGAGAGCTGGGACTGTTCAGCCTGGAGAAGACAAGGCGCAGGGGGACCTTATCCATGTATATAAATGCTTGATGGGAAGGTGCAAAGGGGACGGAGCCAGGTGGTGGTTTCAGTGGTGCCCAGTGACAGGACAAGAGGCAAGAGGCACAAACTGAAACATGGGAGGTTCCCTCTCAACATCAGAAAACACTTTTTCACTGTGAGGATGACAGAGCACTGACACAGGTTGCCCAGAGAGGTCTCCATCCTCGGAGATATACAAAAGCCATCTGGACATGGTCCTGGGCAACTGGCTTTAGGTGTCCCTTGAGCAGGGGGGTTGGGCAAGATGACCTCCAGAGGTCCTTTCCAACTTCAACCGTTCTGTGATTCTGTGATTATGTGAAAGGTGGTCAACCTCAGTTTTAATGCATTTAATGTAATCATCCAACAAAAAATACCTTGAAGGGAATTCAATGGCTTCTTGCTCTACAGGAGCAGGTGGAAAAGGAAGGAACTTGCTGGAAAATCCTAGATTTGTTTTAATTGCTGGTGGCAACTTAGACGTCTCTTCCAGTTAATGATCCATCAAGAAATTTGTCAAAGCATAATCCCACCTAAAAAGATAAGACAGTAAATTACAGTGAATTCTTCTGCTCTTATTTCAGCAAGCCAAATGCCTGTACGTAGGGTACAAGAATGTCATCATGTAAGTACTGAGTCTCCAAAGGACTTAGTCACAAAAAAGCATTTTTGTGAGAAACATATCTTTAAAAATCCACTTGATGGAAAATATATGCATCTTCTGAAGAAATTTACTGCACTGACAACAAACCCGAGCTTTACCAGATACCTTATAATGATAGACTCAATCATTCTAAATGTTTCTTGCTATTTATTTACAAACTAGAAAGTCATATTACCAGACTCACTCTAATTATCTAAGTATATCTTTATATTTTGATATGCTACCTCATTCTCTCCCTCAGATATTTATTATACATCTGTCATTCTGATTGCATTGTATGCAGAACACAAGGAAAGATTCACAAGTATTCAAACAGTTGTTTCATAGAAAATACACTGCACACTGGGAGAGGTATTTGTATTATTTTCTCAGAATGCCATGGTTCTTTCAATTATAGCTCTTATGAATTTATGTGTCTCATTATAAAGTCATTCTGATGGAGTTTGGGGATTAAGAACTGTAGTCATTAGCTGTTTCTTCAGAGGAGAACAACTGTGACCTGAAAAAGGCAAGTTGTAAATAATAATTTCATTTTTAATAGATATTCAATGTTTTATTTACAAGCAATGCTGCTACTTATCTATTAACCAGTCTCCTTGAATTCGACCATTTTCAAAAGATTGACCTAATCCTGATTGTCTAAGTTTGAATAAATCATTACATGATCCTGGGAACTTGGCAAGTACATCAATGATTTTACATCTGGCATCACACACCAGCTACATGTTGAGGGAATGAAAAAATTCTCGATTTCTTTACCTTGCCTCATTAGTCATCATGTGGTGATGCATGCATTACCACGTGCATGCTGTCTGCAGCTCCCATGACAGTTAGAAATCCAACAATCTCATAAAATTCATGAATTACTTGCTGCAGTGCTGATTATCTTGTGCAAAAGCTAATAAGATTATTAGCTCTGCTGAAAAGTGTATTTATAAATCAATATATGCAGTCAGTGAGAATATTAACTTACCGTATGCTAGAGGAACCTGTTGAAGAAACAATTAATGTAGAGGTAACCTTCAAGTGTTACAAGTACTCTGTGAACCCTAAAATCATTGCACAGAAGGCAGCAACAGTCTTTTTGCCAAGTCTGCGTCCACAGATGTTTTTCAATTAGCTGTCAGAAAACGCTGTATGCCCAAAAGTCATCTGATAAATTGAGTGAGATGGATTTGAGGAGGTCTTCTTTAAACTCATAAAACAAGCATTTTTGTTTTAATTAGTGACCTAGGGTCTTAAGTTACTGAAAAGTTAAAGGTTACATTTCAAGCTGCAAGTCAAAAGGGTTATAACGGATTATTATTTGCAAACTGCATAGTCAACTGAGAAACTTCCAACCTGTACAGTTAATTTTTACATCCACTGTGTAAGTCAGAGGATCTGTAAGCACAAGTGTCGTCATCTTCTGCTACTGAGGCCTGAACCATGTTTTGCAACATCACTTCTCTTGTTTTATTTGAAAACTGACTGCATAAAATAGATCGTTCCAGTCCATGTGTTAGTGAGAGTAATATTTATAAAACAGTAGTGGTTTTCCACATACTTCAACATTTTCATTTTTCATTGCATTTCATGTAACAAGTCATCTTGTCTCTTGAAAACTGACTGTAGACAAAACCCTGTATTTACTGAAATCAATGAATACCTTTGCATGCCTTTCAACAAGCTGTATCTTTTATGGACATTACATCAGTTCCAGTGAGAAGTACATTTTACCAATTATTGTAAAAATTAGAGGAAAGAATTTAATCAATTCATATAACTTCATAATAAAAAAATGGTTGCAGGTTCAACAAAATGTCTTCAGCTGTGCTCATTGTTCATATTTACTCTTTTTAATGACTTGTTCTGTGAATTTATCACAAATTAATATTGATCAAGCTGTTCTGTTGAGGTCCAACTGGTAATGGAGTAGCTTCTGCTTTTCTCTGCATAAGCAAGCGCTTTCCAGACGAGTACGTGCAAGGATAGCTCAGGATGTAGTTCCTGTAACTATTCATGCATGTGACTGATACTTGCTTTTCTCAAAGTATTTCTCAAAGACTTGCCAGCAAGTCTCACAACATCTACTGAAAGAAAATATGAAAGAGGAGCAGAATGTGTTTTAACATGCACGTAAATATTTCTGTGGGATTTGGGAGGGCGGGTTTTTGTGGGGGTTTTGTTTTATTTTGGGGTTGGTTTGTGGGGGTTTTTTGCATTATTCTCTGAAGTCTAACTACAAAGCAAGCAAGCAGACAAAAGGCCAGATCCTAAGAATGATCCTAGCGCAATGAACCTCCATGACACTCAGCTAATTTGCATCTGCTAAAGAGTCACAGCCCAATACGTTTCAGCTCATAATTCATGAATAAGATATATGGAAGTGCTGTCAACCAGCGATGGGTGGTGAGGGGGTGATGGGAGGGAGTGCTTTACCGGGATCTTGGGAGTGTCATGCTGAAATTCTGCAATATCAAAGTTTGAGACAATTTTTTTCTCTTGTTGTTTGTTCTCTTGTAACCAGAAACCCTCTGGTTTCTGATAGTTTGCCTCGGCCAGGGATTGTTTATCACTGCAGCTAATAAAATACTCCAGAAGTCTCACGTTTTAAGCTTCAGCAAAATAAACTAAATTAACAGACTGTCAAATATTTCCTCCTTTTGCTCTCTTCCTGTCTTGCCTTTCTGGGATGAACAACCAAACAATCCCCAAAATATTCTAGCTGCAGTCACCACTTAAAAGTAAACATGTCAAACACCGCTCTAGGTGTTTACATATAGTCGCTTTAGGATTCAGGTTCAAAATTTATATTTCTCTTATGAATATAATTAGTATGCCTTAGCACAAACAATTGAAAATTTAAAATAAAAACTTTTTTTCAAAAAAAGAACATATTAATATCACTACAATATTGTGGAGTTGCTGTTTTTTCTCCTTAAAATGAAATCATATGTACATATAAATAGATGTACATTCTATTTTCAAGTATTCTTAACATTTTTTACCAGTAACACTTATTTTCTTCCTAGCCGACACTAAAAAAAAGACAAAAAATAAACTTTCCTCATGATGGATGCACGTGACAAGTTACAAAAGTGTTTTCTCCATCAATTTTGAGGGAAGGGGGGGTTTATTCCAAAATTAAGGAACAGGTTATCTAATTCCTTTGTTCTTCCATCTAAAAGGATTTGTATGGATGGTCTACAGGGTTTTTCATAAGATAGGTGCTCTTTGTTAACATAATGCCAGATCTAAATCTATCTGTGCATTCAGTGGCAGTTTCAGGTTAAAGAAAAATACTCAGTATGATAAGTGGCAATAACCACTATCAGTAATAAGGGAAAAGAGTGATCTATAAACCCTACTTTTAATATTCTTCTTAATTCAGCCATCAGTATTCAAATCCAGCTGATGTCTGTGGGAGCTCAGAGTGCTCAGCAACTTGCATAAGTACTCAGTAAATTGCTAGATTGAGCCCTAATCCTGCAGTCAATGTTATGGGTAAGAGAAAAACTAATTATAGCGAGATTTTTTTTTCAGGTTTATTTACTGCAAGAGTTCAAAGCAAGATCACATAATTGATCTGAAGCTATAATACAATCAAACTCAAGAAGGAACTAAAAGCTTCCTTGTTGGTCTGATCTTCTGAAAGCCTTTTATGAATTATGAGCCAAGAAGAGATAATGAACACTTATAGGTCTCCAAGGAATTTTAAAAAAAAAAGGTGATATTATTGCAAAATAAACCTGCATAATTCTGATCAGTGTCGCAACCTCTGTCAGCCACTAGTTGAACGCGGGAATGGAATTCTCTGCTGGCGGCTGAACTTGCACGATGCACGGGACTGACTCTGTGTCTGTGCCTGGTTATACTCTCTGTCACGCAGATTCAAGCCAGGAGCTTTCTGGTGCTTGAGCAGCAAGTTTTCCATGTGGTCTCACACGCAGGCTCCCACCAGACTGAGTCAGGAGTTGTGCACAGCTTGTCACAGCTGGAAGTCGTTTTTTGCGACAGTAAAAATAAGATCCACTTTATCGCTGGAAAAAACAGACATGTAATCATGTTCCCAGTTGCATGTGTCAAAATTAAGCCTGTTCTTCAGGCTTTTAGCCAGTTCACTGAAAGGAGGCTTCGGTGGAGTATGAAGCGACTTGTCATGGTGCACGCAGCCTGAGTTTCAAAGAACATGAACATCAGCTAGCTTGTCTGAGCTAGTGGAAGCTCACATTTACTTTAATAAATGAACTAGACATAAACATAAGGGTTAAAGTACTATTTTCCATAGAAGCACCAGGGGTTACATATGAAATATTTTTGTTTGATTTGCAAACATTAACAAATAAACTGGGGGCTTGATTACGTTCCTGACCATATGAATAGTCCCACTGTAATCAAAACTGGAAAAAAACATAGAGACAAGTACAAAGATAGTTTTTCTTTGTACTTACTCACCTACTTAGCAGCAGCGCAAAATTCTCTTACTGAAACTGCTATGAATGGCTTCTTTTCAAAACTTGAAAGAATAACACTGTTTGGGGAAAAAGCAGTCCAAATGGACAATAGATTTTAAAAACAGATTTTATCTTTTATGTTATGGCTATCCAATCCATTTCTTTATACGAGGTTGACAGTTGTTGAGGTTTTTTTCTAATTTTCTGCACACAGCTACACTTTTATTCTTCTATACTATTCCCAATTTCAAGGGTATAGATCAGAGTTGGAGTAGTTACCTAAGAGTAAAAATCGCCTTAAAATATAAAATACCTTTCCTTTTCAGACCTTGAATAATTAAGATGAATGAGAACACAAATTTAGATATCTAAAAAACTGGATTTAAACTTGAGAAATAAAAAGTAAAAAACAACACAAAATAACTAGCCAGATTCTACCACTATTTAGTGTCAGCTCAGAGAAGAAAACCTTCTCTCATAGGTCACAGTATGGAAAACATCACATCTCTTCTAAACAAGAACTACAGGGTTTAACAAATTAATCTAGCTGTTGGTTTTTAAGTTTCTCATTTCCTATGGAAACAAACACATGCACTGTATGCATGCTGAGTGGGCTACAGTATGTTGCATGGTGATATCTGGGATTAACCTTTTAAAGGCAAGGTCAAGGTATCAACGTCCAGTCCTGTCCACTGACACCCTATCCACATGTGGCTGTGAAAAAAACACCTGAAAAACTTGAAATCCCAAGATATTCCCAGGTCACTGGAGGCAGCTTACATTTTTTTGTAAACATGCTTTGTCTACAGCATTAGCAAGGGTTTCAGGAATCAGATGGCTGTGAAAAAACACCTGAAAAACTTGAAATCCCAAGATATTCCCAGGTCACTGGAGGCAGCTTACATTTTTTTGTAAACATGCTTTGTCTACAGCATTAGCAAGGGTTTCAGGAATCAACATGTGAACTAAATATGAAAATATCTATTCCCAACCAGCAGGGACGGCCACCATCTTTACCACCAGACATTTTGCAGCCTGCTTCTCCGCCCATTTCTCCTGCCTCTAAAGAGCATGAGAGCTATTGCAATGAAACAGGCAGCAACGTATCAAAACAAATCCCTTTACAGACTTTAATCTGAGGAAAAGAGATTCAAGGTCAGTCGCCAGTGGTAGGAGATAATCTTGTAGGGTAGCAAGAAGAAAGTGTCTGAGCTCTAGATAAAAGACAAACTCCTGCTGCGGAACATTATATGGACGCTGAAGATGCTGGAAAGATGCCAGAGCTCCCCGGTGATGCAGGCTGAAGACACGAGGTACGCAGCGACCGTCCCGCCGAGCGGCAAAGGAAAACAGTGGCAGAATTCGATCAAGCACAGCTACAGTAAGTGCCGGTGGGGACCTTTCATCTTCAGAGCTGTCAGAAAGCACGGCCGTTCGCGGAGAGCCTTCGCCGCGGTGAACCTCCTTTGTTTACCAAGAGTGATGACGACTGAGATGGGGATGAAATACGGGGAAGAGAAATAACAGGACAATGACTTCTTTTATATAAATCATCCACTTTAATAGTGGTGCTTAGCCCATGCAAAATAATCCCGCAGCCAAAGCTGACACACTGTGTCACCATTAACTTTGTTAAGAGCCATTTACCATAATTTATAGAAAAACGAAGAGGTGTAAAATGTAACACAGTTAGAGAGCTATGCTGAATAAAGGAGCCATTTATCATTGTCTAATGCAGGTAAAAGAAAAAAAAAATAGAGTACGTAAAATAAGTTTGCAGATAAGCAAATTGATAGGTAGTATAAACTGATCAGAAAGTGGAAGCAAGTGACAAAGAAATTGTACTAGTAACAGTTTGTTTGCTAGCTGTTTAGAAGATGTTCTGCATATGTAACCTTGTGCTAGGTAATGTCCCAGAAAAACAAAAAGCATGAAAGAAGTAACACCCCCTGGAAATCTCAGCAGATTGATAGTATTCAGACTTTGTGTTCCAAATGAATCTGAAAGAATGGTGATTTTATACAAAAAAGTACTGTCAGGATAAGATAAGGCTCAGGTTTGGGGATGGGGTAGGATTGGCAGTAGATAGGTATGCTGGTGGATGTGGGGAGATGCTCCCTACATTTATCTTCCCAGAAAACAAATGTGTGTCAATACCTGTTTCATATCTGGATGAAACAAACTCTTAAAAAACAAACAAAAAAACCCCAAAAACAAAAAAAAAGGAATTACAATGTCTGCCAACATTTATGACAGCCATGCACTAAAATCAGGAACTGTATGTATCTTCATTACTGCATTTTATTATTACTGTGCCAGTAGTAATCAACAGTACCTATGGCTCCAGCAAGAACTTCAGCTCTGTCAGAAATAGCATACTGAAGCAAAAGATGCAATACTAAAATACGCGTGAAATATGCACGAGCATGATAGGGGAAAGTTTTTGTATAAATTTTAAAATCACATTCATGTACAATACTGTAAAATCCATTTAGACTCAAACACCTCATTGTTTCAGGCCATTGTGGGGTTGCTGTTGAAACCTATTAACTCCACTTGAGCACAAACAGCCATTCTCTGGGCCGTTCATTAAAATCCACCCTTTCTTAAGCTCGAAGGGACTTCTGACTGTTTAGTTCCCATGGGAAATATTAAAAGAAAAAAATTGCAGAGAAAAATCATAGCATGTCACAACACTTAATAATAGCTACAAATGGAATAATTTTAAATAGTTTGCATTAAGTTGATGGGATAAATATTCTGAGGTACTCAAGACCCTTAGGGAGAAGTGTCACAGGGATAAGCCATAGTGTGAAATTGCTATTTGAGTGCTGAATACCAATTATTTGTGATTTACTGTAATTTACTTTTAAACCCAGGAGCTTACCCAAAAGCAGTTGGTGTGTGTTTTAAATGATGCATCAAGGACTTGAGATGTGAAATATCCAGTAAGAGCAACAGAAAGAGAAACGCCCTCAGACAATGTTCTAGTTACTTCCAAATACCATATGAAAAAAAAATTATAGCGAAAATGTGAGGAGTGAGGCACTGAGAGTGACATGTACGTAGACTATTCCACATCCAGGAAGCTGCAGTGCTGCAAACTAGTACAACTACATAACCTTTACTCTTGCAAAGAGCTGAAATACAGGTGGAGTGGGAGCCCACCCAGTCACACTTACTACATCGTTGTTACATATGGGCAAGAAGCTGAATTTTGTCCTTTTTAATGAGCTGCTAAATGGAGCTGGTCAGAAAACAGAGTTTCTGCTCCGGCAAACATGCTTCTGCTTGGACCTCTTGAGGTCGTTGCATCTTGGCCTTTTAACACCTTTCTTATGCCGGGAACCAACCTCTCCTCCTCCACCAACCAACTTCTTGACCAAGGAACTTCAGCGTAGCCGTTTTGCCCACTCTTTCGGAGAGCAGACATTAGCTCAGAGTGGGACTTAGAGCACCCAGCTTCTCTCACCCGAACATTAATTATGCAGCCCAAGTTAGCTGTCATAGGCACCCAACACCATCAGTGGTGAGAGGCAGGTATCAGCAGGTTTTTTTTTCAGCTCCTGATCTTAAGATCGAATGAAAATATGTCTTTCGCCATTAATTATAAAGGCAAGTCAATAGCTTAGCTGTTAATCACCTGATCTGTCGTTGGTTAACTGATTTGAAGTTAGGTGAGATGAATCCAAAGCACAATCACGTGCTTCCACAGTGAGGACAAGACAATCCAGCTTTCAGAAAGCAGGGTATTATTTATTTAGAATAAACGTACCCATTATATAATAGCCTACATTTGCCAAATTTCTGCTTGAAGTTGTGAGTAGTTTAAGGCTAAATCCACACTGTACTCCAAATGGAAGCTTCTACCCATAAGTCCAAATCTGTTCTGTCCCCACGTTGCAAGAAAACAAGCCCTTGATCAGGCACAGGATTGAAGAGTATTGTGGAAATAACTAGCGAGAAATTTTCAGACCTCTGCTGCTCAAAGCCCTCTAAAGGAACACAACTTCCACAGCTGCCACCACCTATCCTTTCAGCAGTACCATTGAATCTTCAAGGAGCATCTGTAGGATGCTTTTAGTCATACGGTTTAGTTTTAGGTAGTGCTGCGAGGACCAGGGAGTTGGACTTGATGATCCTTATGGGTCCCTTCCAACTTGAGATATTCTGTGATTCTGTGAATCTTACACCAAGTCTTTTGCAGGATGGTCCAGGTAATGTCCTTTGTAGGTGCAGATCAAAGGCTATAATGCTATTAATTCCCATCTTACAAGCTCTCCTTCTGGTTGTGGCCCCAAATCCTTTCTTAGGTCCCATAAGAGTTATCTCTTGCACAACTCTGTACACTTTTATTCTCTTTGTAACCAGTGAACTAACCAGTATTTTCTCAGATGCTGTTTGTCTGCATTGAAAAAGTAGATACTGGCAGAAGTTACCTAACACAGACTTTGTGTTATGAAAGAAGCATCTTTTATCTGATCCATATTGTCAGAAGTACAAACCACTAGCAAAGCTATCTATAACACCTGCAATAAGACCCTGAGCGTCTCACAAAATCTTGCTTCTACACCTCAACTCTACGTGTCTGAGTCTTCTTTGATTTTACAACATCACTTTTATGACAAGTCACGTAAAAATAAATGTCCTGTGAACTGATTTTAAATAGCCAATGCTGGAAACTACAGTGATTGAAGAACTTCACTTTAACAAGGTCAAAGACCTTTGTTCTACATTTTTAAAGGAAAATTTGAACTGCTAGACATGTAGCAAAGTGATTTGAAAAGAACCTGAGGACTGGCTGAACAAGCTGAACCAAGGCATCAATCTGCTGTTGTGGCAAACGAGACCGTGTGCTGGGCTGTATTACCAAGGTGGAGAGATGGGTTGATCAGGCTGCACCTGAAATGTTGGATCATCTTTTGCAGCTCCAAGTACAAGACAGAGACCCACATATTGGAGAAAGTCTGGAGGGGGGAGGGCCAGTAAGATAGGGGGCTGGAGCACAGTGACCATGAGTAAAGGCTAAAGGAACTGGAATTGTTCAGCCTGGAAAAGAGAAGGTTTGAGGGGCAACTAACTGCAGTCTTCCACAACCAGAAGTGGAGTTACAGAGAAGATGGATCCTTCTCAGAAGTGCACAGAAAAAAGGACAAGAGGCAACAGCTACAAGTTACAGCAGAAGGAATTTAAGTTGCACACAAGAAAAAGACCTCTTCCCCTTGTGAGTGGTTAAGCACTGCAACAGGTTGCCCAGGGTGGCTGCAGCGTCCTCATCCCTGGACATATTCAAAACCGGACAAGGCCCTGGGCGACCTGATCTACTGCTGAAGTAGAAAAGGAGATTGGACTCAATAGCTGCCAGTGGTCCCATCCCAGCTGAATCTTTTTTATCATTATTTATTTCTGTAGTCTTTATTTCATGTAGTTAGCACTTTGTCATACTTCCAGTCAGTTCTATATCACATATTTTTCCATTGCTAAGTAGTTTTGTCTAAAATGCAAAATGCTTTCCTGTGTCCCACAAACTTTGCTTCCCATCTGGTTTCAACAGACCGTGTCATTAGTATTTCCTCACATTTTGGAATGAGGGACACAAAATTCAGGTTGTGAGAGGAAAAATGTTCTTCCTTAACACACTATCCTGCCAATAGCAGAGGAGTCTCCACCCTCTCAACTCACCCAGAAGCCTTGCCTGGAGGAGCAGACAGTACCCCTTCAGTTTCACAGCTGCCCATGACGAAATACTCTTCTCAGTGTTATTCCCAGGCCACATAACATTGAATAGCATCTGAGACAGGATTTTAGAATCATTTTTGTGTAATTTTGAGTAATTTTAATAGAAGTAGTAGAGGAGGAGAGATTTGGTAGGGCATTTCTAACTTTCACTGCAGCAGCATATGAGATGAGAAGTTAATCCTCTTCCCCGCCAGATTAATTAAGAAATGTCAAAAATACATTTTAAAGTTTCATAAATTTCCCTAACTCTTTTTGCCTCTTAAGCTGGAAACTTGAGCAGATTTTTAATCTAACTCTTTTGATTCAACCAATAGGCCAAAAGTTCTCCCATCCCATGATTTTCTTTAAAATTTTCTATCCTAGATACTAGCAAATACATTTTTCCTTATACAAATGGCAACTGATACATATATATGCATACCTATAAGAAATAAACTGGTCTTCGATATGTGAAAAACTCAATTATCTCTGCAAAAAAATCCTAAAGCATTCTTAAAAATACATTTTTCACAATTTCAACAATTTTTTCCATTTTTTTCTCTTCATTTAAAAAGGCATTTTCATTTAAAAGAATGAAATTCAGCTGTGATATATTTCTTTCACTGAAATAAAAGTTATTCTTGATATTGCATTGAATTCTGATTCCCTCTCATATTCACAGTACAGTTTTTCTGCTATGGATTTGTGCAAAAATGTATGCACATAAAATCACTCCGTATTCCACTTCTGAAATAGTCTTGTGTCTTCAATGTCCCTCTGAAATATTGAACTCGTTTTTTAAAAAAATCACAAATAAGAACAAATTTTACTGCTGCTTAGTCTTTCTTCTGACTATAAAAACCATGACTGCAAAGCACCCAGTTTCATGGGCCTCAACTTCTTCCTTGTTTGTTTCCAGTGCCGTTGGACTTGTTCTATCTAGTGGGAACAGTATGAGATTATAAACCTCTGAGTAGTGCTGAATTATCATCCCTTTCATTCATTCTTACTGCTATTGGTGTGAAACATTTTTCTGCTATAGCTCCTATCACAGGGAAAAGATTTCTTATCTTTCTGTCCTGTAACTTGCATTTTTCTTTCAAATCTTGAAAACAATTCCAAGACTTTTTCTCTTGTTGATTACTCATAATTTCTTTTTCAGCAATTTTTACTTTTAAGTGGCAAATGATTTTGTAATACTTCCTCTGAAAAAGATTGTCTGCATAGTTTATACATTTTTTCATGTTTTTCTCCCAGTTTCCTTTTCCCCCTAAGACTGCAGTCACATCATACAGCTCTAAAGAAAGGTATCATCTAGGCCTGCTTATGGCTTTATCCATAGCTGGGTGGTACCAATGGGTAAAGCAGGTAGGTGCGTATCTTCCAGTGAATTCGTATTCTTTAACTCTCTTGTCAGTGCTGATAACCACTGCTGATAGTTGACAGTGATTTCAAATTCCAAACTGGAGATTATAGAAAAAAAGAAAAAAAAAGAAGTCCTTATGAAAAAGAAAATCTTATTTACCAAACATGCAAGGACAGAAGAAGGGAAAGGCATCTGTAGATTTACCAGTCAGGCACCAAACACCAATTCAAATAACTATTGCTCAGAGAAAGAATGTCCCCAAGAATGTCACATTTAAGCCAAATCCTCCTAAAGAATAAGTCATCCTTCCTCAGCAGAGAAGAAATATGAGGGATGAATATTTCAGGAACTGTCATGAAGCCTTTGGAGCTCATCTCCTTTGTCTTCTAGGACAGAATTTTTTTTTTTTTTTTTTTTAGGATTTGTCCCTACTCCACCTTAGTACTTATAATTAATGCTGTATTAGTTAATGACTCTTCCTTGACAGATTGTATATCGAGAACTTAACAGGTCCAGTATCCAACTCTTTTCTCCCTTTTTTTTTTGTAGAAGAAGCTGTAAATATCAGCTACTTTATTTACAGGTCACTTTTTGTTTCACTAACCCTTTTGAGGAAGAAGCAGCAACTTTATGAAACACCCTAAGTATTTTCTCTTCCTTTGTACGCTCTTCTACAATTCATAGTTGCAAAGGCTCTAGGTCTTGTCCTGTGAGAACAAAAGCCTTAAATTTTTAATGGCAAAATACTCTAAAATACTCATATTTTTAAAAATTGGTCAAGTAGTTATGTTCAAAGCTTTTCACTTATCCAAAATGAAGTTGATGAAGGTCCTTTTAAATGGTGCTGCCCCACTATTCATTAAGATGAAACACAAATCTGGCTATGTCGGACCTTTGCAAGTAACTGTGTCACCATTTTCCACAGCACAATTAGGCAGTGGATATCCTGAACTCTAAGTAATGTGCTTGAAATAAATACCTTCTTGCAAAATACTTTAAAATCACAATAAACCAAAAGCTGTAGCTTATTATCTGTTAATGCTGTAGGTGGTATGCAAGACTAGCTAATATCAGTTTGATACTTATGAAAACGTATTTAACACCTTAATTCTCTAATGATGTATTTTTAAATTTTATTAATTATATTCCAGAACCAACATTCAATGATCCCAACATATATAATGCTACAAGAATTTCAGTCTTAGTGTTAAAATATCTACATAACATTGCATATAAATCAAGCGCTAGTCATTGTTTTACCTTTTCTTTGTCATGCAATCAAGAAAATAAGATAAAGACTCTTGGTAATACTAAAATAGATTTCTCTTCCTGCTGCAAAATTAGCTCCTCCTTTCCCATGCCTACACTTTTTTTCTCTTTGAGATGCAGCCAGCTTCCCAAACTCTGTGGTAAGAGTTACTGACTCACAGGAAAATCTAGTGACCAGCTTCCTTATATTCAAGTACTCTGTTTCATGGAGCAGTGCAAAATTATCTTTTCAAGACTTCTAAAATTTTTATATACAGTTTTGATGCATTTATGGTATAAGCAATTTTCCTGTTGTGTGATCTTAACTTCATTTATTTGCATTCAACGTGTCTTTCCTTTAACAACCTTTCATTGAATCTTCTGTTATGAAATTAATTTCTATATCAATACCCAACCTATAAATGATAAGGGTGATATTCACGTTCAGGTTAACATTCCTAGCTGATCTTTGGACAATTCCCACAAAGAACGTTCCTTCATCTGTATTGTAGTTACTGTCTTTTTCACTGGATATGTGTTTCTTCACGTATTGATAGTTTCTTTTCAGGCATGCAAAATACCGGTCCACACGCTTTTGCGAAATACTGTTTTCTGTGGATCTCGTGGCTCTGCACGCACAGACGGCTCTTTGCTCTGGGTACAGTTCTTCATGCTGCTTCTTGAAAACACATTTCATCTACATTCTCCAGAGTCCTCCGAAGTCTCAGCTTTTGCTTTGTCTCGCGTATTCCTATGGGTTTGACATTTGGCACTATCTTATTTCCTTTCCAAATCTAGTCTATTTTTATTCTTACGAATATTTTATTCTTGTGAAAGTCTAGCAATTTGTTCACACTTTCCTCTAGCCTTTCCCCTCCTCCCACAAATTTTAGTCAGGAACTTTTAGTACTCTTTTTCTTAGTATTCTTTCTTTTCTTTTTCTTGGATTCATGATCATAATTACAACCTTGTTTAAAAAAAGGATACATGAGCCTTACAAATTGGCTTAGCAGCTTTATATATGCTATAAATGTCCTACAAGTCTCTCCCTCTTGAGTGAGATCAATACCAGAACTCAAAAGAACTGTGTTGAGGACAGTTCTACCATTTCAAAATTGCTCTGGCTTCTTAAGCTAGGTCTATTAACTGGCCTACTTTCCCTTACTTAAATGTATACTGCTAAGAAAACACAGATCGTCTACCTAGGACTTTTCAAAAAATGAAATACCTTTTGTTTACAATCTTCTTCATTAACACCACTTGGTTTCATAAAGAAACAATTTTCTTATTCAGAGTTAATTGAACAATCTGTAACATACTTACAGAATTTGGGCTTCTTTGGAGTTTTTACTTTCTCTGTAATTTTTAGCTACCATCTTCTGGTTCTAGTTTCATTTCTAGTATTATATACTAGCAGTTAATGAGATTACAACTGAAATACCATGTCATGAGGACCATGAGGACTGTTAGACACTAATGTTAATGTTAGAGGAAAAAGCTGATGAGAGTGGAGATTTAAGTTTCTCTGCAAGGCTAACTGACTAATTGACAACTGATAATTAAAGCTGATTGATCCAGACTCTCCAGGGGATACCCTGGCTTGCAACCCAAGCCACTTAGGGGGATGACTAATCTTACATATACACTACCTTGCCCTTATAAATTTTGGCCATGGAATAATATTGCACTGAAAGTATATTTTGTAACACACTAGGTGTATTTTCGATTCCTGTCAAAGAGAATGCATTTTAACTTACAATGTTAAGAAAAAACCCTACACACTCTGACACTTCAAAGAGTTAGTGGTAGAAGTTGGATAATCAGTAACTGTTTTGTTTTTAAACTCCAACTAGAAACACAGCAGTGTAACGCTGCAGTCAACAGGCAGGGAATTGCTCATTTTAAAATCATAAATATTTCAAAATAATTTATAGCACAGTACTGTAAGATTAAAAACATTCTTAATGAGAACAATTCTTAGGAAGATATACTGCTATACTGAAATACTGCTTATACACCATACCCAAGTTTTTAAATGCCACACATCTAAAATACTATTTTCAACTCATAAAATAACCAATAGACTGGTGATACACTTTGTCACAACGAGTACCAAATTTTTATAAAGCGTAATAGAAATCAACCGCCTTGTAGCAGACGTAGTCAAGAGCGACTGCGTTGGCATGTTTGTCAACCCTGACCTTCAGCATAAGGGATGGGAGTTTGCTTTGAAGGTTTGAACAGGACCTATCTCGGAGACATAGGAGGCATGGCTGTCGCACAGTTGGCTAGTGCATTCCCACATCCACTCAAATCTTTAAGGCGAGAATAAAGAATTGCTGATTTTGTAAATAATTTAAATCTTTGGCTCTTTGTATGGTCCTGTGGGGAACAGTACGTGTATGTGTCTGGTATCAATATGACCTACCCTGTTCTACATAAAAGAAACCAAGACTCCAACTCGTAGTAATTTGGGTGCCCTCTTTTTTTTTTGCTGAACCTTCGCTGGTGGCACAGATGGTTCCTGAATACCAATGCCCATCGCACACTTTGTTGTTGGTGAAGAATGACATACCTGACTCTGTAATCAAATGGATGAAGGCACTGCGAACAGCTGACTGCAGTTGTTTCTCGCCGAGGAAAAAAAAAGGGGGTGGGGGGGTGGGTGTCAAAACTACCCAGAGCTCTTTTATGCAAGCTCGATGCATCACATTTGGATCCAGACTTCAGTACAGGAGTGACTCTGTAAGTATCACAGCCTGTGCACAAGCATAATGTGTAAATTGAGAGTTATATTTTGAAACTTCTGCTATTCTGACACAAGGAGTGGTGGCTGGGGGAAGGGAAAAAGTCATGTATGTAAATGCAGCGTGCCACGTGGCCTCTCCTGCCTGCTCCTGTCAGAAACCATTCTCCTTCCCAATCTAAACCAATGATCCTTTTATCCATATACTACCTCAGCAGTTCTTGGAGCGGGGATTAGACCTCCTTCCCTACATTATTGGTTTGTACTAACTTCTCTGGCCCAACAAATCTTGAATTATTTCATACACAGGTGAAAAAAAAGGAGCAAAGAGCATCCCCATCTCATAGTAACTGGCGAATGGAGCCTTATTCCTGCCAAGGGGAGGGCCGCAAGTTTTAGCACCTTAGGACGAGGAGGGGACTACCAAGCCAAGTGGCGTGTGCTGTAAAAAGGTTGTGATATAGGTGGAAAAACTACTCACGGTGAGTAAAAACAAAGACTGAGCTCTGCTGTGCTTCTGAAACATACATTTTAGTATGTGTGCTGTGTCTGAAATCCTACCCCTTTCTATGTCGGTCCTTCCGTACTAACTTGCTGCAGGCAGCTCAAAATTGCAGAGGCTCTGGGTCCTTCCCGGGAAGTTGATCTACTCTCCTGGGCTTAACGAAGGGTCCATCTCGCTGCCCCGTAGCAGGCATGCAGAAGTTAGGCATTGCAGCTCTTGCTGCTGGGGCACCACAATAACTTTGGATTTAGTCCAAAAACAACATATGGGAAGATGAAGAGGGGCAGCAGGTCTATAATGGGCAGAGAGACAGATTATAGTGCTGAGACAGGAGGAAAGGGAAAAGATGAAGACCAAAAGTAAAGCTAAATAAAACACAGAAAAACAGTGACGGCACAGGAGAAACACCACACAGGAGATCCCACCTCAGGAATAAACAGAGGAGAAAAGTGAACGGGAAAAGCAGAAAACAATACTATAGCCGGAAAGATACATAGAGACAGAAATGTCTCTATGTTGTCGCAGGGGACAATCTAGACAGAAAACACTACATCCAAAAGAATGAAAACAGGGAAGAAAACTCATGTCAGCGCTCATTGAAGGGAAAATCAGGCTGACAGGTGAATGAATTATTGAACTTTGTTAGCTGTAAAATAAAAATAACACACACACCAAGACATGTATCCTTCTTCCATTCCCACATCTAGACCGAGCCTCGCAGCCCTAAGCCATATACGTACAAGATGAATCGCAGTCTCTTCCCCTGATGAGCTTTTGGTCTAATTAACATGAAAGAAGCAAACTTGAAAAAAAGAGAACTGTGGTTAGCAATAAAACTGGATCTGTTTTCCTGCCTTCTTCTGCAGCATACACACACACACACTTCCATCACTGCCGATCTGCATATTTAATGCTATTGCTACAGACTGTACTGAAGCTTCAGCCCCTCGGTGAGGTATTTCTTGCACCTTTCCCCCCTGCCTTCTGAGCACACGTACACCCAGCAGCCAGCTGCAGTTCTTGTGCAAGGACCTGCTCAGCAAGGTCTTGCTGCTGGAGAAGAACATTTTAGTTCTTTCCACCTAAAAACTACCCCACCACACTGCCAGCTCTTGCATTTCAATAATTCAAAGGCAGCATTTTTAAATTTTCTGACATGCAAAAGCGTCCTGCCTATGCATGCGGCATCCAAAACCTTAATTAGGCCAAGCAGCAACCTGGTGCTGTAATTTCTCTTATGCTTCCTCTTCTACGACAGTGTCTAACTTAGCACTACCTCTGTGGTACCACTTATCTGCCTTTTAAAAGCTTGTTTTGTTGGTTTTTCCATGCAAAATAAAAAGCAGGAATATTTTTACCGTAGAGAACATCAGTTAAAACCCTAACCAAGGACCTTCTTGAAATACACTCCTTATCTTTATATTTCCTCTGGCTCACAGATGGCAACTTCTGCTATAAACATTGTATTTTATTGAACCTAAATAGTGATAAAAAATTGTCTGTACTCAATATATCTTGATATTTAAGTCGATATCTAGTTAATAAATTATGGCGAGATTCCAGTACAAGTACTTGAACTTCAAAAGAACAGTTATCTTTGCGACACAAGTGCACCATAAACAGTTGTAGCAAATCAAAATTGACAGGGGAACTTGTTCAGAAAGCGTTCGCTTGGAAAAGCAATCACCAACCTGCTCCTCTACCTTGCAGGAGTGGGGCTTCAGGGATTGCCGTCAGATTAGGCTCAATAACAGCACATCTTGAAAGCACATGTAAAATAAACCAAAGTAACTACAGTAGATATGGTGTCTGGAACCATAAATGCATAGAAATCACAAAACAGAAAAGGTAGCTAAGTACACAATAACCCCTGCAACACACCAGAAGCAGCTAATGAAACAAATGAGAACAGCGTGTGTAGGAAGGCATATGAAATACTTGAGTCCTAACTAAATGATTCATGCTCCGAGCTTACCATTGTTGGGACGTAAATAGCAGCACTATTAATACGCACCGTCCCTGGGCCACATTTTCAGAAGGAGTCACATATACCTTTGTGGTACTGGCTGCCCAACTGCTGCTGACTCTAAATGCAAAATATAGGTGTACAAAGGCTTTGCGTACATTAATCATACATGCCTATAAATGTGGGTACATAAATACATTTGGTAAGTATTTGGTATGTAAACATCCCGTGGTTTCCTTCACACTAGTACAAGTTAAGTTGTTACTGAGGCATTAGCTTTTTGGGGCAGAGCATTTAAAAATCAGCAACCTATACCATCTATTTCAGAGCAGGCTAATACTAGCTTTAAATAAGCAGAGTACCCACTTCCTTAACTGTAGTAAAAATACAGATGCAATTTTTAGTAAAGACCTACTCCAATACATAAAGCTGTCAAAAATTAAAACTTGTGTCCATTTACATTACATCATCAAAAATCATCCTTATAATGAAGTGAGGGACAACCTTGACTGAGCAAGGCAGAATCTCGTTTGCTTTTGTACGGTGTTTTTACTGTTGTGATACTTTAAGTCCATTTAAGGAAAACTAGACAATTATCCCAAACCATCACAATAGGAACAAGTACACAATCGAAAGGATGCAAATAATGGACATGGAAATATTTGGCTGACGATTCAGCAGAAGGAAAGGGAACCGGCCAGACAAATCAATAAGGAATGGCCAAGGAGATGCCATTTGGACAGCAGGAGAGAAATCAGTTCCTGAAATGGTTACAGAAAGACCATGCAGAAAACTAAGTCCCTGGAAAGGACAAAAAAATATTTTTGGCTTTTGTAGTCACTGATTCTTAACAGTACAGTGTAGAGGCACAAACAGTTTAGACAGAACCCTGCCAGCATCGAGCTAAAAGGGCAACTAAAAGTTGTTGCCTGTTTCGGACTTCGATGCAATCTAGAACTGTTTGCTCAAAAAACAGGTGTTTGCTTTTGCGTTTATATTGTGACTTCCATGCAAGGGAAATGGTGTGCTTTACAAACACGTTTCATTATAGCCATAGGTCCCTCCACTGACAGTCAGCATTCAGAGCTCGTAAAAGAAAACGTACAAGAAGCACCAAAAAGAAAGCTTGACATTTTACCCTAGGCTTTTGCTGTTCCTACCATGACAGGGGTATTGTTGACCAGCAGTGGGGTGACCTGGAAAAATCTACCAGGTTTCACGGTGAGCTAATTTCTTGCCCATTTCACATATCTAGAAGGCTAGAAAAACTGATACAATTTTGTTTTTTAATAGTGTACATTGCAGGCTCCTGTTCTGTATTCATGTATTTTTCACTACAGGGTCTAACTGAGAAATCTACCTTGGGTGCTTTGAGGTGTCCTCAAAGGCAACCACCTATTTTTATTAACAACAGAATTTAGAAGTTTAACTTCATTCTCTAAATCATATCTATATCAAATGCCGCTAGAGAACTAAGTGAATATCAATGTGACAAAGCTACTGGAGCACCTAATGTAACGAACAGAATAAATCCAAGTAGCACAGGAAGGACAAGACTGCCTTTTGCCCAGTATGTATTTCTGCAGGCAAATTGGACAAAACGTGCTTTGGGAGAAAAGTAAGGGGGGAAGGGGAATTTCATGGAATATGATGACTACAAAGACATTTACTTCTACTTAGGACCTGTGATTAAGGTTTCTATTTCATGCTTCTTGGTGAATCAGAAGATTTCCATTACACCACAGCATACTGGATACTTGGCTATTTTGGAAAGCCAAGCACTAGAAGCTTCTTTCTTCTCGGTAGAATTTCAGTTTGTAAGTATTTTAATAATTTCTTATCTTAAGAAGGGAACTCAGTTGTTATTAATTAAATTATTATATAAGCCATTTTAATCCTGCTCATCCTTTTACTGATACCCTGCAGTAGATAGTTTTGTCACCTACAGTAGAAACAGCTTCTCAATAAAACTGTTCCTTGAACAGGAGTGGCACTGGAAAAGTCTTTCATAGCACCTCCTGTTATCCAAGGAATTTTTTTCCCTTCAATCTTAGGCTGTAGGTACCATAAATTAAGGGGTTTACGTAAACTAATACTCAAAATCCCCTTTCCCGCCCATCTTCAGGCTACCACCCATTCCTGCAAGGACAGCAATGCTTCCTCAGGCACCTGGTTTTAATACAATTCCTGTTTGAGTTTTCAGTCCACACCCGTGTTTTCTAATCCCTAAACAAACCATGGAATCAGGAAGTTTCTTCTGGTCATCAGGGTCAAGCAGGGCCACTGCATCTCATCACGCTGCTGTTTTGCAACCTTTTTAAAATTCAAAGCTTCTGCCACCCTTCCTTAGGTAACACTCTCATGGTCACCAGGAATACAAATGGACACAGAACAGTGCGAGCAAATCAACATATTTCTTCCCCCAGCTGAAACTTATAAGAAGCTAGCTTACAAATGGCAAGCAAGGTCTTACATATTTTGTACAAAGTGTGTCTGCTGGCATTAATGCTCCTACAAATGCTCTACCAGCTGGCTGGCGGTGGCTGAGCCAGTTCCTCTGCTGAGCAGCAGCATGACCTCTAGCTATCAAAGATTACAGCAGCATGAAATTCTCACTCTCCAGCCCGATGCTAAGCAGGATGAAAGAGGGTACTGATTTAGCCCATGATGTGCTGGAAAAAGGCACTACCATAGACCTACAATATCGAGGCATCAGGTACACGTCTAACCTCTTACTAAGGAGCAACATGTAAATTAACACATTAACGCTTTTTGCATTACATGTACTGCAATACCCAGTGATGGACTAATTATCTTTAACCTAATGTGTCACTTCAGGCATCAGCTCCAAGATTTATATACAGTTTACTTTGTCCTATCTACTCTGACAATTTTTCATCTCATACTGCTCCCTTTTATTCCCTCCCCTGATGACTCATTACAATTACTCCCTCCTCCCTTGGGGCAGGGTCTGGAAACAGAAATGTAGAGCCTAACTCTCAAATCTGACACAGCAGGTACTCAGTACGGCTCTTGGTTTTGGCCAGGACACATTCCAGGTAAGAGCTGAAGTGCAAAGACATTTTCCATGTTTCTGTATTTTCAATAGAAAAAGGGACCATCTTTAGTATAAATGTGAAAGGACCATAACCATGAACAGCCCCACAGCTTTCTCTAAGAGTAAAAACAATAGGAGCCCAAACAGGGCCAAGTAGCCTCCACAGGCAATATAAGGAGGTTTTGCATAAGGGGGAACAAGGTCCGGAACACCCTGCGCAGGTAAGTCCCGAGGTGCAAATCAACCTCACCAGCTGCCACGTCGAGGAAGGCCGAGTGGTGTGAAATCTGTCTGGCAGAGGCAATCCTGGCAATGGTCCCACATCTAACGGCCACCAGCTTCACCTGCTCAGCTGAGCTGGCTGCCTTGAAGATGCTGCTCTTGGAAGTTACAAGATACTGACCTTTCCGTAAAACGTACAGAGGCAGAAGGCTAGGCTTTAAAACAGTGGTGCTCACAACACTCAGAGAAACGCAGACACCCTCTTTGACACCCTCTTTATGACTAGAATGGGATGGCATAGTAGGAAATCCATGGTAGAGAAGGGGAGAGCACATTTTCTGGTAGTGCTGTGTGATAGGAAGGAATATGCTTAAAAAAAATTAGCAGGAAGAGGCCTGTTTCAAAAGGTTTCATTGTTCTGGTAATGAATGATTAGAGAATACCAAGATATGTATTTCTAAAGGATTTGATTTTATAACAGTGGCAGACATAGCGGATTTTTTTTCTCCAGTATAGACTGAAGAAACATGGATGACAGTCTAGAGGACAAAAAAAGACGGTAGCAAATGAGGCTTAAAGTACCAAACAGTGCGGACAGCAGCAGAAATAAAGGCGAGAGTTTGCATGACGGAAAAGCTGGCAGACAATAACCTCAGTGTCAGCAGTGGGAGAGAACAGCCCAATAAAAACAGTATCACAAGCCAAAGCCAGAGCACAGCGAGGACGGCGGACATGACATCAGCAATATATCCGAAGATGAAACGACTCTTGGGGATAGTCAAGGCTTTCTTCGGTTGCTTCTCCCACGTTCGAGATGCGCCGCCAATGGCACCACCAGTGCTGCATCTTCTGGCCAAAGCCTCTCATGCTGCTGTGCTTCACTGCAGATGGCTGCAGCGGCTACCAGCTGATGCGAGGGAAAGCCTTTGCCTTCGCCAACTCCAAACACCAGACAAGCTTTATGTTGGAGTCTCTCTTTAGTTCACACACTCCAAACACAGACACATGCCATGGGGCAGGCATAGGGAACTAAAAAACATACACATTATACTTTAAACCTACATTTATAGTTGTCACCTTCGAAAGGATCTTCCCCTTATTTAGCTTCTTACTGCCAAGGCCAACTGTATGAGGTTCAACAAGGCCAAGTGCCGGGTCCTGCACTTCGGCCACAACAACCCCATGCAGCGCTACAGGCTTGGGGAAGAGTGGCTGGAAAGCTGCCCAGCAGAAAAGGACCTGGGGGTGC
>NW_008825323.1:1660079-1662536 GCF_000699105.1 Pygoscelis adeliae | reverse complement strand
AGGTATTTAAAAGACGGGTAGATGAGGCGCTTAGGGACATGGTTTAGTGGGCATGGTGTTGTTGGGTTGATGGTTGGACTCGATGATCTTGGAGGTCTCTTCCAACCTTAATGATTCTATGATTCTATGATTCTATGATGCTGAACCTGTTGTTAGATCGGGGATTGCATCAAATCCCCATCCAAAAGTTTGTGTCCATAGAAATGGACACAACTTTTTTCTGGGTTTGCATTGAAATGAACATTTTTTCCTCTCCCTATCTAAAATACACTTACAAAAAACCTGATCAGGATGCTGAGTTAAAAATTTTCCTGAAGGATTTTCTCTTACCAACACATGGAATAAATAAGGTGGACTCCAGAGAAGCTGTTAATGACTGCTTTTAACAAGCCATTAAAAAAAAATAATCACAATCTTTACACAAGAGTGGAACTTATTTCTGCCTATGCGGAATGAAACTGAAATCTCAAGGTGAGCCCTTTATTTACACTGAAACTTACATTTCTGATAAAAGCACAGCCACGTATGAAACTAAATGGCAAAGTAACGCACACAAATATATCAATGAGATTAACAAAGAGCATCTATTATTAGCACTTGGGTGTAGCAGTCAGGATAGCAACCAAAGATGCTGAAGTAGACACACAAGCTGGGTTTGAGGAATACTGTACCATATATACCCTCATAGAAAAAAAAGAACTAGTTCAAAGAGCACCTCGGGATCTCAAGTACCTTCTTTCATTTTTATGATATCTGAAATTTTCTTTTGGCCTTTATGTTACAATTCTAGAGAACTGCAAATACCCGATGCTGCATGGCACACTGGACTTTTATTACTACTGAAGTCAACAGGACTTTTAGGCTGCACTTGGTCACATGTAACTTTATCTCATAGTATTTACATCCTATGTATTAGTATAGAGTATTACACATAATATTATATAGATTATTATATATAATACCAGAGCATTTCCTAAATACACTCAACGTTGTTTACACAGCTGCTGATTTTATGCTTTCTTTTTGAAATTATATGAATACCAGCACACAAAATGTGAACAATTTGCAATTGCTCTTTCTGAAATACGCAAAAGCAGCCACCAGGTGGCAATAAAACCCAGTTAATGAGCAAAGCTCTGGCTTTACGCATTATTCAACCTCACACTTCATTGTTGCCTTGTTCCCTTCTTACGGCTGGTGGACATGCAGAAAAAAATCCACTCCCGTAATTCAAGTGCTATTCATAATTCATAAACACCTGAAATGAAAACTGTCGGTAGTTATATATTACACTAATATGAGTGAGTTCAGTAGTATAACTGTCCACCATAGACGAATATGGCCCACAAATATTAAGTATTCAGCACAGCTCCCCTGAATTGCCACAAAAACTTTTCACAATATTCCCAGTTTCCAGCATATCCTCACTCTTTTTCTTCTTCTTTATTTATCCTCTTAGTATTTGCTCAAATTTATTTAAACTAATAATACTAATCACCGTGACTGAGATCACTACCACTTTACATCCTTCTTTTTCCACTATTTTGTCATTTTAGATGCTTTTGGTGTAAGCGCTAACATTGGGATCTACAATACACACTATCACCTGTTTTAGCTGCTCTCCTTTATTAACAAGAACTTCACTGTTTTAATATGTATTGTCAGATGACATATGAGCTTTTTTTTTCCTCCTTAAAGACAATTGCTTTTTTTTCCCCATTACTTGCAATACCATCAAACATGTCTCATTTTGGTTATTTAATGGTTTTACTCAGGTATATATGCAAGAACTTGTTCTTGGTGAATATTTTGTCATGTACGTAAGAAATTTACTTCAGAAAAAAAAGAAGGAAAAAAAAAAATCCATCTATGTAAAAAAACCTACACTGGCAGATGAGAAAAAATCCAGAACTTTCTCAGACTCACTCAATTAAGCAAAAATTGCTAGCTAGGCTTTATTTTCATACAGAACTACACACAGTCATGCATAAAAACAAAACAGTCGCAGTGAATGTCAATGAATAGCTCTGCAACTGATAGAGGACGTTCATGAATTTTCCCAGTGTATACCGGCCAAAGACCTTCCACTGGGACTTCTTGTTCTTCAGCAGCTTTTCCGAAAAGTATTTTTTAAGCACTTTATCACTCAGGGTTAGTTTCATAACAATTATTGTCTGCTGGGAAGGGCATGATGCTGAACTACCAAACTGCACATTACATTAATCAAGCTTGTTCACTTTTCTAATGCTTCATTAATTTGGGCCACTTGGACCTTACGCTCAGCTAATTCTTCATCTCCTCATGTAACAGCACAATGCTGAGGGGCGTTTGCTCCTTATCCAATTTAAAAAAAAAAAAACGTAAAGAGAAGAAAACGGTGGAAAAACTGCTGAAGTATCTTGTCCTCTCTAACAGTAGGAGACGTGAAACTGTTGGGTGATTTGGGATTCTTTGCAT
>NW_008825323.1:1654698-1659019 GCF_000699105.1 Pygoscelis adeliae | reverse complement strand
GAGTTTCCCCCTTTGCAACCCTTCCTGAGAATCACTGCTGAGGCTGCTGCAACAATTAATTTGTTAAACCGCTTTACTGAAGCCACAGGAGGCTCACCGACAAACCCTGGAGGGGAGCTTGGGCTTGAAGGTCTGAGAGTTGTTTGGCCCTAATGAATGAAAATATGTGACAGCAACATTCGTCATGTTTTCCACAATTTAGCTGCTCAACATCACCCTTCCCTGCACTGCAGCGCTTAATAAGGTCCTTAATGTCCCCTTAATCAGTCCCTACTTAATGTTACTGCTCTGCTGCCTTCTTTGTGTGACTGTTTTCCTAAAAGGTATTAATAGCAGTTTCAAAGATAAAAACTACTGACAACTCCATATGCTATACAGGTAGCAAGCTCCTTCCTTGACTGATTTATTTAAGTAGAGAAGTTGCAAAAATTTCTAAGCTGTTGTTGAAGGATAAATCAACACCTCTATCGGTGAAGCATTACATCTTTTGGGACTCCTTCTGTGCACCAGTCTCAGTCAGTCCAGGAAATATGTCTGTGTGTCCCTTCACCAGGGCGCAGGGAGTTTTTCTCGGTCAAGTTCTCAGCAAGGACCATGGGTCATTAAAACTTAACATCTGTTTTCCTTCTTCAGTGGCTATTTTTAACACCCGCCCATGTTGGGTGAAAGGCAGTAGGTAGCAGACCTGTAATTCAGATTTAGCCACACAGGTGTCAGAAATTTAGCATAACACTGTGCTACACACGACAGTCCTCTTAAGGACTTTAAAATGGGAGGTATGTTAGTTTCTGTTTTCAGTGTGAAGGTGATTTTAAGCATCCCCAGCAGGCCAACAAAATAACAATTAACAGTCTCAGCAGAGCACCACCTTCAAACCCGGTAACCAGTTTTTTTTTCTCAATACAATTTTGCAATTCTGCTGAAAAGGACTCTTCTTTCGCAGTCTTCACAGGGTGCAAGATTAACTGGTGGAAGACACTTAAATCCTGTCAAATGAGGTTACCCATTTTTACAGAAACTTCAGGGAAAAAAACAGTCTTAAGCTGCATCACTTACATTGATTTGCACACATGAATGCCATTACAAGTTTTGTCACCTAATATTTCACTTCTGTCTAATTTCCATGTTCTGTATTCTACTGCGCTGGTGATTTCAGTGAAACGTATGCGACTACACCTGGAGGAAAGGTTTAATCTCTTGGAGTAAGAGGAAAGCCTGAAGCGTTTCTTCCATTACTTAGTAACCACATCATCACAGATGAAAATGGGAGTAAAGGAGAAAACGGTAACACTACTAGCTTCAGTGTGTGAGTTCATCTAGATCAGTGTTGCCCAGATCATCTTGGGTCTTGATAAAAATGCTGTTCATTTAATGAAGGCATTCTTCAGGTTAAAAAAATAATCCCCAAAGTATCACTCACTCTCATACTTCATCCAGCACAGTAGTGAAGAAGTATGAGTCACTACAAGTGAGCAAGAAACTCACAGTCCAGTAAAATGAAGAATGCCATTTCCAAAGCTGGTGGTTCCTGGAAAACCATAGAGAAACCATATGTTTCACTTAAATGCCTAGCTCCAGAATTGAATCCAGGCACTTCTGCTAAGTCCAAAGACGGTATGTATGGGGAATTAAGCATCGGAGAATGAGACTCATAAGCAATGTTACGCTGAACCCACAGCTATCTGTGGTAGCCCACAAATATATCATGAGGACACAGACCAGTCTTATCTCGCTGCTGCATAGCTGTTGAGTTGGGGTGGCAGGGAAACGAACCTGCTTGCTTGAGATCCACAGCCTGGAGAGAGGAAAACTTCAGATTGTGGGTTAAAAAACAAAAAGGTGCATTTTCTGGCATGTCAGGTAGCATGAAAAGATGAGTTGCACACACACTGTGCCACACAAACGGAAAAGTACAGATTTCCTTGCGCAAATTAAATGTGGCACAATGTTACTTATCTGCCTAGACCCTCTCCTGCTTTTATATGGCCTTTATATGAAAAAACCCACCCCAAAAAAACCAAACAAAAAAAGAACTATAAAAAACCCAAAAGAAGTGTAAAGGCCAGTCCCCTGTTTTTTAAAACCAGAGTACCTGAGAGGAACTCAGAATTAATGCTGTCAGCTACAACAGCCTGCAGACGTACAAACTTTCAGGTACGGTATGCCACAGCCGCTTTTGGGGACCCTACTGCGCATCACGCCGCGGTGATGCCCGAACCCCACGAGCATACAGCACAGTGCAAGGGGCTGCCTTCCACGGGAAAACACAGCATGACGAAGCGCTGCCATCTGCCAGACGGCTGCTACGAGCAGAGCGGAGAAGAGGAGTGGCCTTGCCTTGCAAACTCTCCCTAAAAAATTTGACACGCGCGCGCCCACGGAGGTACCTGTCACACAACCTGAATGCCATCAGGGCATCATTATGGTGTGTTTTCAGGTTGTGTCCCTTAGGGTTGGTAGCCAACAAACACCCAGTTTCTGGATCCTGATCAGCTGGAATAAGAGGAAGACCAAGCTGCTAAACTCTGGCAAAAATGAGCCATGCAAAACCTCCTAATAAACCTCTGAGGTGCCTCTGAAACAGAGCGTCTCAAAGGACAGGCCAGGAATGGGGCAGGGATTTTCCCAAGATCACAGTTCTGCCTTTTTCCCACGATCACAGTTCTGCCTAAGCTCCACTTCGTATGCCTAAATCCTTTCTTTCATTCAAACTTGGCCCACCCTGTGTAACAGAAGATGCACCAAGGAGCTGATTGTGAGACACAGTTCATGCTCATCTGTGAAGCACTTCTGCCAAGAGCTCCCTCTCCCGTAATTTCCTCTGTACTCTTCCGCAGCTCACGAGCACTTCGGTGTGACCACTTTACCCACTAACACTAAAAGTTACCAAAAATCCTTAAAATGCCCGTGCTCATCCAGTGACCATCCTGGATGGTCACCAGTGACCATCCTGCATCACTACACTGTCCTTTTCTGTCTGAGCATCGTCACTCCCTGAGGTTCCAGCACAAAGCCCGGTACTGCTGTCATACCCACGGCCATCACCCCCCTGCCATTTCGGTTTCGGTGCGGGCGTGAAGGCTGACTTGCAGTGCTGAGCACCCCACGAGTTTCTGCACGCCTTGGAAACCCTCCCCGCAGAGCTGCTGAGACGACAAGGGGCGCACAGTGTCCGTGTCTTCACTTTTTAACAGCACTCACCAGCAAAATGGAGAGACAACCGCTTCCACGTCGCTTAAGGGGACAGAAATAAAGAGAGTAGCGTGGCTTCCCCAACAGTGATAACCATCGCTCTTGTCACTGAAATGCTTATCTCGCTAATAAAGGCAGGTTGGATGTGCTTATTCATTTAGCTCAGAAAGCTGAAGTAAAATAGATGGTCTGAAACAGAACTCGGCTCGCCTCGGGGTGGCTTTCATTCTAAAAATACTGCCTTACTAAAGGTCTGAAAACAAGCTAAGGAAGAGCTGGCGTGCTGAAAGCTGGTCTGCTCTTTTTCCAGACTATAAATTAGTCGAATAAAAGATATTACCTCTCCTACAATCCTTGCTTACCAGAAAGCGTAACAGCTTATTTCTGGAGATAAAATCACAGTATATAACTTTCCATTTCGAAGCACAAAGCTGGCGAGTGTCCTTTGATGAACCAGAAGAAAGGGGACTAAAAAAATCCTTAGTTTTCTTACAAAGCTCCAGTCCAAATATTTTCAAAATCTTTCTTCTGCTTTTGCTGGATGTTGGGAAAGATCCTGTGACAAAAACACAAAAAAAACCCCAGGCACTTTGTATAGCCACATCTATTACAAGATTTCTCTGCAAACTGCTAGCAAGAGGACATAAACATGGAAAGGGAGGATGCAAAAGCAGTATTAACGAGCGAACGGTGGAGCCTGGTCCTTGGTACCACCCCGACCCAAGCACGAAGCCAAGCCCTGCTTTCCCTGGCAGCACACGGTCAAACCTTATCAGAACAGCTGCGTAACGTATTTTGCCTCCTGGGCTCCCAGTATGGTTTGTGGCCTTCTTCATTTTGTAGCTTAATCACTCCTAGGTCATTTGGATGACATAATCTTGCCTTTTCTCATATCCTTGCCAAAGACCTTCTAGGAAGTTTTCTTTAAAAAAAAAAACCACACACATTTTTCAAGGAATACGTCTTTGTATGTTTTTTATACGTAGCCGTGAGCCTGAGCTAGGGATGGAGGCTCTGCAGCTGTGGCACAGACCCCGAAGAGATGGTTTCAACATAACAGGGAGCCTATGTAAGGATAAAATAGGCGTGAGGCAAAGCCTAGAGTCCAAGCTCTGCTGCACCAGCGACC
>NW_008825323.1:1649138-1654682 GCF_000699105.1 Pygoscelis adeliae | reverse complement strand
TATCTTTGCAGCATGCTTTCAGAAGAGGGGGCAGCCAGCTGAGACACTGAATGGCTCTGAACAGACCCAGACTGGCTCAGACGCACTCCCCAGCTTAGTCACGGTGCCAGCCCTTTTGGCAGGGGATGGAGGAGTTGGCAGGAGCCTACAGATGAAGTGGCTGCGAGGCAAGAAGGGGGAAACGCCTCGGGGGGGAGCAGGGAGCAACAACAGGGGCAACCAAACCCGGTGCAGAACACGACCGCATCCCTTCTAAACCACGATTAGCATTCTAGCTCTGGCCCCTGTTTGACTGTCCGTCGTCGTCCCTGAAGTAGGTATTTCAAGCACAAGCTCATATGTTACTGACTGCAACTGTAAGCTTGTCCTCTGGTTGTGTTTTCCGAGAAAGATTAGTTTAAGTGTGTGTTTAACTGTCTGTTTTCTCGGTTTAACAGCACCAGCAATTATTTTCTCAAACGAAAACTTGCAAACATTCAGTTTGACATGATTAATACATAACTCAAGTTCTGGTTTTAATAGTAAATACACCTCGGAACTCAAGTTACTCTAAATCATTACTTAGCAAATCTTTAGAAGTAAAACAAAAAAAAACTAACTAAAAATTGCAAACAAGAAGTTACAGTGTGAATACTTTCCGTACTTATCGTATGTACCTTCTGAAAACAGAATGATCAGAAGTACAGCTCTTCGTTGTGCACATTCTTTCCCACTAATAAATAGTATTCCGCAAGGATACAGATACGACCAGGGGAAGCTGCTTCTAGCTCCTGATTCCTTCAGACTCAGGAACCAGTTTCATGAACCCCGAGTTTCTTTACACCATCGAGGATAGCATTCTCCATCACAAAACCAAACCCAAAATAAGCCTATTTAGTAAAATTTTCTCTTCTCTCTCCACGGCACTGACAGCTGAACAGCCATTCCAGTGCAGACGGTACCAAAAGGAAGGTCTGTAGACATCCCTCTGCATTCAGGAGTTTTGGAAGCAGCTTCCCAGGGCTGCAGCGCATAGATCCACGTTTTCGTAACATGGCGGTGTATGTCACCGGTCCACACCTCAGTGTGACAGTATTTCATAAATGTAGCCTCATAACAGGTATGAGGAGGGGAAATTTTATTCCTTTGATTTTTATGGGTGGATTGAGGATCAGATACAACAAAGGATGACCAGAAATGAGTCCGCTAAGAGAACTTTCTAAGCACATTTCACATTTTCCATTCAGTCACTGCATGAAATACAGAAACCGTTCTGGAGCATGCTTTTTCTTCCCAGGATCCTCCCTTTGATGTGAACACCTTAACCTCCAGACAACAAGTAACATCTGCGTGACACTCCCTCTGGACCATTCTCTGCTGCACAACGAAACAGCTTCAAAAGGAGGGGCAAACACTGTCTCCACCCCAAACCAGACAGTATGTCAGGATGGTCTCTAAGGAGGTGGGAGAAGAACCTGGATCTTCCAGTTAACGCTAGTTTATTGATTAATGAGTCAGGAGAGCATTGCAAGCTTTTCTGGCTTCGCTTTTAGAAAAAGTAATGACTGCTCCCAAGATCGTTGTGCATCACACCCACCCTTGTAGATTTATCAAGTGCACGGTGAGAAGTCAGATTAGATGAAGACACTAAAGGGACCAAAGCGGAATAATTCCTAACCTCTGGATTTTGAGTGGTCTTCAGCGTGAATGTACTGTTCGGTCACGTCGAGGCTGGGACAGCTCCGGGCATGTACGAAAGTGCAAATCTAGGCACCTAACAAACTTCAAAATAATAATAAAATAAAAAAAACCCCACCTCCAAGGCTGGGTGAAAGCTCATCAAGAATTTTTAGAATATTGATTTTGGGCTTGGTGACCTAAATTCTGCCCATTTCTACATCCACATCCTTCTACTGGATCTCAGCCTGCACAGCAATCCGCGGCATAAAGGATTATATCTAGGTTGCCTAAACCCTCCAGCTAAGATCTGAACCGTGTGGACCTCTCAGAAGCAGAGCAGAGCGTACTGACACCATGCAGTCATCGATACCGGCATAGTTAAGTTCAGATGAATCAGTTCTAATTTTCAACAGTCTCCAGGGAAGATTCTCAGGCAATGCAATCTGTATTACCCAGCAGGCCAGGATATTTTTTTCTTTCTTTCCATGATTTTCCACAATTTTCTAACAAACTTTTCTGTCCTCTTTCCTCTCTTTCCACCCAAAAAAGAAAAAAAAAGACAAGACAAGACATACAAGGGAGAGGTTGCCAGTTTCAGGAAATGGTTCGTTAAGTGAGGTCTAATCTTTATCTCTTCATAAGGGCTGGAATACTGCCATCTTCCTTGGAGCTACTGACTCCAATAATAGACAGAGCATCACCTTCATGGTTTTCGTCAGCCAAAAGCCATTAAATACTTAAAAAAAAAAAAAAAAAAAAAAAAAAAAGATCTGGACTCTTTTTTTTTTTTTAACTTTATGCGGACTTCTATGCGGAGTCTATCACGTACAAGGCCTGAGAAAGGTTGCTGGAGGCTCCTGACAAATAATAACCCCTCTAAGTGTGTACAAACTAAGTCTTCACTGCCTATTGTTGATCTAAGATGGTAAGCTTGATCATCTTTGCACTCAATTTTTAAAAACCTGTTTCAGGATCTATAATAAACTGTAATATTTAACTAAAGGACGGTTCATTCGAAAAAATAAAAACTCCCTGAAATGAACTAATATTTACAGTTAACTAAAAACCTGAAAATAACTGCTAAACACATTTCATAGCGCGTTTTCCATTTAAATAGAAGCAGAATTAAATTTTTTTAAAAAATACTTGATTTTTGGCACAGAGGCTTCACCGGTGAACGTCAGGTTTGCAGAAATGCACAGGCCAGAAGGGCGGCAGAAGGCAGGGCAGGCAGTTCACCCCGTTTGCCACAAGATGGCACGAAAGATACAAATGACCAGGACAAAAATAAAATGACCGGCACGCGATGAGGAGTATCAAAAAGCAAAGCTGAGGAGACTGTATGTGCGACTCCTGGCAGGACGTGGGCAATGCGTGGATACGTCTGAATACAACATCATTCTGCAGAACGGTCCACCTAAAGTTTATTATTCGCAACGCAGGCTTAACCAAATCGTGTCAGCCTGTTCAGTGCTCCAGATTTAAATGACATACGACCACACGTCAGGGTGCGGTGATCCGGAGGGTGGCTGGAAACAAGCCGGCCTGGGACCAGAAAGAAGAGCAGCAAAGAGGAGGTGGGTGGCACTTCTGGTGAGAACAAGACAGGTCAGGACAACCCGGGCAGAAGGAGGTGGGCGGCCAGCGGGGAGAAGGGCCGAGCAGCGGGCACCCACCCGGGCTGGATCGCTCCCCGTTAAGAGACACGGGCAGGGGAAGGAGGCGGGCGAGTGGGTGACAGACGGGCAGGAGAGCAAGCGCAAGCGGGCAAAAGGCAGGTTTAAAGGGAGATTTTTGTGTAAATACCTATGTGTTACACAAGAGACCAAGGTATGGATTGCTCCATTTTTGTGCGGATTTCTGGGCTGTTCTGGTGGGCTCAAAGCTCTTTTCCGAACTCATCAGGTCTAAAAGTGTCTGCTAGAGATGAGCTTCCTACCTCACCCGAACCCGAGAGTTCAAGTTAACGTACCAAATACCGCCAGATTCGTAACAGAATCTTGTGATCAGGGAGTTTATAGCTGTGCCCCTGATAAACAACAGGATGCAACACGGGAAATGCCGTTTCCAATCCCTTCTCCTTACCCAAAGGAGGTGAGGGGCTGCAGGAAGGAGACTCATGTTTTAGGGATAATAGGCATGAATTAAAAAAACAAAAACAAACAAAAAAAAAAACCACAGGGAAGTTTCCTGATTGAGGCACTAGGAGAAGAAGGGTCATTATCTCAAACAGGAGCGGATCTCAGCCTAGATGCTGTGGGTGCACATACGTACACAGCACAGAGTGAATATGAAATAGATTTACAATTTTTTTTTCACCAAGCTTTAACAGGAATTTAGAATTAGTCTTGAAAACTGGGTCAACCTTCATGTAAATCAGCACATCTGATCACTCAGGGTATTTTTTAATTAACCCACAACAACAGGAATATGGAAATTAGAGAGCTTCAAAGATTGTGAGATTTTTGCATTGCGTGGGTATCCAAATGTCCCACTAATTTCAGTGGACTTCAGTGGACACACTCATGTGTTCAGAAGAAAATCCAAAAAGGCTCGACCGTGCCTCAAAAATGTCTCCAGATTGCAGCTGTCTCACCGTTGCAGTGAAAATTAGATTTACTGGCGGTGTTTGCAACTTGTCCAGTGTGCCTCAAGAAGCAGGGCTACCCTCCGCTGCGTTTTCCTCCAGACAGCAATCTGGGAACAGGAAAGAGCTGTCTGCTGCTCAGCGTGACGCACGGTCAGGACTCGTAACTGTCTGCAAACTGGCAAAACCTAAAGTCCTGGAAGGTGACCCAGAAGCTCACCAACGGTGTGATCTTCTTCCTAACAGCCCACTCGCACGAAATGCTTGGCGCGCACCCCAACAGCAGCCATGGTATTCTCCAGTCGTGTGTCCAGACAATGGATCAGCAAAAGGCGGGAATCCTAGTGAGAAGGGAGGCAAGCGAGGGCGGCAAGGTCTGCAGATGATGTACAGGGGAGGTTTTACAGCAGCGCAGCAAAGTGTTTTAGCCTTCTCCAACAAGCCTGGAATGGGCAAATGCGATCAGTGTGCAAAACACATCACACAAGTCGGAAAATAAATGAGCACGCACCGTACCCCAATTGTGTAGGAAGGTCCCCCGTGCTTATCTGCACAGATACAAAAAAAAATCCAGATTAATATCCACCGGGCTAGCAAGAATTGGGCCTTCAGCTTCCCGGAAAAGGCAACTGCTGTGCTCTTCATCACCTCCGCAGACCTGCCTTGGGAGAGGCGGAGGGTGAGAGCGAGCCCCGAACTGGAAGGGCAGGAGCTGCGGCCTGAGCTCCGCTGGACGGCAGCCCCATCCCGTTTGGCGGCCGGCTTTCGCACGCCCTGCGGCGACTGCGGACCACGGAGCTGTGGGTTTCCCTAACTCGTGGAGGACGCGATTACCCCCCCAAGTTGCAGAAAAGAGGAAAAACGTGCAAATAAACCTATGCGCTAGACCATATAAAGACGCGAGAGCGACAGGAGAAGCATTAGCGGGGGAGGAATAAAACAGCTCTGCTTCTCTGGCAAGTTATCTTTTTTACGGTTGGCCTCGGTGATCTTAAAGGCCTTTTCCAACCTAAATGACTGTACGGTTCCCTGCTCCAAGAAGCGTGCAGGCTTACCACAAGATGGTGCAAAAACATAAAAAGTCCTCCACCACCCGCAGGACACAGCCCAGCACCTCCGGTGGTGAAAAACCATGAGAACCTCCGCCAGGTGTCGGGTCACGGAGAAGTTATCAATGACTTTTTTTTTTTTATTTTTTTACTGAAGAAAACCGGTAAATACAGGCAGACGCTTTCCAATTTTTGCGGCGCGCCTGTGTGGGGAAGGTTACCCACCACCACCACCACACACACACACAC
>NW_008825323.1:1647933-1648534 GCF_000699105.1 Pygoscelis adeliae | reverse complement strand
AAAAAAAAAAAAAAAAAAAAAAAACACCCCCTTCGTTTTTTGTTTTTTTTTTTTTTTTCTTACAGTATATTTTTCTACACTTTGCTATAAAAACATGGTGCTGGGGAAGGTGAAGAGTTTGACAATAAGCTTTGACTGTCTGAACGACAGCAATGTCCCCGTCTACTCCAGCGGGGACACGGTCTCAGGAAGGGTCAGTCTAGAAGTAACGGGGGAAATCAGAGTGAAATCGCTCAAAATCCACGCAAGGGGACACGCCAAAGTGCGTTGGACTGAGTCGAGAAACGCTGGATCCAACACTGCCTACACACAGAACTACACGGAAGAAGTGGAGTATTTCAACCATAAGGACATCCTGATCGGCCACGAGAGAGGTGAGGGTTCGCCTTCACGGCGCATCCCTGCCGGGGAAGGGACGCGCCTTCGCGTCCTCTGGGCTCATCCCCGGTTTTGGTTGGGGGTTTTTTTTTCGGTCGTTTCGTTTATTTATTACTATTTTATTTTTTTTGGGGTAAGGGAGAGCGGGGCCGTGCCGGCGGGTCTGGCAGCGGGGGGTGGCCGGCCCCGTCCGCGGGAGGTGCCTCTGCGGAGAGCCGGCGGG
>NW_008825323.1:1633767-1645933 GCF_000699105.1 Pygoscelis adeliae | reverse complement strand
GCTCGTCTGTGAGGAGGAGACCGGCCGCGCTGGGAAATAGAGCCGCAGCCAAAAGCGACGCTCCCCCCGTCTCAAAAAGAAAAAAGTCTAAAAAAAATTTAAAAAAACCCACCAAGAACACCCTCACGCTGACACACAATCTCTCCCTTTCGGAGCGCTTTCCTGACACGCACTTCGTGGCGCTGCCTGCTGAAGGTGCATTTGTGTCGGTAGCTTGCTGGTGGGGGCTTTTCTGGTTTATTTTTCTTTTTTATTTTTTTTTTCTGAAGCTCTTCGGCCTTCGTGGTGCAGTGCAGGAAGGGGAGCATCGGCGTTTCCGTAGGACAGTGGGAACTTAAAATCTTCCTGTGTGCCTGCGTGCTTCCATTAATGCTTCAAACCATTAAATAAAAGCGGTTGCCTTTCGCATTGTCTTCACTGTATCACCTTTTACTGTTCCAGCCCTTCTTATGTGCGAGACGCTCAATTATTTTTCTCTCAACTTTCTATTTTGATGGAGTCAGCGTTTTTCTGGTTTTATGGTAATTACTTTGGAATAAACCGCTAATTGCTTGCAGTGTTCAAAGGTGGTCAAGAAATCATGACCATACACAACGGTCAGCTTTCTTGGTGGAACCAGCAAATACCTGGGACTTGCAGCTTGCCATTTTATGTGCCCCTGAATTTGCCTGGTACTTTCCAGGCAGTGCTTGTACACCCTTCTTTTTTTTTTTTCCCCCTCCCACTTTTTTGGCGATTAATTTCTGGACGCTGTTGCCAGGCAGGAGATAAAAGGAAGCCGAATTACTAAATTTAATCTTACGCAGCAGACTTTGTGCAGATAGCTTAATGCTGTTAAAGAGCCATCTCTATTTCACTTTAACTAGGAGTCGCCCTGGAAAGCATGATTTCCATTACAGATCTTGCAGGCAGGCCTTGAAATGGCAGCAGTTGCAACTGTGTCACTGTTCAGAGGCGGGATTATAAATTAAGGCAAATTAACCTCTGCTTCTCTGTAAGGTGAATCTGGCAATCTTGCCTACCCTTCTGTAGGTAAGGTTTGGCCCTGCATCCAGCGGTTAATACGAATGGACCAGAGACCCTTGTTTCTGGGATGCCGCATTCGTAACTGCTGTAACGAGTGTGTAAATCCCTTTTATTCTGGAAGAGAAGCCCGTGTGATGTATAAAATGTGTGCAGGTGGACTAGCATGTTGTTGTGTTTTTTTTCCCCTCCTAGACGATGACAATTCAGAAGAAGGCCTTCACACCATCCATTCGGGAAGGCACGAATATGCATTCAGCTTCGAGCTTCCACAGACGTAAGTGCCCGCATGCAGTCCTTGGGCCCTGCTGCCCACCCGCCTGAGCAAAACTCCTGCTGTGGGTGGAGGGGAAACCTTTTCAATGGTAGCAGGAATTGTGCTCCGACATGCAGCGGAGGACATAATCTCGTTAAACTGAAGAGGTTGCTTTTAAACTGATACACGCTTCCTTTGTCTCTTTTTTTTTTAATCTCCACAAAATGGGAGCTCATTGCTGCCCAGTTGCTCACTTTCTTTTGACCAAGTCCTGCTGACTTAACTAGGTCTTCCAATATTTTGCCCCTTCCCAAGAGGAGGGAGAGGAATTTGAACCGTCACTGGAGTACTGCAGAGTGGCTGAGATACCTTCTAACCCAACCAACAGTTTACTGGAGCCATGCAGACCAGCAGATAAGGTCATAGCTGAATTGTTTGGGCTCGGTTTGGAACAGATGTGGCAAGTTTAACAGTTTGAACAAAAGAGGAGGTGGTTCTCGTTTAAATAGGATGTATGTATCCAGGCTGGCCTTTATACAGAAAGCCTGGATGGAAATTAAGCAGAATGATGGGTGGATGAAGCAAGAAAAATTCCTGTACCTAATCCCATTTGTCGCAGAAAGCAAAGGTGAAGCAAGAGTGAGAGCAGAAGTGTTAATATTGTTACCCCACCCCCAAAGTCCGAAATGTGTAATCTAGACATGGTGGAGGGAAGATTTATACATAGAGGAGTTACCAGTATGGAAATCAGCTAAAAATACGAGTTTCAATACAAATAAATAGATAGGAACAGAGGGAGTCTCAACATGGATGGAAAAAGGAGCCTTTTGCTGTAAAAGGCAAGCAGTGAAGTCATTAAGGTTGAGAAAATTTGGCAGTGTGTTACGTGAAATACCTCAGTACCTAATATTAAAGCTAATAAACCATCTGTTTGTTAGAGGTGCTGGTTTTAGCAAAATGTGCAGATGATAAACGCTTTTAGCGGTCAGTTTCAAAGTGAACAGCACAGGACTTTACAGTAGAACTTGCTGGAAGAGTGGAGAAGACCTGTATACATAGGGATTTTTAAAGACCATTTAGCATTCTGTGCAAATCTCAACTACAAAAAGAAAAAGGCTAATACTAATGCCCTTGGAAGGGGCATTTAAGTATGCAAAGACGAAAAAGCGTTACACACAAACATGAAATGCTTCGCTTGAAGTGAAGCAGATAGCCAGCAAAATATCACAAGCATTCGTCAAAACACAGGTTCTTTTTAAGCGACCTGAAACAACAACTGTGAAACCAGCTGTTGATAATACTGAAAAAACAAAAGCTGGTATTAGAAGCCTGAAGTTTGACACTGCCTACTTACTTGTTATTTTGTGTCCGTAGAATACTTCCAAAATGTACTTAAACTACAGAGCAACAGTGGAAAGACAGCACATGTTGGCCTTACGGATTTTTGCCCTAAAGAATATGGGGCAGGATGAAACACTGAAGACCAATTAGAAAATCCTTTCATTTGGATTACTGGGATAAAAAAGTAAACATTTCAGATGTGCCAGTAGAGAAGTCAAACCTGTAACTGAAAGAATCATTCCAGTTGAAGTATTAGCATGGTTAATATTACTCCCTGTGGAAGACATGGAAGTTTTGCAGATAATTCATGTTTAATTTATATATTGCAATGTATTCAAAACTCAGTATAATAGGAAAAATTTACTTGCATAAAAATAAGGGAAAAAATCAGTTACGGAAAACTGCTGTTAATTGGAGATAACTGGAATATAAAGATTTTTGTCTTTGATTTTATGATGTTACAGGAAAAAAGGTGATGCTGAAAGGCTTGGAGATCCTTTCCACTTCATTTTTCTCCAGCTCCCAAAAAGGACTTCTCTCATCTGCCAAAGTTCAGAGCAGAATAGGCTTGATGACTTTATGTGTGTTTCTATATGCTTATATATGTACATCCGTATACAATATAAATGTTTTAAGCTGGTCTCATCAGGGTAGAGGAAAATTAGAAGGTACTCAAAATAGCCTCTCTCTTCAGAACTCTAAATTGAAGTATTTGCTTAAGGCGAAGCAAACTACAAAAGTGCTGAGTTGCAGCTAAAATTAAGCTGACACTGAGATACCAGCCAAGTAAACAATAGACAATTATTTACAAAATACGATATCCAAAACAACAATTGGTTGATACTAATGCTAATTTTAAATTGGTAGTCCTAATTTGGCCTTAAAAGGGCGTGCTTTACTCTAGATGTGAAAGTGGCCTCTTAAGTTTAAAGGAAATGTGTATTCTCCTGGCATTTTCTAGTACAATTCTTCAATTGATTCTTAAAATCTATGCAAAACTACAGTAGGATGAATCGGAGATGATTTTTTCTCCCATCTTTAATCTTGAATTTTTCTGAGATATGGAAACTTTGCAAATAAGTTACGCTGCATTAAATACTACAGTGCACTAAAAATGCAGTTCTACATACTAATCCCTGATCTGATCAATTGTATCATTATTAGACAGAAAGACTTTACTCAATTTTGACCTTTGTGTCCTGCACAGACCACTTGCTACCTCATTCGAAGGCAGACATGGCAGTGTGCGCTATTGGGTGAAAGCCGAATTGCATAGGCCTTGGTTTCTACCAGTAAAATTAAAGAAGGAATTTACAGTCTTTGAGCATATAGATATCAACACTCCTTCATTACTGGTAAGAATTGACAGAATTACTAATTCTTTGTTTCTGGCATAAAAATAAGTATAATAAGTGAAACAATATCCACACCTAATTTTACCTAATATTTATTCGCTAGTTTAATTACAGCTGATCTTCTAAGTATTACTTCAGTTCAGCAACTCTTTAACTACTGGTATTTTGAAAGCTACGTTTTCCTATTCTTGGAGTTGCTTCACATTTAAGATATGTAAAATGGCTTTGTCAATTTAAATTTATAATACTAAATTGTAAAATGTCACAAGGAAGGAAAATTTCGTGAACTGTTCCTCTTTGATTTTGAATAAAGAATAATCTGTGGAAGGAACAGTGAAACTTAATATTATAATGAGAGACTGCTAACTTAAAAATGTAAAGCAAAAAACGTACTGGCGTGCATAATTGATAATTTCCATATGGATAGTTTTCTACCAATGGGGAGAAATTATCATAATTCGGTATAGTCTTTTTCTGAAATGTCATTGCACTAAAATAATTTCAATATCACAACTGCTTTCAATGAGGATTTGATTTCAATCTGGCCTAAAATTCCTTTTTTTTTTTCCTCCTCCTCAAGTTCTAATCTATGGAGGGGGAAAAAACCTCAGAGTCCATTGAAATAGGTTTCTTGTGTGTATGGGTGAAAAATCAGACTTGCAAAGGGACATTGGCGTTGCACAAATTCCATTAAAATCAAAGGACTCGCATTTGACTTTAATGGGCTTTGGATCCAGTCCTGAATCCTGATAACCATGTAAAACAACAAAGTCTGTTTAAGATAGATGAAACAGGATCATTCCAAAACAGAGGAAATAGCAGGAGTCAGGGTTACAGTACTTTTGTTTTTTAGTTATTGTTTCTGAAATACAGTGTACTGGAAAGATGTTCTAGTTTACTGATAAATGAAAAGCTCTGCCAACAATGTGTTGGGATATGTAGGCTATAAAGCCTTTTCTTCGGTTACACAGGTTTCCATGTATAAAAACTGTTCTAAGTGTGACTGTAGCATGAAGCGTAGCAGGAAAAGCAGTGTTAATGCGTAATGGAATCAGAATAAACGTTGTATCTGCATAGTGCCATTTAAATTGCTTGAGTTTTTTCCTATAAGTAAAACTAGCTATGTTTATCAAAATATGTAGTAAATACATCATTAAAATAACTTTTTGTGTTGATTAAAATAGATGAAGAGATTAATGGAACTCTTAATTAAATGGGCAATGTTGTTCTTTTCTTGCAGTCACCCCAAGCAGGCACAAAAGAAAAGACTCTCTGTTGTTGGTTTTGTACCTCAGGCCCAATATCCTTAAGTGCCAAAATTGAAAGGAAGGGCTACACCCCAGGTACGTAACAGAAGTAATTATAGGAAATGTTTTTCCTTCCCTTCTAAAATGACAGTTTGTACTTACTGCTTTCATATAAACGAAATACTTAAACTATCAGGACTTAAACTATTCTTACCACCTCAGTCTGCATTTGGCAATCTTATTGCCAAATATACTTTCTTAACTATGACTAACTTTGTTAACTAATGCTAGCTGTGTCTCCAGATTGTCGAAGGACATTTGCTTTTATTAGACCTGTGCATTTCTCTTTTTAGATTAGCTTGTCGTGATCCTATCCCTGTTAGCATCAGTGGATGTTTTTCAAGGTAGAGCATTGCTGGAAGCATCCGGTGCATTATAACAATACACAGAATGTGGCGATTTGCTTAAGCTGCCTTGTAAATACAAAGAGAGCATGAAATTCTGTTTGTTTCAGGTGAATCAATTCAGATCTTTGCTGAGATTGAGAACTGCTCTTCCCGTGTGGTGGTGCCAAAGGCAGCCATTTACCAAACACAGGCATTTTATGCCAAAGGGAAAATGAAGGAAGTCAAACAGCTTGTTGCCAACCTGCGTGGGGAATCCTTGTCATCTGGCAAAACAGAAACCTGGAATGGCAAACAGTTGAAAATTCCACCTGTTTCCCCTTCAATCCTTGACTGTAGTATAATCCGAGTGGAGTATTCACTGATGGTACGTTGGATGGTCTGTTTCGCTCAAGCATGAGTAGTTTTCTGTCATTCCTTGCAAATTGGTAACAAAGCATTCTGTGCTAACTAGTTACAAAAGAAATACATATCCTAGTATTAGCGTCCTGACAGGAGTTCTGTAAATCAGTTTAAATCATGCATGTCCTTAAAACAGTTGTGGTGTGCCAGCTAAGCAAATGTGTTATGGGTAGGCAACATTTCCATGTGAGGGCTCATGTTAAGAATCCTGAGCTGCTTTTGACTTGAGGAGCTTTTTGACTCCATTAGGGGCATTGGCCCTAAAACAGACAGTAAGAAACTTGTGGAAAATTCCATGGATGGAGAACTTAGTCTAATAATTATGAAGAGCTCATACAAACCTACATTTTAATCATACACCTCTTCTGTTGTTGTTCTTTAGGTATATGTTGATATTCCAGGCGCCATGGATTTATTCCTTAACTTACCACTGGTCATTGGTACCATTCCTCTACACCCATTTGGTAGCAGAACATCGAGTGTGAGCAGCCAGTGTAGCATGAACATGAATTGGCTTGGTCTGACACTGCCTGAAAGACCCGAAGGTAACTTGACAATACAAATCACAACCAATTTGCTAGTCTGTTTAGATTTTTGTCTGCTTTATTCATTGCTGTCGTGCAAACACACCCAAATTACATCCTTCGTAATAAAGCCCACAGGAAGTTCCTTGTGGCTGTTTCCTTGCCACCTGCTTGTTCTGTGTAGAAAGAACAGGGTTCCTTCCCTGCCTTCCTCTCTCAAGGACAAGCAGTGAAACCCAGCTGCTTGGATTGGAGGCTGGCACAACGGAAAGCGCAGGATGCCATTGTACCTGTGCAGAATTTATTCTGCCCCCTGTATCCCAATTGCATCCTTGGTTATAAGGCATTGTAACCTGTCACAATAGTGCTTTACGGTGTCCTTCACCAGCCTTAGTAGCCAAGGTTTGTGAAAACATAATGTAATTCATTTCAATGGGAAATCTCTCTTGTCAAAGGAAAAACTCTGTAGCTCCTTCCCTCTGTTTTCACATACCTAATAACATCCCTTTATATGTACAAATCCCAGACTCAGATTTGTGGAGTCTGGAGGAATGCAATGTTCTATCATTACTACCCGTACAGAAATTCAGTATTCTGAGTTTTCTTCAAATTTTAAGGGGATAATTAAGCCACAATAAGCAGTGGTCAGTCTGCTCTTGGATTTGAGCATGATCTTGAAACAAAACAGCCTACCCTCCCCTTCACATTCAACGACTGTTAAAAAGTCACTGAAGTAATTTACCTACCTGCTGGTGCCTTTTACGATGAAAGTTTTAATATTTATCCTGCTACATATTTTGACATGCATAAGAACTTGTTGCTCAAACTGCGTGTGCCTTTTCCCTGCAGCACCTCCTAGCTATGCAGAAGTGGTCACGGAGGAACAAAGACAGTCCAGCCTTGCACCCATAGGTGCTTGTGATGACTTTGAGAGAGCGCTTCCAGGACCATTGTTTGCATACATCCAGGAGTTCCGTTTTCTGCCTCCACCCCTCTATTCAGAAGTAGGTACCTCAGACAGAATATGATGACTAATTCACTGTTTTTTCTGAATTCTGTCATGTGAATAAATGTAGGAAGTTGTTCCTCCTTCCTAAAATGGGGAGAAATCATTAAACTGATGAACAGGGGATAAGCCAGCTTCATTTTAGCAAAGTGCGGGTGAACTGCATCAAGAGTTTTCAGGATTCTTCACAATTCTAATGCTTTGTAGAAATCGCCAAGCTCTTCTGTACCCTCTTGGCAACTTCATTAAAACCTTGCATTACATACATAATACATTGCATTGGTTAACACCAATATTTTGGGTCTATAGATGCACAACACGCTAATGTTTTTCAGCTCTACTTTCTAAAACTACTCTTTCGGTGCATGTTTGGTTCTGTGTATGTAGTGCTTTCAGAAGTTCCACGTAGAGGAGTTACAAAGGTATTCTTTCTGACTTAGGTAAAATAGTGTCCTTTGGCTAAACCTTGCCTGAATTCACTGTTGATTTTTTTTTTTCTTCTCGAAACACTAATCTGCTATTGAGTGGGCAGAGAGGGGCATGTTTTTTGTGTGCTGGAGACTTCTCTGAGGACTTTTCTATAGCTTAACCCTAGAATACAGCTCCTAAGTCCTTTTCATTTTAGGTCCTTAAAGATTTAGAAAGAAGCCTACTTTATGCTCAAAAACAGTTGTATAAAATTAACTGATAAGAATGTTGTCTAAACTATATACTGTACACTTAACCTATTCTTAGTACCCAGTTTTGGAGACCCAAGTTAGCACGTTGTCCCCCTTCTTCCTTTTCTAGAAAGGAGGAGGTAAGGTGTGGAACACATGAACTTCTAAGACACTTCATGGGGTGTTTGAGGATTCATTACTTGTAAATTAAAAGTAGAATGACTTTTTACAGATAACTTTTGAAGCAAAATGTCTTCTGAAATGAACTAAATATTTCTTAAGTTACATTTTTAGTGATGGGTCAAGCTGTCTTTTTAGTGTACAGTAAATAATCCAGATTTGTGTGCTACTAAAGCAGATTTTTTCCAGTTTTTTATTACTTCTTTGTGCTTATCCTTAAATTGCCATTGGCCTGTCGTTCAAAATTTTCCACCATGCTCAATCAGAATTTTGTCTAATTGACTAGAGGTTTTTCAGTTATTTGAATAACCTTTGGATTGGGGATGCCATTTACCACTATGATTGTCTTAAACTTGTGAATTTTGGTGGGGTTTTGTTTGGATTGGTTTATTTCTAGCAATTGACTCTAACAATGGGTTGGGTTGTTTTGTTTTTTCTCCTCTTTTGGTCAGATTGATCCAAACCCAGATCAGCCCACAGATGACAGACCATCTTGCCCCTCTCGTTGAAGGAATCCATAAGAAGCTGACTTGACTTGGGTTTTGAATCGTACCTGCCATGTTGAAGGTCAAGGCGTCATAGTGGAGACATACTTTCAGAGGAAGTGGTTTTGCTCTTGCCTGTATGGTGAATAAATGAAAACAACCTGTGATCATGCTTTGAAGCCTACAGAAACATTGTAGGACTGCTCCACATGCTTGAAGACCTGAGCTTTCCCCCTCCCTTAAATACTGGCACATACTAGGAGCAGCCTTACTAACCTACAGTCATGTGTGTCAAAACACTCAAACCACATTGTAAGAGAGGGATGGCTTCCTCTTATGATTTGGAAATTTGCACATGCTCATTGCTTATCTTGTGCGGTTCAGTGTCACTACAGCTTTTTCTCATTTGTGCCGGACTTGTTGTTACCCCCCCACCCCCGGTTATTTGTTTGTGGTCCGCACAATAAGGAGCAAAAGAAAGCTTTGACAAAAAAACAACAGCAACAGACTTTGACAAATGCACTGACTTTTCTTTTTTTTTTTAATTTAATGTAGCCTGGACTTTACCTGCATATGCACATGCTCAGAATTGTCCTAGTAGGCTGATCATGTATCACCTCTTCAGCTTGGATCCTATTGTGGATTTATTTACAAACATCAAATGCCTTCAAGCCAATCCTTCTTGCTGTATGTTTTGCAGCCTACTGTAGTAGATAAGCAACAGATGTGGGGCTGGGGTGGGGGGTGGAGAGTTAATAGAACGAAACTAATAGACTTCATCAAGATTGTATACCTTCTTGATTTCTTTTAAGAATTTGTTGCCTTTCTACTATTCTCGCAAAGCAGCATTTTGTTACAGACTGCCTAAAAATCACTTAATCTCAGGTGAACTCATCACTTGCCAAACTGTTGGAATGCTATTTGTTTTGTTACGTTGCACTGTTGAGTTACTTCTTTTTTTTTGTTTTGTGTTTGTGTTTTGTTTTTGTTCTTTATTCGAGAGGGGGATCTGGAATAGGGACATACACAAAAGTTAGAAAACCTACCCTCATTCCCATTTCTCTTTGTATGTTATAAAGAAAAGAGATGTTCAAGTTGTGAAGCTTTAAAAGAAAAAAATAAAAAGGCACAAATGAAAGCCGCACCAGTAGACACCAGCTCAGCCTCAAAAGCATTTTAAAAGGAAATAGTCATACACTGTCTAGATTCATAGACAGACTGATATCTCAAGTAGTAGGGATGGGAAGGGAAAGTAAATTTATTTTTATATATAGTTACCTAATCACCAAAAATTCTATATGTAATGAGTCTCTAGTAGAAAGTATATTTCAAACTGCAGGAAACGCTTGGACTATGCTAAGAGCTCAGTTTGTGCACTTTGTATTATCTTCAGGGTTTATGATACTGTAAAATAGTAAGACTAGAGGTATAATTAAACTGGGCAAGATCGGTGTTACCAGCTGTACTCGGATACCAGTTAGCTAGAGTTGCTTTGATGATTGCATCTTCTGTGGTACTCTCAAGAGCTTCAGAACAAACAGAACAGCGCATTTCACCACACCTTAATTCGGACTGCGAGAAATTCTGTGGAAAGAGCACTCGCCCTTGAGTGTGCCCCAGGGAAGAAGAGAGTGCAATGGAGCCATTAGATGTGCTAACACCAATACCAGCACTTAGATGCTAGAGATTTACAATAAAAGTCAACTTTCCTTTTCAGAAATCGTGTAACACAGACCATTGACAAAGGGACACGCTTCTGGTGTTGACGACTTAAATCAAGATGTAATCCATCAAGTATCTATCTCCTTGTGCAATAAAACAGCTCGGAAGGGAGCGGGAGAGGGGAGGCTGGTGTTCCTGCGTGGTGCTCGTTCTTAAAAACCTCTGCCTCGGTTTTAAGGCTTCATAAATGCGACACGATAGGCTTTTCCATAAGTGGCCTTCATGAGAACATGAACGATACTTCATGTTTAAAAAATGACAACAGGGTGATAAAATATTTAATGAGTCGCGTTTTAAGTGATTCAGTTAAAAGGCTTGGGCTTTGAGCAGGAATATTGGACGAGAAGGAAATTGGGTGATGTCTTGCGTTATTAGGCCAATTTTGTGAATGTCCCTTCCCTCCACCCTCTCCAACCAGACAATTATAAAAGCTGATGGGATCGTTGGCATAAAAGGGCATTTGGTGGTTTTACTTTTTTTTCCTTTTTTGTTACTTTAACAGACTAGGGAACAATTGCTGATATACATAGCATTAAAGTACTTCTCACAATACAATGGGAAATTGCGTATGAAGCAGGATTGACCAATATCGTCGTAATTGACATGGCATCACAGCCTTTGTGATTAGAGTGAAAAAGTCTACAACCTTACCAAATAAAGACTTTCAGTTTAAATTACGTTGTTTGTTGTTCAGAGGCATTACTCTTCCACAAGTATTGGTCAATTCTCAGCGTTACAAAACATGAGGTTCACAGTTGTAGCCCAGTATTTGATAGAGAATTCTGATCTGAATTAGGAAAAAGTAAGTAAAATCCAAACATTAGAGAAACAAAGTGCAATATTAAATGTTTGCTTTATAGATTATATTCTATGGCTGTTTGTACTTTTCTTTTTTTTGTTTTTAGTTTTGGTGCTGAATATGTCCTTGTAGACTCTGTTTCAAGAAAACAATATGTGGAAAACAATTTAATTTTTCCTATTGCTCTTCCTTGTGGAAAATAAACTTTTGTAAAAAAAAAAAAAAGGGTTTTAAATGTTTTCAGTGTAAGTCATAATTCTTTATCCATGATCTAAATACTCTCTTCAAAACATGTCTGGGTGTAAAATAATAACTGCGAGGATCACATAATACAGGAACTCGCTGTAGGAACACATGTACTACCTGCCTCAAACTAGATGGGGAAAAACTGTCATAGAACTACACCACCGAGTACCACGACAGTGCGGTTCCAGCACTTTCCCCCGGCCCCTTTTATTTGCATCGGTGGCCTCCCGGGGCCGGCTCCCAGGCGGGAAACTGCCATTTCCTCCGTGGGGGAGCGCCGGTAACGGGCAGGATGCGCACGCCTTTCGAGGACGCTCGCTCTGCCGCTGCAACCGTGGTGACCCTCGTTCCAGGACGTACGGCTGGGGGGGCAGTGAGGGGGGCCGCGCGCCTTTTGGTGGGGCTGGGAGGAAATCGGGGGGAAGGGGAATGACGTGAGAGGCCTGGTTTGCAGCTGGGACTCGGGCACGGGGCTTGGCCACCCGGGGGGGAGAAGGGGGCCGTTGGCGTCCCCCTT
>NW_008825323.1:1626914-1633552 GCF_000699105.1 Pygoscelis adeliae | reverse complement strand
CCGGCGAGCAGCCAGGGGCTCGGGCAGCCGTCGCGCCCTGTTCCTCCCTGGTGGTGCTCAGGGTCCTGGGGACCACTGCGTTCCCACAGTACTGTACCCTCAGTTTAACGGCGTAGCTGCCGATGCGGACAACCCAAAGATCTGATCCGACTCTCTACATTAATACGAACAGTAGGACCTCCCTCTGCGAAACAGGGCGTTTCAGCTTAATTTTGAGTTTGTTAATGGTGGAGAATCCAGGCAGACCTTTTAGGTTTTTTTCCCCCCTATCAATAACACTGTTAATCATTTTTACCTGAGTTCTGGTTCAAACCAATAAGAAACGTAAAATAAAAGGTCATCTTTCATTTTGTTCATCTACTTGGAACTCCTTTATAGCTGGGTGACAATGAGAATATTTTTTTTCTAATGCCAGCACAACGCTTCTTAGTGACCAAGTCTCTAATGCTATGTGGCAGTGTTAGAATTTAAATTACCGTCAGCATCATTTAAGGGACACACACTTCTTGCAGTTCTGTGCAACGTTTTCTTGAAATCTCACATTCTTAGACCAGCGTCTCTACTTACTGATTAATTTAAGCTTATCGTCAGCATTATTATGAAGTTGGAAGTTACCAAAGTTTTATTATTTTAGATCTGATTTTCTTTTTTTAAATGCAAATGTTTCTTATTTCTGAATATTGAAATACCTGTGCGCACGTACAAACCTGTGCTACACCAGGACGTAAAACCAGTGGCTCTTCCACATCCGCTGTCCATAAAAATGTACACGAGGGCGGCAAATCACAAAGCTTGAGCACCTGAGCTTCTGAGAGACACAAGGCAGCGTTGCAAAATTGATCAACACCTTTTCCGGCAATCATCTAGCTAAAGCACGTAGCTAGCACTTTTTAACCCCTTCCGAGATTTTTGTGTTTTACAGAAATGAACCACTAACTCGCCGTGAACTCCAGCCACCTTAGCTTTCCACAGCGCGGCCACAGGCACGAAGCCCAGCTGCAGAACTGAAGAAGGGTCTCCAGAAGCAGCGCGTGAAGCTGGGCGTCCACCCGCCAACGGCTTTCCACTGGAAAACGTCTTTGCCCAGGGGCGTGCTGCCGATCCGAACCAACCCCTGCGACTCGAGGTACACTGGCTGTGGGCAAGCTCTACAGCCCGTCAAATGCCCGACGTAGATTTTCAGTAGGCTAGCGCTGCAGGAGGACAACTTGCTCCCGGGGACGCAGAGTCCAGACCTCCCGCATGTCGCGGATTTTGAGCAGAGCCCCCCCTTTCAGAAGCCCGCAGAGACTTGAGTAGGTACCAGGAGTTGCACTGCATGACCGTTACTGTGGATTTCAGCTCCTAGATTTTGTTTTTTTAGTGAAAGCCACTTGCAAAGGCACATTGTCAGGCACGTTCCACCTGCCCTCCAGACCGTATCCTGGAAATAGGAGAAAAGTAACCTATTTCTTCTCCTAGCAATCATTCACTCCTGGAACTCCCCCACCTATCTACAGCATGCTATTTTTAGAGCTGGATCTCCCTATCTCCTGACCTAGTGGACAATAGGACAGAGCGGTAGCTTCTGATTAGAGGCCAGGTGCTGCCACGAAATCAGAGTTGAGCAGCGTACCTTTCACCTAATCCAGCTCATAACAGGGAAGATTCAGAGTTCAGAAGGACGCTGCGTTTTGAGTTTGCTTCAGGCAAAGCCTGGCTATAATAAATGTTTATCATATTTGGATGAAAGACAATGACCTAGAACAGAGAAGGTGAGAGCTTTAAATAAAACACAAAAATTGAGTCATTTAGGAAATGTGTTTTTAGGGGCGGTGGGAATTTACAATTTAAAAAAAAAAAAGTCACATCCAGAAACTAATATCAAAGTGCAAAGCCTGGCACTGCACTAATTCCCTGCCGTTCCAGCAGCAGAGTCTGATGTCTTATGCAAGAAAAACCGAAATCTCTCTAAGATGGTGCATTCCATCCACCACGAGCAGCTCCCTGCAGGGTTTCCAGCCGGGGACGCTGGAGGGAACAACCAAGCGCACAGCGGTCCCCATCGCTCCCGCGCGTCACTGCCGAGGGACTCTCGCCTCCCATCTCCAGTCTCGCCAGGCTGAAGCATGCCTTTGACTCGCCAACTCTCCACCAAATGCTTGGGGATGGGGAGGCCAGGACCCGTTAGCTGTTTATTGGTTTAATAAATGTTATTTCTAAAATGAACTGATGAGTGTGACGCCATTCAGTCCTTCTCAAAGGAGATATGATACTTTTGTCTTCAACTGAACACACAGAGGGAACATAGGAGGAGGGGAAAAATTATTGCAAAACCTAATATTACTTATTTTTGTCTGAAAATTAATGCAGTTGCCCAGATCTGAGCAAGGCCTTGCTGCCATTGGACTGCCTGGAATCAAAATGAAACTTCCCACTGGAGATGGTCATAGCAACATTCAAGGCAAAGCTGTCATGGTTGCCCATCAGCAAAAAACCAGAATTTAATAAATCCCTCTGTGGTTCGGTAGCTCTGTAAAAGGTGTAGAGTATTTACTGGGTAATGACTTCTGATTAACCATTGATTTTTTTTATTATTTAGACCCTTGTTTGGAGGCCTGCCCTAAATCAGTTGAAGTCTGTCAACACCAGGCCATTTCTTCTGTAAGCAGCCCGTTTTTCCTGGTTAGCGTTGCTAAGAGGATAGATCACCATAACATCTTCAACTCCGATTTCAAAATTTATTTCAGTATTAAATATGTAGTATAAACAAAGAGAAACCTTCATCAGTGTTTTACAGCTATTTAATTATCTCCCATAAATTAAACTAAACGGTCCTCTTACCTATCTTTTAGCAGGCTAAGACAGGAAAGACAGTTTTACTGCTGCCCATTATTTTTTTAGTGCATCAAGCACCATTTATTGTGACAGAGTTGTGCACCTCTAAAGCAATAAAGTGATTCATCAGTTGTACCACATAAAGCTATCCTCCCAAACAAAACAAATGAAGAAAACAATACCTTGCCTTTGCAGAAGTAGAACAATGTCGTTTAAATTAACTTTCAAACCAGAAGACTCTGCTTACTTTTCTTTCCGATTTTCCCCTCTTTTTTCCCTTATAATTCAAAGTAATTCAAAGGAAGTAACAAACTTTTCTTAATCCCTTTGCTGTCTTCCCTTTCCTGTATTTTATTCAAACTCTTTAACGCTTCAAAACATCCTACTTCTTTTGGTGTTTATATTTGCTCTTATATCCTATGCCACCCATAAAGCCTCATATAAAGCTTGATTTCCTCAAAGAAAATCCCTTTCACCTACCTTTTTGACCTGAAATGCCTTCCCTGAAGGCACCTGAAAAGCCGCTATACATTTTCTCCCCGAAACCATCTTTTTATTGAAAAAACACCAGGAGTAGTGATTAGATAGAAGACTTGTGAATTCCTAGTACAAAACTTAACTTTTTATTCATGGTATGACCCAGTAAATAGCCAGTTGCAATATGGGAACTATTTTAAGCTGTTTCAGCACCTTTACCCTGCAGTATCTCACAATGAATGCAAATTGGCTTACCTTGAAGGTGATTTTATCACAGGATAAAAGCATACACAGGAGCGACTAATATTGGAGTACACCACAGTGAACTCATCTTTTTTACCTGTGAGATGAGACATCCTACCGCTGTTTCACAGTTACCCCTCCACCCTCAAAAAAAAAAAAAAAACAAATTAAGCTTTAAATGGGTTATAAACATCATTTTCATGCAGCGAACATATGGAAACCCTGTTCTAATGAAGGCTATATTACCCTACACTCGTGCTGAACCTTTTTGCTTACCATGTGCAATTAGAAAGTAATTTTAAAATACATTCACTCCTTTGGCATATATTTGGTACTCTTCCATGATTTTGCATGCCCTAATACTAACTAGCCTTCTGGCGCTACCAGACGAAACAAGAAAAAATACACTTGAGAGCATGCTTAGGGTTGAAACAGAGTACAAGCAGCACATTGCTTCCATTTATTTGCTGCTGCAAAAGGCAAGCTCTGCTGTGCTAAACCTTACTCTCTTGGCAACTAGCTGATAAATACAAAACACTCCAACAAGTCATTTCTTTCGCCTTGGCTCACTGTGAGCAGATCTGAAGTGGAAGAAGAAAAGTTGCTATTACTGCAAGCAAAGAGCAGCGCAGGGAGAAGCAAGAAACACAAATTTTTCACTGGCGACTGGCCCCTCTACCCAGAGCATCCAAGCAGCTGCCGACAGAGAAGCCAGACATCTCACCCCTGACGAGCACGTGGATATCTTTAACTCAGTAGTGCAATCTGCACTTCGTAAGTGCACTGCAACAGGAAAGTCCCTCGCTGAATGCAGTGAGAGCCCTCCAGGAACCTCTGATGGAGCAAATTCCCCGTCAACCTTCATCACCTCCATCACCTGCGTGAGTCCGCAGAGGTAACGTGTGCGCGCACCCCGAACACATGCACACACGGACCGAGCAGGCTGCGGATGAGCAACAAGCTTTGATTTATGTGATCCAGAAGTCTGTTGACTGGTTACACAAAACAGAGATCTTGCGAGTTCAGACAAGGACGTTTTGGACCTGGATGCGCTGTTGTATTTTCCAACCTTATAAGAAGATGTTCTGTTTCTGCAGCCCATCGATCTTTCTAAATATGGTGACAGTTTTAACAAGGGGTTTCAGAACGCTGTTATAGGATTATTCTAGGGTGCTCTGAATTGTACCCAGGAACCGAACCAAACGCTTTTCTCCAGCCCTTGTGCAAAGTAAGTTGTTGACAGGAGAAGCAAGCGGTCTGGTGACCTTTAAGAAGTTTCACATTCATAAATTTTAACCCAGGCCACCAAGAAGCCTTAGGGCTAGCGTTGTTACAGAAAGACAAAGAGTGAAAACAACCCTAAAAGCAATGTAGGTCCTTGAAAAATAAAAACTACCGGGATTCGTCAGTCGCAGCAGCATGTGCCATGGACATAACCGGTGCGACATCGCAAGGAACCTCGTCATGGTGCCGTCTACTTAATTTGCTCCAAGGCAGTGGGTGCCATCTATTTGTCTTCAGTCACTCAGCAATGTTGAACGCAACACAGCGCGGGTGCAGACTGCAAACAGGGCGGCTCCGGTGATGATGCTGACTGCAGCGCACAAGTCGTGGGCTAGCACAGAACACCCTACACCGAGCAACGTAAACACGGGCACGCATGTTAAGAGGGGTGCTACGGGAACACCGTGTCTTGTCAGCAGGCTCCAGACACCGTCCCCTTGAAGCAGGGATAGTGAAAGTGCACTCTCATCCGCGCCAAGGCCTGGCTGACTCTCAGGAGCAGCTGCAAAGAAAATCAGTCCCTTGGCTGCCCATATAACTTCTGTAAAAGGTGCTGCTGACACCAGCCTGCTCGCCCCGTCTGGGGCCGGGGAAAGGGACCGTGTCACCGCGTTCCCCGGGAGGGTCAGATCTGTCCACACTTGCATGGGCTTTATATTCTTGGCTTCTCCTCCAGAATTCACAGCTGACACTAGTTATTTCTAGGAGTTCTTTCTCTCCAAAACGAAAAAGCAAGGGGGGGGCGGGGGGAGAAGATGGTTGCAATTATTTAAATAAATAGCATGTAAGCAACCGGTCTTGTTAAAGAAACAGAAGTAATTGGCTCAGCCTTTTTACGTCTTGTGTGCTTATATGACAAGCCCAGTTCTCCACAATTACTTTTATGAGTACACGTTTTGCTTCTACATGATGTTATAAAAGTGCATATAGCTAGTGAGCTTTTTTCTTTCTTTTTTGGTCTTCATATTCCGTAAACATAGAAGAGGCAAAAATGATCATCAAAAGTAAGATTTGTAGCTCACTGACATTGTTTACTGAGTTAAAAACCTAAAATTTCTTCCGTTCTGTTTATTTCCTTTTAGTTCACTGACTTGATTTACTTTTAGCTCTTTAACTCATTTTCTTCTAGCTCTGATTCATGACGGTGATATTACTAAACCTGCAGAAAAAGAAATTTTCAGCTTCCCCAAACATCTTTATTTCTGTGGAAGAAAACCGATAGAGGCGTGCTTCACTCAAACCACACAGGATCAACACAAACCAAAACAACCAGAAAAAGGCAGTTCTGGGGGAACGACTGGACACTGATCAACTACGAACATGGTGTGTTCCCCTACACCAACACCTAAGCAGTCACTGGTGATATGCCTAGATATTTTGCATGTTGCATGTCTGTCAAATAAATCAAAGATCCAGATGCAGAATCTGGCAATGATGGCATTCTGCTGGTGGCTTTCAACCCTGTCCTGGTTTCAGCTGGGATAGAGTTAATTTCCTTCCTAGTAGCTGGTACAGTGCTGTGCTTTGGATTTAGGGTGAGAACAATGTTGATAACACATTGATGTTTTCAGTTGTTGCTAGGTAGTGTTTATACTAGTCAAGGACTTTCCAACTTCCCATGCTCTACCAACTGAGAAGGCTGGAGGAACACAAGAAGCTGGGAGGGGGCACAGCCAGGACAGCTGACCCAAACTGGCCAATGGGATATCCCATACCATGTGACATTCCATACCATGTGACATCATGCTCAGTATATAAAAGCTGGGGGAAGAAGAAGGAAGGGGGGAATGTTTGGAGTGGTGCTGTTTGTCTCCCCA
>NW_008825323.1:1603629-1624019 GCF_000699105.1 Pygoscelis adeliae | reverse complement strand
TGCCACAGTTGATATTGCTAATGCGTTTTTCTCAATCCCTTTGGCAGCAGAGTGCAGGCCACAGTTTGCTTTCACTTGGAGGGGCGTCCAATACACCTGGAACCGACTGCCCCAGGGGTGGAAACACAGCCCCACTATTTGCCATGGACTGATCCAGACTGCACTGGAACAGGGTGGAGCTCCAGAACACCTGCAATACATTGATGATATCATCGTGTGGGGCAACACAGCAGGAGAAGTTTTTGAGAAAGGGAAGGAAATAGTCCAAATCCTACTGAAGGCTGGTTTTGCCATAAAACAAAGTAAGGTCAAGGGACCTGCACAAGAGATCCAATTTTTAGGAATAAAATGGCAAGATGGACGTCGTCAGATCCCAATGGATGTGATCAATAAAATAACAGCCATGTCTCCACCAACTAGCAAAAAGGAAACTCAAGTTTTCTTAGGCGTCGTGGGTTTTTGGAGAATGCATATTCCAAATTACAGTTTGATTGTAAATCCCCTCTATCAAGTGACCCGAAAGAAGAACAATTTCAGATGGGGCCCTGAGCAACAACAAGCTTTCAAACAAATTAAAGAAGAGATAGTTCATGCAGTAGCCCTGGGGCCGGTCCAGGCAGGACAAGATGTAAAAAATGTGCTCTACACCGCAGCCGGGGAGAACGGGCCTACCTGGAGCCTCTGGCAGAAAGCACCTGGGGAGACTCGAGGTCGACCCCTAGGGTTTTGGAGTCGGGGGTACAGAGGATCCGAGGCCCGCTATACTCCAACTGAAAAAGAGATATTGGCAGCATATGAAGGGGTTCGAGCTGCTTTGGAAGTGATCGGCGCTGAAGCACAGCTCCTCCTGGCACCCCGACTGCCAGTGCTGGGCTGGATGTTCAGAGGGAGGGTCCCCTCTACACATCATGCAACCGATGCTACATGGAGTAAGTGGGTCGCACTGATCACCCAACGGGCTCGAATAGGAAACCCCAGTCGCCCAGGAATCCTGGAAGTGATCATGGATTGGCCAGAGGGCAAAGATTTTGGAATATCTCCAGAGGAGGAGGTGACGCGTGCTGAGGAGGCCCCGATGTATAATGAACTATCAGAAAATGAGAAACAGTATGCTCTGTTCACTGATGGGTCCTGTCGTCTTGTGGGAAAGCATCGGAGGTGGAAGGCTGCTGTATGGAGTCCTATGCGACAAGTTGTAGAAACTGCTGAAGGAGAAGGTGAATCAAGCCAATTTGCAGAAGTGAAGGCCATCCAGCTGGCTTTAGACATTGCTGACCGAGAAAAGTGGCCAGTGCTCTATCTCTATACTGACTCATGGATGGTGGCAAATGCCCTGTGGGGGTGGTTGCAGCAATGGAAGCAGAGCAATTGGCAGCGCAGAGGCAAACCCATCTGGGCTGCCGCACTGTGGCAAGATATTGCTGCCCGGGTGGAGAACCTGGCTGTAAAAGTCCGTCATGTGGATGCTCACGTACCCAAGAGTCGGGCCACTGAAGAACATCAAAACAACCAGCAGGTGGATCAGGCTGCTAAGATTGAAGTGGCTCAGGTGGATTTGGACTGGCAACATAAGGGTGAACTATTTATAGCTCGGTGGGCCCATGACACCTCAGGTCACCAAGGAAGAGACGCAACATACAGATGGGCTCGTGATCGAGGGGTGGACTTGACCATGGACACTATTGCACAGGTTATCCATGAATGTGAAACATGCGCTGCAATCAAGCAAGCCAAGCGGTTGAAGCCTCTTTGGTATGGAGGGCGATGGCTAAAATACAAATATGGGGAGGCCTGGCAGATTGATTATATCACACTCCCACAAACCCGCCAAGGCAAGCGCCATGTGCTTACAATGGTGGAGGCAACCACCGGATGGCTGGAAACATATCCCGTGCCCCATGCTACTGCCCGGAACACTATCCTGGGCCTTGAAAAGCAAGTCCTGTGGCGACATGGCACCCCAGAAAGAATTGAGTCAGACAACGGGACTCATTTTCGAAATAACCTCATAGACACCTGGGCCAAAGAGCACGGCATTGAATGGGTGTATCACATCCCCTATCATGCACCAGCCTCCGGGAAAATCGAACGATGCAATGGACTGTTAAAGACTACGCTGAAAGCAATGGGTGGCGGGACATTCAAACACTGGGATACACATTTAGCAAAAGCCACCTGGTTAGTCAACACTCGGGGATCTGCCAATCGAGCTGGCCCTGCCCAGTCAGACCTTGTACATACTGTAGATGGGAATAAAGTCCCTGTAGTGCACATAAAGAATATGTTGGGGAAAACAGTTTGGGTTATTCCTGCCTCAGGCAAAGGCAAACCCATTCGTGGGATTGCTTTTGCTCAAGGACCTGGGTGCACTTGGTGGATAATGCGGAAGGATGGGGAAGTCCGATGTGTACCTCAAGGGGATTTGATTTTGGGTGAAAACAGCCAATGATCTGAATTATGTGATGTTAAGCATTCATTATGGTTATAATAGATATACTAATAATATCATAAGATGCCATACTAATGTTATAGAAATTACTATAGCAGGAACCACCAGAACCAGTGGAGGACAAGCCTTACAAGAAGCAGTGCAAGTCCAGCAGTGACCCGACCTCAGCTGGCTTTGGTGCCCAGTAAGTCCATGCAACACACCACCTCTCCTGGCCTGAGTGACCACCATAACAGATGGAGCCCAAAGTCACGGACTAAATGAACTCAATGGATATGTCATGAACATTTCTGGACATTTTACAGACATTCCACAAGGGTGGTCCATAGACTAAGGGAATGATATCTGTGTGTTATATCAAAGTATGGAAAGCGGGGCGGGTGGTTAATGACGTTGTACTGGAAAATATGGGACTTGAGCATGACGTAGATGGTATGGAATAAGGGGTGGATACTGTCCTGGTTTCAGCTGGGATAGAGTTAATTTCCTTCCTAGTAGCTGGTACAGTGCTGTGCTTTGGGTTTAGGGTGAGAACAATGTTGATAACACATTGATGTTTTCAGTTGTTGCTAGGTAGTGTTTATACTAGTCAAGGACTTTCCAACTTCCCATGCTCTACCAACTGAGAAGGCTGGAGGAACACAAGAAGCTGGGAGGGGGCACAGCCAGGACAGCTGACCCAAACTGGCCAATGGGATATCCCATACCATGTGACATTCCATACCATGTGACATCATGCTCAGTATATAAAAGCTGGGGGAAGAAGAAGGAAGGGGGGAATGTTTGGAGTGGTGCTGTTTGTCTTCCCAAGTCACCGTTACACGTGAGGGAGCCCTGCTTTCCTGGAGACAGCTGAACATCTGCCTGCCGATGGGAAGTAGTGAATTAATTCCTTTGTTTTGCTTTGCTTGCGTGCGTGACTGTTGCTCTACCTATTAAACTGTTTTTATCTCAACCCACGAGTTTTCTCACTTTTACCCTTCCGATTCTCTCCCCCATCCCACTGGTGGGGGGGTGGGGGATGTTTTGCGTGGTGCTCAGTTGCCAACTGGGGTTAAACCACGACAAACCCATAAGCTAGTGAGTACGACAGAGAATATTGTGGTTTTTAATCAGCTGTGTTATTGCAGGCAGCTGTTTTATTTAAAGGAAAAATGACATTTATTTCTTTCAGTTCATCAAACCAGTATTTCAAAAACTTCTTTTTTTTTTTTTTAAAGGAAAGGTTCTAAGAGGGGACCGCTCCCTCAAATCACAAAGAACAATCAATGAAAAATGTGGCATCAGCCTTCAAAATATCACCTCCATAGAATGACAAGGAGGAAATGGTTTAAAGACATGTATGAATGAAGGTAATGAAATTTAAACCATTACTTCTGATCTGGAAGGAATGCAGCATCCTACAGGGTAGGCATACTGTAAAATTGAAAGACACAGTCTTGCTCATGGACTTACTAAAGGCAAATTTACTGGATGCGTTCTGGTGTTTCTCTTTGTGACTGTTTTGGCCCAAACCTGAGAATTCTGCAACCAAAACTGCAGAACGCCCTGTCGGACTTGCCAGCTTCACGAATCCAGCATGGTGCACCCAGTGCACCTACAACTGCTTATCACGGCACGTCTAATATCTCCCAGGCTGACGGCACACTGATTATGTCATTGGCTCAGGCACATAGATTCATTTTGCACATGCTCTGCCAGGTTCAGAGGAACTTCTGTAATTCATTAGTAACATATTAGGTAACATTACAAGGGTTTGGTTTTTTTTCTGTAGCAAAACAAACTAAACAATTACTGAAAAATATACTGTATTGCAGATTTCTGCTCTAAGTCACTCTGTGTTTCAGAAAGCTTGAAGTCTTACCAGCCAGCCTGCGCTGAGTTTTCCAATACCCACATCGCCTCCTAATAGACACTGCTCTAATTTCCATTGCTTGCTAAAGCAACTGGTGCTCTCACCGACGCGTTTTTTGTCCTGTCACTCTGGACGGACAGCAGTGGTGTCCACCACTCCCGGCGGAGCACTTGGGTAAAGAAAAGTACGTTGTTCAATGCAGCTAAGCCATAGGGCAGCATGGAGGGTCGCCACTTTGAAGACCCATTACCTGCAGTTACATTTACTGGCGTCCCTCTGACAGTGCTGTGCACAGAAACACACTCCCTATGCTTGCCTAACAAGAGGTTGCCCAAAGGTGGGCCAAAGGAAGGAAAGCAAGTGTCCGGCATGCCCCGTGTTCGTGAAACCTGGTCTCTCAAAGTGCTGCGAATACCTGATGAGTTACCTAAAACAGTGGCCATCGACCAAACTAGAAATAAATCTTACGGCTTACAATGACACTGTTGTGTTTATAATACAACGTTTTGCTGCCTTTCTCTTCAGAGCCATGAACAGGGTGCGTATCAGCCATGACCGTGAGAAAGAGAGATTTCAAAGCATGAGCTGACTATCCTAATAACTCTTAACAACTGCACAAGGAAAGGTTAACTATGGTTAACCCTTATAACCTAATATAACCTCACCTTTTTAACCTAATATAAACTACAGTTGTGGTCTTCCATTTAATATAACTATATTGGTGCCCGTCTTCTTTCGTTCATCCTCCGGGTCAAAGTTTTAAGAAGTATCCCATGTTTATGCTGTCCATTGGAAACCTGCTTTTCAACAAAGATACTTGCTTAAGAAAGCCTTTATTTATTACTGAGACTATCCAGTGTGCACTGGAGTTAATAAAGATGTGCAAATAACCATGGGATAGAAAGGAAAAGTTCTAATTTGCTCTCTGAACTTGCTCATGGTGACCTGTGTCTTTGAAGAGTGGATTTATAAGCAACCCTTATAGCCAGATGTACTGTTTAAATGGAACTACCTAATCTAACTGCCACAGCTCTATGCTAGGTCAACTGTCTACCAGACGTTTAGCCTTGATCATTTTTACGAAGTACAGCATTTAAGCATACATTTTTTGTGAATCCAGAGTAATTCTTATGCCATAAAAGCCCTAGTATGCAGGAGACAGTATTTGAAAACCATCATCTTAGTGATCTCATTTTACAGTCTTCATATATTAAGTATTTTGAAGGCCACTTTCCCACCTTCATATACTTTTTCCACTATGATCTCAGTAGAGTCTTCAAACTTTCAAAGCTGAGCAGGCTTAGAAACTTTAAAAAGCAATATGTTCCACATACTTTCCATTTCCCACATCTTACAGTATGACCATAAAGTGTTAAGTGAAGCCTCGGACAATTTTGGATTTGAATGAGGTTTCATGTGAGTGAATCATAAGACACACAAGCAGCACTTTCTGTAAAGAGAAGGGAAGGATTCCTTTGCCAGGGAGAGATACGCAAATGATTTCCTTCATTATGGTTTTTCAAGTCCATGTGCTTCTTTTTAAGTAAAGGAAGACTAGGCAATTGCTATAATCAGCAACACATTCCAGCTATTCTAGTCTAAAAGACTACATCAAATAACTTGACAGGAAAAAAAAAAATCTAAGACAGATTTCATTTTAAGATTAAAAAATAAGATGCTTTTTAAGCAAACAAACAAAAAAGATACTAGCAATTTACTTTCCATATTTAAAATGCTTTTGCTTCTTTCCCCATTAATGAATACAATAAACAACCCTCTGGAGGCTTAAAACGCATACTTATTCCCTTACAAAAAAATGTTTTAACCTTTATTTTGTATCGGGCTAGATTTTTAAAATGTCCATTGAAGCTAACCTGGTAGAACATAGGTTTCAGAGCTCAGGTTACACGACTGCAAATGAAATGTCTTAGTTTCCTGTTTTCATACAGGTGCTTGTCATTTGGATAGACACTGAAAATGGAATTGACGGACTAGCCTGTTGTTGCAGAGTTTCTTATAGGTATTAACTATTTAAAATTCTTTGGTATATATAAAAGAAATGAAATGTGATTTTGGAGGTAAACTCAACAGACTCAGATGTCCCTTTATTTTATTATCTGCTCTCCAAAGGTACGGCATGTATTTGGTGCCATAAATGTCAAAACAAAACTGCACATGAAATGCACCAATTTTCTCACTTCTGTTTTCTTCATACACATTCAATCCATATGTTTGAAAAGCTTTTAAAAGCCACAGTTATTAAATGTATAATTTTGTTAGGTTAAATTTAGAAATAAGAAAATACATTGAAAAAAGTGCATTAAAAATGAAAGGCCTTGTAAATGACACATGCCTATTTTTGATTTATGAAGAGTTCGGGCTTGGAAAATGATTTGAATGTAAGAGCAGGAAGACAGCTGGTGTATGCATACCAGAACATACAACTGCCGCCTGAATGAAATTGCCGTGTTTATTGTTAAAGACTAGGACAATGCTAGGACAGCTCTAAAGCTAAATCCTGCAAAACTTGCTCTGAGGGAGAGCTGCCCCTGCAGTCTGGGTCCAGCTGTCGTGCTATTCTGACAAGTTTTGTTCCCAGCCTACTGTAAACAGGAAATCAGAGCGGACAAGCCGGGAAAGAAATGCAAAATACCCCGTTAAACGTGCTGTGTAATGAGCTGACGAGACGTGCTTGAACAGAGGCCTTGCTTCACAGAAGCTGAGTCATGTTTTTGCAAACCAATGCCTGGTTTCTCCCCCCCCCTGTTTTGGTTGGGGTTTTTTTTTTTTTGTTATTTCTGAGTCATCTCAGTCAGCCCTGACATATCCCTCCACTGCCTGGATGATCGAGAGCAGCTGTTTATAGTAATCGTCTTGATAGCACGCAAGACTGAACTTCTTGCAAATTCTCAGAAACACTAGCAGGAAAGGGAAGGGGGACGCAGACCAACAACATCTAAAAAACCTTGACAGCGTCATTTTCATTAAGCAAAAGCTCCTCTTTTGTAGGCTGCATTATTTTTTTAAGGAGAAGCAGCAGGACAAATTAACCGCGACTGCAGCAGGGCACTGTACTCACTCTGCTGTTATTAAACCTATACCAAGCACAAGGCGATTAACTCATTAACCCGTCCTCTGAGCCTTCAAAGATCAACAGCGGACTTATCCTCACGCTGCAGGTGAGGAGCAAGCGACGCATCACAAACTCGTTCCACTGCCTGGAGGAGAAATCAGAAATACTGAGTTGCTATAACTCTTAGCACTCTGCCAGGCAAATATGTCAGCGCTCCAGACAGGGCCAGGCTGCTGCTGGAAGGGGAACGGCACGGGCTGCAGGCTGGACTCTGCTGCAGAGGGTCACTTAAACCCATACGGCAGAAAAAACAACTTCAAAGCTGGAAGGCAGGGCTTTTTTGTCGTAGATGTAATGATGTGAGGCAGATACACAACATATTACCCACACTTTACTAAATAAATAAATAAATGAATGAACGAAAACAACCAAAAAAATGCCCAAACCTGAAAAGCAAAATATAGAAGTTTTAATTTCAATTGCTATGTTGTTATCAGAGCACAGAACACCATTCCGAGTTTGGCTTTTTGGTTTCAATCATACCGGAACTTTAAAGACCTCGTGCCTCAAGTCAGTTGATAACAGGAGGATCTCCATTAAAAAAAAAAAAACAAAAGTAAATGGCTAATGCATTGTTGGGGAAGGTTTGAAGACACAACGGGAGAGAACTCTGACATGAAAAACCTGACACTCACAACGCTAGACACTTACACACACACCAACTTCAAACATTTCTTTTAAGAAAATCCCATTCTTGTAATTTCTTTTGAATGGCTGGCATTGGCAATACTGATTATTTTATGTCACACACAAGAACCACTAAGTACTAACAGAAGAAAAGTGTAAATTTCTGCACAAGTAGATTGTGCTGCTCAGGAGAAATATTCAGTGGCAGCTAGGTGGAAGAACAGAAAGAAAGAGGTGGAGAAGGCAATGAGAAAATAAAAGGAGCTGAACCGGCTTTATCTTATTTTCTTAGATTACATTTTGTCACCTTTTGCTGTTGACTTTATTTCACAATAAAATACAAAGGGAATTATATTCCTCATGGTTGCTGATTTTTGCAGAAAGTAGTGGCAAGTAGTAAATAATTCATATTTACTTTTTTTGCCTTCCCTAACCTATGGCTACCTAAGGCAGCTTTCTCTTTCAACTGCCCTTAAAGCTGGCCCTGCACAAGAGAGACGCATAAAACAGCAGAGGTGCTATTTTTTCTGCGCTGGGAAGTGATGCATCTGGCAGCTTCAGCTGGAGCCCTCAGGAATACCGACCGCGTTTTAATTAGTATACAAAATCATGTTGATCTTCATTCCAAATTGGCTCAATCAGTCATCAGCATCCTTCAGCGAGGTGATTTACAAACACCTGGGGACACCACCACCATAGCTGCCCAGAGCTGGGTCATCCACCAGCTGACTTTTTCAGATGAGGCCCAAATTATTCCTGAGAGAACTTTTCCTACCTATGGAAAGCTCAACTTTCAGTAAGAAGATTTCCCCCCCCCCACCTCGCGCTCCTACCACTCATTATCTGGTGGTGTGCGGCAAGTTCACCTTTCCTTCAAATGCTGCTCAAACCCTCATGTTGCACCACTGCGCGGTGAAAAAACCCAGCAGGGCACACCACTATTTTCTCAGTCCACCACCTGCTCATTTTTAAGCTCATCTTAGTTTTGTAGGCAGCAGACATTTTGTTTTCGGGGTAAGGATTATTTCCAAAACCTCTCTTAGATAAGGAATACATTTTCACCGGCACCTGTTCTTGATCCCCGGTTGCAAGATTGGGTCTGACCCTCCCGCCCGCAAAAGCAGGGTTCGGTGAAGAAAGGTGGGAAGGAGACTAAAGGAACGAAGAGGACCAACAGGCCGCATCAGACAAGTCTTCACCTCTGCGATGGTGGAGGCAGCTGTGGAGTTAACCCCCCCTCAGGGACTCCTGCCGGGAGTTTATTCCCCTTTCTCAAGCAAGAGGTGCCCACGGGTGTGATTTCATCATGTGCCTTCTGGTGCTTCCACAAAAGCTCCAGTCCCTGGAGTGAGGCAACATGCCTCCCATGGGAGCCTTGGGGTTTTGTCTGTAGCAAGTTTCTAACCACCTTGTTTCAGGTGAAAAGCTCAAAACCTGAAAGTTTAAACAAACTAAAAAAAAAAGACTTAAGCCACAAAGAAAGAAAGAAAGAAAAAAAAGAGCAACAGCTGTGCCCTGAATTACATTTGAAATCTTACCAAAAAAATCTAAAATCGCATTTAGCTCATTGCTGTTCAAGAAACTCATGTCCTACGCAGTGTCAGCAAGTACACTCTGGTCTCTTTTTTGACCTTCACGTCCCCAACAAGCCTCTGCCCTGTCCCAGCCCCGCAACAACATGTTCTTGTATGAATTCAGGGGACGCAACTGGGAGAAGAGAATCCAGAGTTTAACCCCATCATGAGTCAACTGTCAGTTGGCATTAATTTTCTCAGACGATGGACAAAAATATTGTCTAGCACATGCTGGCCATCCCATAACCTATGGTTAGAGGCCATACCTCTGACTCCAATCCTGGGGGGAAATGGGGAAAATAATCAGCTTGGCACTTACTAAACTCCCTATTCATGGACATATTCCCTTGGGTGCTCACAACAAATGTTATCTCTCCTTTCATCCTTCTGTTTGTCTTTGCTTATTTCATAAATAACCTTGCAAGCAATAAAATTCCTTATCTCTTAGGTAAATAAAGCTTAACCCATTTTATAACCTCCACAGTAGGATTTTTCTTTTAAAGGGAAACCTAAACGCAAAAGCAGACATTCATTTTCGTAAAGGTCTCTGTGGGATTCACAATTTCATACCCCCCCTGTTGTGAAGCAAGGACGTTCTCTGTCAGCAACTCCAGTGTGGCTCCTGATGTTGTGTCTGTTGGCTTTTGCTGCTCTCCTCCCATCTCTCCATCTTATTCTGAGCCATACGGAGCAGGGGGGACATATATTTGCAACAAGAGATCAATGCGCAACCACCGAACAAAGAAAAGGTGTGGGGCAAACATGAGGATTAGTTTATTTTGGATCTGCTCCCACAGTAAGGGAAGAAGAGGTGAGGAGTTCAGGGAGCTCACTATGAAACATTGAAGGTGAGAAGATGCAGAGCAGAAGGAAGGACCCGGTGGGACAGGGACAGAAAGGAAGCCTCAGACATTTTTCCTTCCTCTTCCTAGGTATTACCTTGTGAGCAGACAACTGGCTTTCAGTTTCCATGTCATCTCTATTCATGAAAAGCCCTCATGAAGATACTGAGTAATTACAGGGCAGAATAAAACCTCAGCCACGGCATCAGGATTTCGCCCTACCTCTTAAGCTGGCAACTTAAATGAACACGTCATTAACGCCCAACGAATTAGTCAGTACCATTCTCGGGATTACAAGCTATACCATTAATTATCCCAATACACAAATGAGGAAGTAAATTAACCACAAGCTAGTTCACTTCTGTCCTACTCAGCAAATAGGAAAAATTCAGTCATTGAAGAAAATAGTAGAAACGATACAGGGGAAAGTGAAGGAGAAAGTTTTCTTTAACTTGGAAAAAAAATAGGTAATATAGTTATCTGCAGCTCATTACTTCGTAAAAAGCTTCACACACTAAGTTTACCTTAATGACCATAACTCTTTTTCCTCCCGCTCCCTGTGGTACTGGGACTATCCATTTGCCCCAAGCAGTCCCAGCAGGATTAGTTAAAAATTATATGGGTTACACTACCCCATGCTTAACAAAGTTAGGGTGTTAAAAAAAAAAAGACAAAAAAAAAAAAGACTTCCATTTATGTTTAAAAATAGCCACTCAATGGATAACAAACAGCTCTCTTGAGAGCAAATTCTCCCACAACAGAAAAAGGTGTCCAAAAGTATGACACGTAAAATCTACACACTAATAGCGGGTCATCATTGCATGGACTCATATGTGCTAAGGAATGCACTGTAGTTAGTTCTCAAAGATGCTGAGCAGGTGCTGAATATGTAGGGGGCCTTAAAAAACAATAAAAATATGCATTATTCATCCCCAGAAGACGTATATGAACAAAACTGGAGAAATCCCAAAATAAGCCAGGAAGACTGATTTTTATTATTTACTGATTTATATGCTACAGTTAATAAAAAGGTTGAAACTGCACTTCATTAGATCTTAGCTAGCACATCCTTATGTTAGGAAAACCCAGCAACTAGCACCATTACAAATCCTCAATCATCAGCACCTTGGCTGAACAATGATTCCTGTATTAGCATGAAATAATTTGTACTTCGCTATCTCTCACTTTCATTACTATCCCAGCCCTCCGCGGCATTAAGAAATGTACAAAATATAAATGAGGGAAATTATCTGAAATTCCTAAACTTTCAAAAAAATTTTCAAATATCCTGTATCTTATATATGGCATAGGAAAAATCATAAAGGCATACAGTTCTCTCGTGAACAGTACATCAGGGTTGGACACAGCAAGGAAAGACATTGAGGAAAAACTCCACAATTCCCTTATCCTCTCCGGGTCAGGCTCACGGGGACACCTATCCTCTCCCAGAAAATACGCTCTTGATTTTAGGGATTTATACACACATCTGCAAATCTTGAGAGGTCAGTTCATTTCAGTTAAAATAAACTTTATCGTGACTCAGTTGACTGCCTTTCTGCAGTAGCCGACATGAGTGGCAAAAGGCCAATTCTACGTGCAGCCCTACTAATGCAGTTTGAGGGCGTGACATACCTTAGAAAGTCTTATAAGAGAGGGAATAACGACCAGGATATAAGGACAGCACTAAAAATAGCCGCAGCTTTTTATGACAATCAGTCTTTTCCACCCCTGGCATCTGCTATGATTCAGTCGTTACTCAGAAGGGAGAGAGCATCTAGTCAATGAATCATCAGGCTACATCCTGCAGCAATTTTGTTTTCTCTAGTGGTCTTCCACAGAAGAAATGACGAGTCCCAACCTCTGCAAGTCGGAGGGATCCAACTGGGAGCAACACTGCCAGAAGCAAATGAGTAAATGAATGAAAAGGACCAGGCCATACATGACACCATTTACATTCCCCAGCCTTGACTACACGTAAAGATGCGCGGCTTCATGCAACGTATGTAAGTAGTCACACTGTAGTCAGTTAGGCTATTCACGTAGATAAAGTAACTTTTGTTTAAATCTTTAGAAAACAGAATGCTTGGTAAAGGGCACCCTTCTTTAGAAACAGAGAAATGTGTTGGCTGAATAGTTACTCATGTAGAAGCTTTCTGTTATCTTTCAGTTATTCCGTTCACTTTTCACCAAAAATGCACAGTCTTAAAACAGAGCTGAATGCAAATTTATGAAATATAAAAATACTGGAGCTTTAGTCAACTCAGAATCATTTCAAGTGTACTGTCAATCTAAGCACAGCATTTTACAAGAACTATTTTGAACGGATCCTTTCATCTCATTAATGGAAAATTATTTCTAAAAGCCAGGCAAGAATAATATGAGTCTGTGACTGTCGAATCGCAGCACATCTGCTGAGGGTCTGAGGTGTACAGGGATGCCTTATTTTTTGTTTGAGATTTATGACTGGAAGTCACTAGAGAAGAGGCTAGTTTTCCCGATTTTGCTTTCCTCATCCCAAATAAAATGACTATTGGTTAAAAAAAAAGGGGGAAAAAAGCCACATGAAAGGCTGCATGTCTGCATAAAAGGATAGCAGGTGCTCAAGTCAGTCACATTAATATTCTGTTCAATTTTTTTCCCCTTGAATTCTAGTTACAGATAAAATCAAGCAATGTTTTTGCAGCGTGTAACCTCAGTTAGACAGCCTTTTCAAAACATATTGCAGTCTCATGAGAGGAAGATCTGCTAGTTCCTGGGTTCAGCCAGGTCTGCTATGAAGCTAATTCACAAACTGTGTGAATTTTCTAAAGACAATAAAAGAGAAAACATTGGCAAAAAGATGACACCCCCCTGCCAAACACCACACAAACTAAGGTAAACAAGCTTCACATTACAGTACTGGTAATCCAAAAGTATACATTTTCACGGCCAAATTAAGCTATGCTGTCTTTATTTTTATATATTATCAGCATTGGCAGATCATTTTCTGGACATATAGACTTTATAATAGAGTTATTGCTGCTCTTTCTTTCAAACAGCATCATAATATAAAACTGTCAATCAAGAAAATTAAGATACTTCTCTTTAAAATAGGTATACCTATACACACATATATACACTATACATATATACACATATACAAATACACACACATACCTACATAAAAAAAAGCTAGAAAAGTGTCTTCTACATAATATTCAATTTTATACCAGAAACATTGGCAAGTGGGATTTACACCTAGGGAATAAACTAATTTTTCATGATAGGAGAAAGGTATCAGCGAGATCTGTGTTGTTCAACATATTCATAAGCAATTTAGATAAAAGAATCGACGATATGGCAGCAGCTTCTGACAACATAAAACTATTTGCGAGACTCAAAATGAATCATAGAATCATAGAATCGTTAAGGTTGGAGAAGCCAGCTATAAAGTTCTACAGGAGGACTTCTTGATATGACATCACTGAGCAACAAAATGGCAGATGAAATTCAATGTGATAAATGCACATTTTGTACTCAGGAAGAAAACGATCCCAATTTCACCCACTAAGTCATCTACGTCTTCTCTCTTCTGCTTGTGGGTAGCCCTCCAAAGACACCAGGTAAGAGCTTAGCCAGCATACGCTCCTGAAGTCTTGAAATGTGGGAGCATATGGGGGCTCCCCCACATGGGGTAACATTCGGGGAGCATATAGGGGCTGTCTTATGTCTATTAAGTATCTTCTATTCTTATGTCTTTTTATAGGACATAAGAATACATACTTCAAATTGTGCATGATCATTACTTCCTTAAGCAGTCTGTAATCGCTGGTGCATTCCCTTCATGTCCTTGACATTTAATGGTTAATAATTTTTCCCATTCTTAGACTCTTTCTTAAATGTCAACTTTCTCACACTCATGATGATGTCTTCAGATGTTATGAAACCTCCCGAGGCTGAGAGGAAAGCCAATGATGCAACCTCCCTCTGCCAAAAGAAATTTCACAATTTGTTCTTCAATGTTTGCTTTGACTTCAAAAAATATATACTACATATTTCTACATCCATCTTAAATGGAACTTAACATTACTGAGAACCGAGTTACAAAGCCTAAGAAAATATTCTCTGAAGGGATAGGGTGGAGGAGTCTGTTGAGTCTCTGCCAGCTGCTCTCCATTTTCTTTCATCCTGTGTTTATCCTTGATAGAGATATTAACTCCAACATCCAAACAACCAGTACCATCATTTCTAACCAACAGAAGAGTAAAAGTCCACTGAGTCTAAACTCATTCCTCCCTTGTCGTAGTGAGGACATAAACCCGACAAGCACTGGGGCAAGAGTGAAGAAAGGGGCACTTACAGCCAAGGAAGCAACTATCGTCTTTCTCCAGCTCTCGGTCTGTGCACATAGACAAAGAAAGATGGGACGTTAGCCATCTAACAGCGTGACGTTAATCATACTTTCATCCTGTTTTCTCAACAGGTTTCTCCTATTTGTCATGCTTCCATGATTCATTTGGAAGCCAAAAGAGCTGGAGAGCACACTGGACCCATGACCAAGTAGTGAACGATTGTACAACACTGAGTTGAAGGACAATTCCCATCTCAGCACTGAGACTGGAGAGAGGATGGCTGTGTTTGAAGGATGCGACATACATCGTGGTTACAATACCTACCCCTATCCCACACAAACGAACACCCACAGCTCCAGCGGTTGCTGCTAAGGGGGAATGACCACATTTCTGGACAGCCAAGCAAGAAACTCTGAGCTCCCACAAAATAAAAATGAGCTACAGCCACAGATGCTGCTTCTTAGGCCAAAATTTTCTAATGATGTCATGAAGTTGTGACACAAACCATCACTACAGCTCTGCCTTCCAGAAGAGGGTGGTTCTTCAAGGATGAAACAGGAGTGGATATTTCTGGTGATTAATTGACACTCGCATGGTCGTTGAATGTTCTGTTTTACTTCCTAAAGGTTCTGTATTTTTGCCAGCTATTTCATCAAATGTCCTGCTGTCTTTATTGGTCTCTGTAGAATGGAAGACTCTCAAAACCACGGAATTTTTTCACAGAGCGGTATGAACATACAGGCAGGTTTGAACCTAAGGAAACTGAAGCATCTATGTAACTACCAGTTCCACCAAGGAACCAAAGAGAAATACGTTGGGCATATATTTTTCCCACCACTCATGTCATTCATTATTCCCCAGTCCTAAGACTACGATTTTTTCAGAAAATTAAAAAGATACCAAGGCCTAAATAGAAATCAGATTTACTCAGTTTAGAGGGAATCACTAATGAAATAGGTACTTCAAAGCGGAAGCTCTCCAGTAATGAACTGTAAACAGTCATTGAAACATTGAATAATGTAGATTGGAAGGGACCTCTGGAGGTCCCAAATCAAATCCCACTCTCTAAAGTCAATATCATAGAGCTACATGGCTACTTTTTCCCATATATACACTGAAACTCTGCAGCCTGTAACCAACCCTTAGTATTGCTAGTAACAAAAGTCCCATTAATTTCTCCAAAAGGATTGGGTTATGCAAACAAGCTCTTGATCTGTCTGTATCTGATGTCACTGGTGTAACATCCAAGCCAAAGGCCGTAACACTAAATTTTTACACCAAGATTCACATCATGGTTTGTTTTGGGTTTTTTTTCTGAATAGAAGCCATGAATATCACAAGAAATACCTTCGTTTTGCAACATGGAGATTTCAATGATAAACAAGCAGTTTTTTAAAGAGAAAGAACTCGCACATATCACAGCACGGACTAAGTATCTAATTTGTTAGGCAGTCCAATTACTGAATTTGGTCCCCTACAGTGAATTTACATCTGGCTTCCCCAGAGTGAAGAGGTTAACATCTGTTCCAGCTCTTTTATTTGTTTAGCGGTTTCTTGCTTATAAATGTAGAATCGTTAGGGTTGAAGTAGATTTTGCACCAGATACAGAAAAAAAAAAAAATTCATTACAGATTTTGTGAAGTGTAAGATAACGTGGACATGTGGATGCTTAGTCAGTTTCTGTGAAATAACCAAATATCACCATATAGAAGGTCCTATACCTTAACCCATCATTCTCCAGGTGAAGGTGTCATTTTTTCTTACTTCCAGTAAAATTTATTTCCTTAATTTCAAGCTCTGTACAAGTCAGGGCTCTTTGGCTTCTCCCCTCAGTTCCCACAAGTCACCAGAGGATGTAGAATGATATTTAATTCATACTAGAAGTTACTTATTTCATGATAACTCATTCCATGTAGCCCACCCAAAACCCAGATGGTAACAGCTTTCAATTACTGTTGACATAAATTGGATATGAAACAGATGTGGAAAGCCTAATGTAAATGTGAATACTGGGTTGCCTGAAATAGAGTTCAATATTTACTGTAGGAGGTATCCTTTAGCAGCAAAGTTTTCCTGTTACACTCCCAACACTATTATGGATTCCTGCTCAAGGAATATATAGTAATCATCTATACATTAACTTTAATATAAGCTAGTATATGTCACTCATTTCTGCCTGATCCTGTTAAGCTAAACCGGCATTTCATTTACAATGCTTTTTAAGTTTTTCCTTCAGGTCTAATCAGGGTTTCTCGTGTTGTTTCTGAGATTTATTTGCCACTTGCTTGTCAGCAGCAGTTTCTAATGTTTCTCCCTCCCATAGCTCCGCCAGTTATTGCTCCAGTCCTTGCTGATGCCAAGGAAATCTCTCGGGCTGCAAGGTTAAACTTTTATCTCACTGCGTGTCTGCTTTAAGCAGTGGTAGACATTGTTTTAGCTCTCTGCTTCCACAGAGAAGCCTAAATATTTCTCAGATTTATCCTAAATGATAACATGGGGTTACACATACCAAGTACAATAAGGCTTTATCTACAACTTCAGCATAACCGTATGTCGAAAGGAATATTAACTTTATTGTGTTTCCACTCCAAGTTTCTCTGCCAAACATATTTCCAAAATAATTGCAGCCATTATATTTTCTAGCTGAAATAATTTCAATATAGCAAAGTACTCTATGAATATTCGTAGCAGTTTGCCAGCCAATCCATTTTCTTTGTTAACTTTCACTTCCACAGTTTGCATTCACTTAGACACAGGCATGACTGAAAAACAAGCAACTGATCAGAAGTCATCTGATTTCCAAAATTTCAGTGTTTGGGGGTTTTGTGTTTTGTTCAAAGCTTTGTGTCTAAAGATAGCCTGTCCTCTCCACGGAATCTCTGTCCTGTCTCACTCAGCCCCCTGCACCCCAAGGATGAAGATGCTGCCAGGTCTTCCGGATCTACCCCCAACTGACAAAATTATCTTATCCAGGTCAACTTCTTGGTATTGTTGACTGAGCTTGCAAGGTCTTGTACTCAGCTTGAAGATATTGCTCCATTTGGATGTTACACAACGGCTTACAAACATCACACGTACTCAATCAGTTCTGAAGTTTCAGGGAAGATAAAAGGGCAGAACTCTACTGCTGTCGTTGGGAAAAGCAGAAACCCGGCAGGGTGGAGACATGAGTCTACTGGAATGTGATCATCAAAACTTCAAACTCTAGCAATCTTTGACTTTTCTCCAAGGAAGTTGTTCCATTTCAGCTCAGTCAACGTTCTAATACATTTCTGAAAGCAGTCACATCCTGAAAGAGGGGGAAGAGAAAGAGTGAGAGTGGTAAAGGGCAATGAGAGGTGTAAAGGCACAAGGGAACAGGCAAAAAGGTACAAACGAGTAGAGAAATACATAGAAATCCCGGAGTGTTGGAGAGGAGGTACATAGAGAGAGCCTTGCTATCGAACAAGTGAAAAATGTGGATTAAACTTTTGGTTAGAAATGTGAGATTTGTCCCTGGAATTCAGGGCAAGTAGCAATTGGCACATAGGGAGACTGGGAGGGGAAAAACAGAGGAATGCAAGAAACCCTTGCTACGCATGATGAGTTGATCCTGTAGAAATAATAACATTTAGCCCTTCGGTGCATGTAACTTAGACTTTATCGCACAGGATTCTGACAAAACTATACAGCATACTTTGAAAAGGCTAGTTAGTTTCCATTTGGTATACATTTTGGTAAATTATAATACAAATCTAACCTAAGAAATCTTTCTACTCCCCACTGGCAATGTTGGAGACTGCCTGTGTCTAATTACACTGAACAAAATTAGTGTCAGCCAGCCACTTTAATTTCTAAAGGCTAGTGCATGCTCCAAAATCTTGACAGCATGAACACTGCCTGGGTAGTGGGACAGCAGAGTAGTGTGAGAGGCATTTATTATGGGTGATGGACAGATGTCACTGTGCTGTGATGATTCAAGACCTGCTCCATCAAGCTCTGCCACCAGCTCACTGAAAAGGCGGAGGAGAAACCCCACCATCGCCCTGCTCCAGCGGTGGAGGTAGGGAGGAACCAGCAGCGACGCGTGTCCCCACCTCCTCCCTTTGCCTGCACAAAGCAGAGTGGTGGCAAGGGTGGGAGCCACGGTGACGGCACCCTTGGGGGTGTGGGGAGAATGGGGAATGAGAGAGGGGGAATGCCAGGCTGAAGCCTCCACAAAAAACAAAGCACCTGCATGGGGTCCTGCCCTTCCAGCAAGACTAAATCTCTTTGGGAAAGAAGAGGAAGGTAAGTCAGGGAGACAAGGAGACATCTCCCACCTTCACGTTTGTGGTTTATTTACCAACCCCTTATCTAAAAAGGATTAGTAGTACGTTGTTATGTTTCAATACTTGTTCAGTGTCAACACCATGAAAGATTTAAGATGGGATCACTGATGACAAAGAAGAGGGATGCTCTCAAGGGTGCAGAGCAACAGAGGAACTTTTTTGCAGACCCTGCCCCAGCCTGAGATCTGAAGGAGGGTGTGTGAAAGCTGTATTGATCATCCACAGTAGGCAACTGTGGACCAGACTTTGGGCCTCAGCATGTTATTTGCTTTCCCTGACCCACGCCCAAGCCTCTTGCACGACTGCAGGCATGAAACATCCACGGAAGTGTATTCATGGTGTGCCGTTGGTCTGCAGCTGCACTGAGGACCAAGGGCAGAATATTTATGGGTCGGAGTAGAGAGATTGTCAGCTTTTTGTGTACTAAAATGTTTTAAAATGTATCCTTCAGAGTACAGTTGTAACTGAATACAGAATATATTTTCTATGTGATCAGCTGAAATACAACATTTCTAAAAGGCTGGTAAAAAAATTAAAAAGAAAAGAGAGCAAAACTGTTCTGAATTTAAAATGTAAAGTACTTGCATTAGTGAGGTCTTAACTCCCTTACAAATCTGATGTACCTGAATTTCCACTGCAGTAAAGAGGATTTGAAGGTCCTGCTGCCTCACTAGAAAGACTAGAGAGAGAGAACTTTATGAGGTTGGGGCCTTAATTAGGTTGGTCTTGCCCACTGAATCTTTTTTTAAACACAAGTTAATGACACAAATACATTAATAAAGGACATAAAGCCACCACTACATAACACATAGAGCAAACATGAAAGAGAATGCGCTAGTTCAACACAGAGCAGGTCAGAAATAAGGCAGTATTATCAAGTTATACAAGTCCTACTAAAAGGACCCCCTGTTACCTAAAGTCTAACCTATATCATGTTTTCTGAAAGAGCCTCTTTTCTAATGGTCTTTACAAAAAAGCTGCTGGAAACAGCTGCCTCCTCCCCTTTTTTGTTTCCCCGCCGTGTTTCTGTGCTACATAAACTGGCGAACACAGTTCACAGTCGGTTTGGAGAGCACAAAGTGATTGCTATGTTTATGAAATCCTATTCCTGTTAGTCAAGGAAATGAGTTTGACTCACCGGCTTGTTTATGAGTTTTGCTTTATGCAAGCTACTGCCGACCTCAAACTGCTGACCCACCAACACTGCTCCAAACTTCTGCTCAGAGGGGATTTGCAGAAGAGAAGTTTGTATTTCTGCAAAGCATTCCT
>NW_008825323.1:1592838-1603617 GCF_000699105.1 Pygoscelis adeliae | reverse complement strand
ACTGTTTTTCACAGTCTTAAAGTATTATAGTGAAGGTGGCTGGTGGGCCTTATATGGTACGGACGTGTAACCACAGCAATGCAGCTCGGCACCCCTGTAATATTCTTAGCTCATTTACCCTGTGAGTGAGAGGATGATTTACTCTCTCTGAGCACTCCCTTCCCATGCCAGTCCTTGCCAGCGAATATGCAACAGCAGAATCGCTGCCCTCAAATTCAGGAGTGACTCCACAGACTTCAAATTTAATCAATGCCTTAAAAAAAAAATAAAACTAGCTTTTCATATCCAGGTCTGAAGAGCTAGAAGGTGAACCCTCAAGGATTCTCAAGCAATTGCGATCATTGGTTTGAAACAGTCTGAGGTCTCAGCATTGGAACAACAGTAAAGTTAGCTTACTGGAGAAAAGAGAAAAAAAAATAGTTGAATCACTTGCAGAAATCTTGGTTTGAACGTTTCTTTTCTGGGCTCTACTTTCCACTTGATATGTACTGGAAAACTCTAACAAGACTTATCCCCCTCTCCTTTCCAGGGGTGCATAACACACGACTGAAGGCTTCGTTCACGTTCACGCTATTGTTCTGCCTCCCTTTGTTTTAGCCTAGCTTATCTTGGAAACTGAGGCTGGAAGTTAAAACCGTCGTAAACCCATACAAAATACACTTCAGCATGAGTCAGAGATTTTTTTTTTTTCAGCTAACTGAAGGGAAGTCAGAGGAGAAACCTCCCTCTATCATCTGTACATAGAGTTCACTGATGAAGATATGATAAGAAAATTGCACATATGAATGTACAGCTATACAGCTTGTGTGCACATGCAAGCTTACACACCGTTTGAATTTGAGCCCATTTTCAAATGCTTACTTCTGGGGATTTTAGCTTCTTAGGTAAGGATAATGTTACCACAGACTATTGGGTAGTATAAAAAGAAGGGAACAACAACAGAAAAAAAAAATCAGCAATTGTCAGCTTTTTTTGCTTTTCAGAGATCTGAAGTCTTGCTTTCCGTTTTAAAGAATAAACACATTCAACCTAATTATATCCTTTCTTTCTTCATAAAATGGATGTTCTGTGGGTGCTGCCAAAAGACATTTAAATAAATTTTCCTCTCACCCTCCACATACCGGGTTTCTCTCGTTCTTACTTTTCCTGCTCCTCATTATTTCTATGGGGATAGTAAGACACCGATGAATCTCGTACTCTTTTGCACTAAAGCATCTGACTCACTGTGTTCCCTCATGCTGGCATTGGCGCTCAGCTGGCCTTACAGTAAGGCAGCTCAGGGAGTTAAACTGGTAAAAAAACAAGCACAAAAAAATAGTTTTCCGCCAGCACAGCTCACCCATTGGCAGGAGAGGCGAGAACCACAACACCATGGCTAATATTCAGCAGGTCAGCTCGAGGGGCACTGCCTGGCGATACCCTAAGCCCAGTTACGTTGGACCCAATTTGTTGTGTAACATTCATTTTCTGGGGCTTATGAGGTTTGAGCACGCTAGAAATGCTTCGAACACAGCCCCGTTCCCGGCGGCTGCCAGCGGCAGTAGATATAGAACGAATCCAGCCTGCTCACCGTTCATATTGAGGTACTGTGTCAACAGCCTGTGATCTGAGGAATGCTTTCTGGACTGCTATCAAGTTCCTGAAGGACAGTGCAAAAACCAGGTCACAGTGTGCCAGGCTCTCCCGTTTCCAGCTGCTGAATCAAAGGGAAAGAAAGAGAGCAGGAATTCAGTCTATCTGCTCCTCTGAACTAACTGCACCCACTGACGTTAGTGCTGCACGGATACTCTGCAGCTGCAAAAAAGAGGTCACGAGGTCTGCGTGGTTCCAGCTTGAGACGACTTTTCTCAATACCTCCCCTATTCGGAGCTTGGACAGGCTTTTAATATGATAAGAAACCCAAAGGGTAAAACAAAACAACCCAAGAGCTCCCTCACACTGCTTGTTTTCTCATTCCTACCTGAGTTTATGGCAACTTAAAGTCATTCAGGCCATAAAACCCCTTTTTCCCCTCGTTTAGGCCTGTATAGCTCTCTACTACCCCTCTACTTCCAGCTACTGCCTGCACTCCTCTCTCCCAGTCATCAGCAGATAAGCAAGATGCTTTTATCAGCCTCCTTGCTGGCCTTTCAAATAGTCTTCGTTTCCCTCCTTCCCCTCCCCTTGAAACCAATCTTGTCTCAAGCCTACGTGGCAAGTTCATCCACATTTCTGCTGAGAAACTCTTGCCTCATCTCTCACGTGTTTGGATCTTGGAAGCGGTACCCACCATACCTGCAATCTCAACAGATGCAGCTGGACATGGGGAATGGACAGCTGGAAGGGCAAAGGCAAGGACAGACGGGTGGGGTCATCTAGACCTAAGAGGATGATCAGACCTTGATGGGAGGTTACATTCCTGGCTGGAGATAAGAGAAAAGCTGGGCTGAAAAAAAAGCCCAGCGATTAAGAAGAAGGAGCTGGAAGTCACTGACTTTGAACGCCAAGGAATGCTTGACTCGTTGCAGAGGCAGATTAACACTCATCTGCAGAGAAAACTCACTGAAGAAATGCGGTTTTAATGAAACGCATCTGCAATGTTTTTTGAAAACATTAAAAACTTTGAAAAGATTTTAAGGCAAAAAATAATATGGTCAAATGGTCATTTCCAATGCACTTTTAAAAATATTAAAACTGGCCTAATTTTTTAAAAGTTAGAGAGAAATTGAATATCCCGACTTTAAATTTATTTTTTTTCACCATCAGTCTAAAACAACTAACACTTTTTCAGCTCAAAAAAGTCGTACAGTGTGAATTCAAAGTGAAACATTCCTTGTCATTGCCTTGGCATTCCCCCCCCCCCCCAAAAAAAAAAAAAATCTAGTTTTTATTTACTTACCTTAACAGAACCTCCTTTCAGATATGGATATCTGCTTTCTGGGACTCAGTTGCGTCAGTCTGGGCACCCAAAAATCAAGGAGTTTAAAACTACCTGTTATTTTTAGAAACTCTTTTCACTAACAAAAAAACCTCACCCCAGACTGTTTAGATAAAAACGATAATGTAGGCTTGTGCCGCACTCATTTTGCATCTATCTTTTCACATGTCTCACGGTGTAGATTAGCAACAGGCATATCTGACACAGCACAAATTCTGCATGCGAAAGGCAATCAGATAGACTGAAATAGATCCCCCTTGGTGATGCAAGCTATCAGGAGAATTAGAGATATGCTGAAGAGTGCAGCTCAAGATCTGGCCTTAGCCATGGAAGACTGGAAGCACACCAGTTAAACAGCTTTTACCCAAAATTTGCTGCAAAACTCGGAGCTGAAGTTCACAAAGTGCCTCCAAGCAAAGCTGTACGAGACTCAGCAGTTGCACTTCGTGGGAGTTTGCATAAACGTTTTCACCTCCTGACACACAAGTGAGTTCCCCTCCAACAACTTCAAACGAGTCCGAATCTCTGATAGTGCTAATTCAGTCAGCGATAACCAACTGCAGCTGGTTTTACAATGAGAAAGGGAATTGTGAGACGCAGAAAGACCATTATACACAAAACTGATGGCAAAGCCAGGAACTTCCCCAAATTAAGCCAAAGGGGTTTGGGTTACTTAAAGGGGCATATTGTAACTGTCAGGGTGTGCTTCAGCCGTGATCAGAAATCCTGCATATAATTCGGAGTCCTGTGTGAAGGTTGGGGGGGGGGGGCAAAGAACAGGGGTTGGATTGTTGGTTTCTGCAATCCATACAAGTGAAAAGCTAGGACGTATTAAAAACAGGTCTCTCCTTTAAGTCAACGTGCTCTGCTGCTGACGGTATGCTTTAAATCTATGTTGCAAGCTAAGTACTTGCTTTTAGCTTGAATTAAGTTCTTCCAAAAATACATTTAAAACCAGGAAGGGATAAAACCCGCAGAGCAGCACCAGCAGCAGTACAAGTTTTTGTTGCGTTCGGGGCGGGGGGGGGCGGTGGTGGGTGTTAGGAGGTTTGTTTTGCTTTTCTTTGTTGGTCGTGTTCCCCCCACCCGCTCCCGCACGGGCAGTGCACCGGGCTTATTACGTCACTGCTTCATTATTTCGTATTTTACTATTTCCTTATTCTACTATTTTATTAGTTCATTTTTTATTATGTCATTATTTCATACCTTTATTGTTTCATTATTTCACTATTCCATTATTTTATTATTTCGTTGTTTCATAATTTTATTTTTTTTATTTTTATTATTGCTGTTTTATTATTGGTGTTAGTTATTATTTATTGTTATTATTGCTATTTTTGTTATTAATTTTGAGAAATATTTAATTATTAAATATAATTAATAATATTTAATTATTAAAATTAAAAATTTAATTTTGAAGTTTTATTAAAAGAGCTGAAATGCCCACGCATTTGCGCCAACCAAAAGGTAACAGGCAAGCAGCCCCCCTGGCAGCCAGCATCTCCATCAATCCATACTGCAGGGAAAAAGAAAAAAAAAAAAAAATCTCCTGCCTACTTCTCCTCACCCTCACCTCCCTGCAAGCCCCAGAGTTATAAGGTTATCGATGCTATACATCGCAAAGTTAGCGTTGGGGAAAAAATCACCTTAGCGGTGACGCAAATCAAGGTGGTACTTGGCACAGGCTGCTGGCAGTGAGTGGCAAAATAAAACAACAAAAGACATTCTGGTTGATAACTGAGTTGCATTTATTCACTTCAGTTTGCTGTCTAAGTAGATAACATTTCTGGTGTTCTCATTTCTGAAATACCTCTACTGTTTCCCTGAACATGATAAGGGAACACTGGTCATGCAAGTTACTTTTAGACTTTTAAATAACTTGCACAGAATCTAACAAGATGTTCGTTAGTAGCTCAGTTTCTTAATCTGGGAAGATACTGCCTTAAGAATGGCTGAAAATCCACAAGTGTAGGTGCTAAACGCTTGGCTGCTATGGAAATGTTGATGCCTGAAGAACGCTCGCCTGAGTTGCTGGGACAGATGAAGATGCCCACAGTTCCTGGCTCTGCACTTCCACTTTAACAGCGTTAAAAGTTACTTGATTTCTCGTTTGGCAATTTCTCCATCTGTGAAACGGAGCTAACACCGCAGTGTTTTCCAACATGTGTTGAGAAGTGCTGTAAAACACTGACTGCCAACATCTTCCTGGGATAACTGGAAGGACAACTCATTCAAAGGTCATGTCAGTGTGTTATTAAAATATAATCACAGCACTGGTTCGCCTATGCACAGCCACATTCTTTTGGGGTCATTGTTTCAGTGCTGGAAGGGGAGTCATTTGTTCTTACTCCACCTGCTTCACTGGGAAGACGTATGATTTGAAGGACCCATGAAGGAGGAGGAAGGGACAGAAGAGTTAAGCAGGCAAAGGAGTCGCATCAGTTCTCCCAAGAACTTCCAGGGACGTTCAAAGAGGACCATAGCCATCACTTGTTTTTCCACAGCCATCCCTCCACTAGCAGCAGATCATAGAATTGTTTAGGTTGGAAAAGACCTTTAAGATCATCAAGTCCAACTGTTAACCTAGCACTGCCAACTCCACCACCAAACCATGTCCCTAAGCACCACATCTCCACACCTTTTCAATACCTCCAGGGATGGTGACTCCACCACTTCCCTGGGCAGCCTGTTCCAATGCTTGACAACCCTTTCAGTGAAGATGTTTTTCCTAATATCCAACTTAAACCTCCCCTGGCGCAACTTGAGGCCATTTCCTCTTGTCCTATTGCTTGTTCCTTGGGAGAAGAGGCTGATGCCCAAGATGAAGCAGGTGTTAGAAGCTGGAATACATCTTCAGTTCTCTCAGCTTCACAGACCTCCAGATAGATGAAGTGCAGATAGAGGCTCACCAGCTGGGGATACATCTCTGTATGCTGGCTCGTGTGTTTGCAGGAGGGAGGAGAAGGGACAACACACCCACATGGCAAGGCAATGAGAGATGTGCTCAACAGAGCTGCAGATGGGAAGCACCCACCTCCCCAGCGCAGGGCCACAGCTGAGGAACAGCTACTCAGATGAACCTGAGGTCTGAGGTCCCTCAGTGAGGAAGAGACTGTGACACCGCTGGAAATGGCAGCACCTGTCTCTGCCACGTGTGGTAGGAGAACTGTTGGACAGCTGGGAAGTTTGTAGGCTCAGGAGAAACAGGACAGGTATGGCGGTAAGGCAGCTTCCCCCAGCAGAGGACTTGCACTGACTTGGACAGTGTGTGAGCAGCACCCTAAATTCCCTTCCCGATAAAAATCCCATTCCCCCTCTTCCCCAAACCACCCTAAAAAGTGCTGGTGAACCTGTTTAGGAGAAAACAAAGCATCAAGGTTTCCTAACACACGGCCGCTTCCTCGGGGGGAAGCACGTATGTACCTCTCAAATCTTTCAGCTAAAGAGCATTTAGCAACCCATTTTCTGAGTTCACAAACTGCATCCGTCCCTAACACGTACCCCCACACAAAAGAAATCCAGGCCCAGCAAAATGCCTCGTTCGAGCTCCTAAAAACCAGATAAGACTGGTTAGAGAGTGTTTATTTTCTGGGACTCAGAGACTGAGTCACTCTCCCTTCCTGTGCTGCCTTTGTTTCAGATTAGGACATATGAAACTCATTGCCAGAAGTCATCACTACTGGGAAACTACATACTGGGAAACTACATATTTTATTGTTGTTTTTTGGACTCACGTGACCTTTGTTATAAAATAGCTACATAGAGGGAAAAAAAAGAGAAAAAAACAACAAAAAACCAAACAAAAAAGCTACAGACAAGTCTTGGTAACTCATGGAAAAGGCACGAGCGAGGCAGCAGTTGCACAAGGCTCCTGGTGTTGCCTCAGGGTACTCCGACAAGAAGTTGCCCTCTTGCTCTCTCCTCCTTACGGGATGCTTGCGACAGCCCACGTGCGACGCATTGGCACGGGGGGGAGGGCAGGAGGCAAACCTGTGCAGTAGAAACGAGCCACCTTTTCTCCACGAAAAAGCAACAGAGGAAGGGATACAGTCACAGCTCTGTTAGCTCTCACCAGCCCATCCTTCATAAAGGCCAGGGTGGCATGGCTCAGGAGCTGCGGCAGGACAAAGGAGTTTTCCCACCCTAAGGCTGTGGCAGATCTAACAGTCCTCCCCCGCTCACTGCCTGCAGGGCAAGCTCCAAGTGTCTGCGCTGTGGGACCCGGGATGGTTTTGCTGAAGAGGGATGCTCGTCTACTGTGAATTGTACTGAAACCCCTGAACGGGAAAAAAAGAAAAAAAGAAAAAAGTCAAACGGTGCTGATGGAGTTCTTGCATTTCAGTACTGAGTCAAAACCCAAAAATTTTGTGTTATAGTTTGACCTTTGTTATTGTTTTCCAATAAAAGCAAATTCTGAATTAAAATAATTTTATCTAAGGATCTGCATGTTTTCTTTTAAAATAGCAAACTGAGAATTTACAAGTTTTACGGAGTATTTTTGTATTTTCATTGTTTCAGCTAAGAGACGCACCAATTTACAAGGTGTCTACATAATTTGCAATTTAATTTGTACTTGTTAAATGAGATCTTCCACAAGACTTTATTTTTTCAGAAGTTCTTTAGACAGTAATAATATTTTGGCACTACTGGTGTAACAAATGATCTTGCAAGACGGGTGTCTCATGACTTACATTTCTTCAAGTCATCTTTCTCTATAGGACACAGTATTGTTTCTTTCCACTTTCTTCCCAAGATGTATAGAAGGGGAAAGCACTGAATTACAAAACCCATGCTCTAAATCCCACATCTAAAAGCACATGGTCTGCTACAGCATTTCTGTTCATCCAGAGCTATGCTTGCCAGGTCTGGCTGTTTCTTCTTCTGAAAAATCATAGAATTTGGACAGACATTCTGCACTTTTTTTCCAAATAGCGGGATATGCTTCTCAGAAAGATATTATTGAAGGAAAAGAAACAATAGGGATCAGGAAAAACATCTTACTATACCCAGATTCATATATTCCCTTCTGCATCCTCATTTCAAAACTGATGCGTTTTTGAATCCAGCATTACAACTGCGCTTCTCTCTTCTGCCAAAAATTAATTTCCTAGACAAGCCTTATATAGTAAATGTGGGTTTATAATTCAGAGGACTGCCTTCCTTGCTAGTATTAGTATCTCATGCACCTGAATTCATGCTTATTATGTACATATAGACCAACTGGTCAGTCATATTTGCACATGTACAGAGTATAGGAGGGATCCCAAGACTCGGCACTAGCTAAACTTACCCCCGTTAACACTGTTGTTTCTGCATTTGTGTCCAGCAGAGCTGAAATGGCACTCCCTGACTTACCACACCAATATTGCAATTAAAGTTTTCAGAGGGAGTGAAAGTCTGATTTGGAGCAAAAGAAAGGATAATAAGCATCTAGTTTCCTAGCTAGTCCCCCTAAGCTCGGGGGACTTAAAAAGTTTGAAAACCCTCTACCTTTTACATCAAGAATGACGTTTGAAGTAATTCTTTGGGCAAGCTGTTTTTTAAAACCATATTTTATGTCTTTTTAAGTGAAGACAGATTTGTACAGGCCAGCACCGTGACAGACTTGACTTTGTTTTGCAAGGGGCAAGTTACATATTTTAGTTTGTATTTCTGGCTTTTACTTTGAAGTTGGAGATATATATGGTCTAAACTGAATATTATAAGAGGATCTTTTTGGCTGGAACATACTGAAAATGCCATTAAGAATGCATCTAATTAAAACTGCCTCTCAAATTATTGAAAAAAAAATTATTTCATCTTGAATTATTAAATTGCTAGCCATGTCTCTGTGGGATACTAAAGCCTTTGGATACTGCTTTAGTAAATTTTGGCCAAGTGATTTTGGGGGAGAGGATAGGTGAATATGCTATGTAATTTTAATTATCACTTTATTAACAATGCCGAAGAAACTCTACGAAAAGTGAGCTTTGTCTTCCACACATTCCACAATCCCAAATACCATGCCAAAAAATTACTGTTTTTGATAGAAGCTGCTAGAGGAAGTATTATGTCAACCAGTGTACTTTCCTTTATTTCAAGTGTTATTTAAGCTTTCAAGAGAAAAACTAACCACGCCACTTAGATTGCTAAACAGTTTCAGCTTTCTGAAGCAACCTTTATGACTCAATGTTCTGTTCTGCTCAAATATTGTTATGTTTGTGGAAAAGAGAGAACAGAGCTTAGTGAGATTACGAATTAAGATATGCGAAGGGACACTAATGGAGTTAGAAGCTATGCCGATGAGAGAACTGAACATGTGTGTAGCATATCCACGGTAGTTAATGGACTTAGCAGAAACCCTTAAAAATCTCACATTTTCTAGGCAGCCTTATATTGTTAGGTGCCTGCCAGATTACGCCCCTCGGGCCAGCCGTAGAGAGGAACGCTGAATTCTGCGTTTAGGTGCCAAGCACTTCAGCCCTACCTGATGTCTCTTTACCCATGCCTAGCATTCAAACTGGAAATTTGCCAGCAAGGTTAAAGCAATACGGAAATGCTGGACTCGGTGAGAATCCAGCTCCCGTTTTGGACCTGGCCCTTTCTCAGAGGTGGTGGCTTGCCGAAATGATGCCATTCACCCTTAGAGACTGAAGTGGTCCTCTCTAGATGCTCATGTATTCCTGGGTTAGCAGCACTGAGTGTGCTTGTAACACACTACACAGAAAATTAATCACACTAGTGCATTTTCAGTCTTGTAAGTAAACATGCTCCAGTGTTCCAGCTCTTTCAGAGTTACTTAACAAGTCCTCCACCTACACATCCATTTACTATAATTCTTTGTTTTGACGGCTGCTAAATCCCCAAACCTGAGAGTGGCTCTTTATTTCTCCCCGTGCGCGCTGCGGGGCCTCCTGCAGCTCCGTCCCTTGCACCAAGCTGGTCCCCAGCCGAGTTATACAACAGAGAGTGCATTAGCTGAAAGTGGGAAAAGCTTCAATTACCTAAATAGCTGAAGGTCTAAAAATAGTTTCCCAGCGCCAACTAATACAGCCACCACCAGAATCCTGGCTCTGGCTTGCAAGGGAAGTGCTGAGTTCCACCGTGCATTTATGAATCTGCAGAAAGAGTCCACTTTAAGTCAGTAAAGTACCCAGAACATCTGTTGATTAATTTCTCTACATTACATAAGGCAATTACATGCATTAAAGTATTATAGACATCAGTGGATTGGGTGTTCAACAGCAGAAGTGTCTCTGAATTAGTACTGCAAAGTTACTTCAGATCTCCCCCCAAAGTCTGCTCCATTTAACTTCTCAAATAAGAAAACCAACAGGTAGGTTAAAATATAACTAGCAGAAAGACAAGAATCCTTATCACCGGGGCGCAATGCCAATGGAAAAAAAAGCAGCCCAAAGTAAATCTCATCAGTCCTGCGATGATGAAAATCTAATGCAGCAGCTGTTTGCCTGGGAACAGTCTCTCAACACATTTTGATTTCACAGCACTGAATTAGTCTTTTTCTAGAGAGCACACAAAAACAACAGCTCTCCTTGCAGATGGGGTGGACCATTCTTCCCTCCTGATATAACTCAGTGGTTGCTGTAACACTGACACATTGCTTAGGACCATGCTGTGGACGCAGAGGGATGGGAGAGGGAAAGGATGTCCACAGCTGTGGGAATCTTCAAAGTGAAACAAACAAAGTTATGCACTTCAGGTCTGATTATATCCACTAATGAAAAGCAAATTTTAAATTAGTAACAGAACATTTGCTTGCAAAGTGCATAATTAACCTTTAAAATTCAAAATGCCATTGGATTTAAGAGTTCAGCTGGAGGCAAGAAGGATTACATATTTATGTTTGTAATGCAAACATCTAT
>NW_008825323.1:1581545-1592821 GCF_000699105.1 Pygoscelis adeliae | reverse complement strand
GCCCTCATGCTGCAGATTTGTGTATATGAGCTGTTTTGTGCCAATAAGATTAAGTCAGCAGAAAAACTGATGTCATTAAATCAGTGAAAATCCCAGGTTGCAGCGCTAGGAATGTGTCATTTTGGTAAACTACCCCAGTATAATCATAATTTCTCTGCATTTTAAGTTGAAAAATCTTCTGCTCCTGAAATAAAGTGATATCACAGAATAAGGTTTTAAAAATGTTGTTATCAATGCTTCTGTAAGCATGATGACAAACGTAGACATTAAAGCTTACATGTGAGAAAGCATACTAGAAAGCAAACAAAAGACACCATGTTTTCTCTAAACCACAACGGTTTTGTACATACAATCTCGGTTCTTAAAGTGATTCTTTTTTTTAATACAATGACTGCACTAAATCAAACTGGTCTGTAGAAATGGGGAAGGTAACTTCACCAGACTATTTCCAGAGCTTTCTGGTTAAGAAACATCAGCACAAGTCAGGGAAGAATATGTGCTGCTATTCTTTCAGATTTGTAGTTGCAAACCTACAAAACTTACTTCACAAATATTTTCAGCATTTTCTGACAAAGAATGACAGAGTAAAACTAGTAATCTTGATCTCACCAAATGATTTATTTTGGCAAACTTAGATGGGCTTCATTCTCCCCTCAGAATACAGTACAGCAATCTCAAGTGGACACTGTAGGTGCTACAGCTTTGTAGAAGGATGTCGAAACAAATTTAAGTTTTTTCTAACAATCTCAATTATACTTTATGTATTGTAATTACATGAAAAAATATTAATATTGTAATATTAGCATGTCATAACACAGTGCTCGTAAGTCCACAGCAATTTGTCAGCTCTCTTGATACCGTGGCATTAAAAACTAAAAGACAGATGCGTAAAGTCTTGAAAAATGCTACACAGCAAAATGAATATTCCAAAATATTCAGTATTCTATGAAGACAATAGTCTCTCATGTTAATTTCCTATGGAAGGAAAGTTTTTATGTAACTGCATCTGACCGTCTGGCCAAGGCAGAAAGTCTGGAAATCAGAGTCATAAGATGCAACTTTACTGGTGGTAATGGTTTTCTTGAATTCTTTAGATCTATTCTACTTTAGGTCAACTCATGCAAGTGGGCTTTAGTTTTTATTTTTTAAACACACATGCACACAAAGGTTTTTCTTTACCTGGGTTCTCTACTAGTGATTTCTTTTATCTGCCAAGATTTTTGCATTAAATGCATTTCAGAAGATAATGTTTGTTCTCAGCTGTGACCCTTAATTCTTCAGGAAAGCAAGTGCAGACCGCTTCTCCTTCTAACAAGAAGCATGAACATCAAGTTTCTATGGCTTTGTATGGGCAGTGAGGATAACACTAAAGGGAAGCAGCACCCTTGCAATGTCAGCTTTTACATTCACAGTGTTTGCATTCCCTATGGTTTTTTTGGTAGCGTTTTCACTTTCATATATGCATACTCTCTATATATGAAGAAAAATATGATAAGCTGCATATTAGTCTGTTATGGAAAGATCACCTTGAGAGAAATACATGCAGAAATAAACAGCAAAATCCTGTTGCTTTCCAGTGAAACTAGTGCACATTTATCTCTTCATCTGCAGAGAAAGCAAACACTCAGAATTATTAGGGAGATGAATAAAGTGCAGAAAATAGCAATGTTCATAATTACAGTTTAAGCAAGTTTCCATTCCCATTGTTTGTGCTCTGAAAGACAAAGAGATACAATTTGAAAATTGACAAAAGTCTTGCCACCAAGATACTGAAATAAGTCATTGAATCATCTGCATATGGATGATTGATCTAAAGTAAACAATTCCCTGATAAATTAAGGGCTATTTGTTTCTCACTTACTGCTAAACCAAAGCGTGCTATTTTTAAAAGGGGCAACTGTTACACAAAAAGGCTGCCCTTGCCAATCTCTCAATGCTTAATTCAACAGTTGTGTGTACTTTGACATCCAGATCACAGTATTTCATTTTGCTGTGCACATTAATTCAGCATGTCCAGTTGAATTTTAATTACCAACTACACACCTCTGCTTGGGTACCTGGGGTCAGCCTGAAAATCACAAAAAGAGATAAAATGCCTATTATGTATATTATATTATTATTAAACATATTATATTATGTTTAAAAGAACACAACCTTACCAAAAATCTAGGCTCATTTTACAGGTGTCTCCCAGCTGCCCCGGTCCCGATCTACATCCCTGCATTGAGGCTTGCAAGTAAATTTGAACATTTGGTTAAAATTTTCCTGACTTCTGGTCAATGTCACAGACCAGAAGATGTGAAGAAACATGATGAGGGCATCTTCCATCCTTCTGACTGAAGCAGGATCAATGACACGTGTCATTCCTGAACAACATTTGCCTAACCTGTTCTTCAGAACTACAGCATGCCACCAGTGCTCCACAGCTTTCCTGCACAGTACTTCCTTATCTCTGAGGAAGAACCTCAACTGATAATCAAAGCTCCCTTTTTGCAAGTTAAAATCATTGTTTTCTGATGTATTTCTCATCTGTATGGGAGAACAGACTGTCTTTGGCTTTTGCAACTTTTTTTTTTTTATGTATTAGGAGGCTTGCTTTCTCTTGGTTAGGTAAATATGTAAACAATTTTTATCTTTCCTCTGGAGATCTTTTATTCTAGATCTTTGACCAGGTTGCTACTTATTTGGTTTTCTCGATGTCTAAAACATAGCACCGCCATAGAAACCTTGCAGCACTGAACAATGAAGAATAACGGTTGTTTCACCTTAGTCTCGCAGACTATCTTCTAATTTCACTCCCAGAAGGGTGTTTACTTTCTCACCCAGACAGCACTGTTGACTCATCCAACCTGTGGACCACAATCATTCCTGGGTCCCTTTTTACAAAAATGTTGCTAACTCAGTCGCATCTTCATTTTGTGTTTGAAAAGATGATGGTTCCCGCTGAGATGCAGTGCCCTGCACTTGTCCTTGTTGACTCGTATTCACCAGCTTGTCAAGACCAATTTTAATGCTAAGCCTGTCTACACATTCTCATTCTCTTCCAGCTTAATGTTACGTCTAGATTTAATGACTGTACTCTTATTTCATCATCCAATCATTAATACAAAGTATTGATGAGTGCCACACACACAGGTCATATTTACTGACCTTAAACCACTGAATTCTGAGAATAGTTTTCCAACTAGTATTGTAGCGACCCTTCAGCACACACAGCTAACCGTGCTTCCTCGCCAAAAAAGTGTCAGGAGAAACAATACAACAATTTTGTACTAAAAGCAGAATATGTAACATCAGTTGTTTCTATCTGTTAAGAAAGCCTTCCTTATTTTCAAAGGCAGAAATTAAATTGGTTAGACATGATTTATTTTTGACAAATCTGTGTTGGCTGTTTTTCAGCTCCTTGTTTCTTCTAGATACCTGCAAACTTTACTGTATTTGTCCAGCGTTTCTGCAGAAATTTCAAGTAAGCTGTGAGACAGTTTGCCATCTATCCCATTTCTCCCTCTTTAAAAATTAAATAAGGTAGACAGCAGGTTTTTCCTTTTTTTCAGCCTTCCATCATTTTGCCCATCCTCCGTCGGTTTTCAAAAGCAGCTGCAAATGCCACAGAGGTGTCAAGATCTCCTCCATGGAGTTCACCAGCAATGCTGTCATGAATTTCAGGATCCTTCCATTTCACCCGGACCACACTGAAGATGGTCAGTTTTCTCGTCTCAGGATGGACTCTGTCCTCCAACACAAGGCTGATGGTGAGTGCATTTCACGCTACAGTGATCCACGCTGCAGCTTGCTGTCTTGCATGGTCCTCGTCCCTGTAAAGCCACCCATTTTCCCCGTGTGACTCATCAACAGTAACCATATAGTCAAAGCCCACTGCCATAGCCACAAAGCAAATCTCACTCACACTCTTCATGCCCTGGCTAGGCAGAATTATCTGTCTTTCTTTTGGACACTTGTGGCCATACAGTTCATGTAAATGGATAAATATTGTAAGAGTATCACATCCCTTTCCACAATCTGCTCTTTTTTAGAAGCTTGGGGGGGGGAGATAATGAGCCAACTGCTCAGACTTTCCCAAGAAGCTAGTTTTATTAGGTAATTGTACAAGTTTTCTTGCTGTTTGGAGTCCATGCTGTGTTACTCATGGGAAGAAATAGGAATAAAATAAAAATAGGGTCACCACTTCCTACAGGAGAGAAGTCCATGGTAACCAATACTGTTTGGTAACATTTAGGGCCAGAGATAATAGCTGCTCCCATCCTCTGCCCAGTATCATCCCATTCAAAATTACTCCTTAAACAATGTCTACAAGGAGTTAATCAAGGATTCAATGGGAAAACACTGGAGTTTCTTTTCATGTGGGAATATGCCAACTCTCACCTTCACTCACAGACCTGGGAAGATAATTTAATCCAAAATTAATTTCACTGGAACCAGTTAGAAATGAATATAAAATCTTTTGCATGAGGGAGAACTTTGTTCCTCCAAAGCTTTCTAATACAACCAAGTGAAATAAATCTCCAATTCTCCAAGTCATTTTTTCCTCTGTTCAGTCTGTCTCCACTATAATGACTATTTTCCAGCTGTGTTCTCACATTGGTTCTGCCTACCCAGACTTTCCACATCAATGAGGAGCCCGATTTCCGCAAGACTGAGAGAAATGGTTTGGCTGAGAAGGAAACGAGCTCGCCGTATAATAACAGTGCATATAACTAATCAGGAATTTGGTGTTCTCAAATGATGCTGAATGGGCAAACCTGATCCAACTGTAGTAAACTTAAGCCAGCTGCTAGCAGGCATAAGTGTCTTAGGAGGAAGAGGAGACAGAAGAGGAAGGAGGCACCCACATCACCACACAGCAAATAAACAGGGGTCCTCTTGAAAGAAAGACAAGGGCCTCTCCAAACTGATCTGACAGATCATGCGAAGCTTGGTAGAAGTCAAAAAGGAAAAGCTGGCAGAGAGCAGAAACCAGCTACACTCAGAGCTTACTTCACTCTTAATGGAATGATTATCATATAGTCTTAAAAAAAAGCAAAAGTACAAAAAATCACCACCTTTGAGGGACAGCATATCGTTTCAACATGTTTCTTGTTTTTATTTATGTTTGAAGGGCTGTTGCACAAACACCTATTTACAGGATGTCAGCAAAATTACTTGGAGTCATTCAACTATGCAAGCTGTTTGACAGATAATTGGCACATCCTACTGCTGGAGATGAGCAATTGATTCTGTTCTGTATTTCAGATGTAATATGAAGGCATTGGCCAATATATTTATATACTAGTTGTGTTGAGTCATTGATAATGTAAAAAAAAAAACAACAAAACCTAAAGCCCAAAATGCAAAACAGTAAAAAAACTATCACCCAGATCTTTTTTGCCAAAGATTATGAACTGTGTCACAATATATTAAGTGTCTCCTTTTGGCACACTAAATGGATTATGTTAAAATATCTTTTCTCTGAATTCCCTGGAGGGAATTTAAGAATTAAGAGAAAAACACTTTCATTTGGCCCTGGTCTTTGTTCAGCATCAGACAATCACCATCATCTGCTTTTGAGCGGAGGAGTTTGATGGAGAAGAAATGCCATAACTAGCTATTCTTGCCCTCACACCTCTAAGGGAGGGACAGCGCTCTACTCAGGGATGCGTATCAGCCAGGACCCCTTGAGCTCCCACAGCCAGGCATGTTGCAGGCTTGCTCTTGACCTCACAGCCTCACGAGATCCTTTCCAGGATTCCAGGTATTCCTTTTCAAATCCAAATGAAGGCAGAACACGCTGGCAGAAAATTGGACACTTTGATTTTGTTCATGATAGAAGTTTGTGGTATCTTCCCAAGTTAGATCCAGTGCTTTTGATAAAAGCAAGCTACCTGTGCACCAAAAGTAGTTAGCTTTGCATTATTTCACAGGGATGGCTGCCAAGTTAACTCTTCCAAAAACAAATTCCTGGCTGTGAACGGCAGGAACAGGACTCGTGATTTGTAAACAAGCTAAGGAAGAGGCCTGTCAGTCTAGGAGGTGATGTCAGCCACGCCAAACGAGCAGCGGGGTCGGACCTGGCTGTTTGCAGTTGGAGTTTTGCTGATAAGCGGTCCCCTCTTTGTCAGCCTGCTATCAGCTCGGAGTGCAGAGACGAGGGGCCACTTCACCCAGAAATCACCAGCACATTTCTCCCAGAGGAGGGTTCTCCTCAGAGCCAGAGCATCCACGCAGAGAGCAGACAGTGTTAAATAAACTCCAGATGTCTGAAGGACTTCTCATGCCTATCATTTATGGGCAGTGTCCAGTAACACCCTCGTGCCTTCATCCTGATAAGGGGTGGTGAACAGCTCTTGCCCGCGGCACGGGCTCAGACACAGCAAACTCCAACGGCGTTAGTCATCTTTCTTGATAAAATTCCACAAGATCAGACTGTTCTTTATCCTGATCCCTCACCTTCAAAATAAACATGTCTGGCCTCTTAGTGAAACATATGTCTCCTATCTGAGCTATTCTTTGTCCAGCAGTAGAGCCAACAAGAAAAAAGCACAAAGCAGGACATAGCTGTATCCGGAAAAGCACCAATTTTAATGTGTTCCACCTATTGGTGTCTCAAGGATGGTACTAGCCTGATCCCAGCTGGTGCAAGAATAGGGCCTCTACAAAATGGTAACAAGCAACAAAAACCTAAGTAAGAAAAGCCGTGGCACACTGTTGCAGTGAGTAGAACTTATCAGGGTTCTGATGAATTAGTGCTTAGCTGTTTTTTGAAAAAAAAAAAATTTGTTTAATCTTAAGTCACCCTCAGTCACCATTTCATTAGTGCAGAGCATAGGGACAGAACTATCTAGAATTATATTTTCTAGCCAGCACTTGCTTCCTCCCATGCACTTCTACACAAACCATTTGTGGGTGTAAAACAGTGACCGTAGCCTGACAAAATTCTGAACAAACTCTAAAAAAAAAAAGAAAAAGACTTTGCTGCAGTTCAAAATGCATTGGCCTTTGAGCCCTGCTTGCATAAGGTACATGCTGACACTAGTTCCCCAAACGCTGGCAACGTAACCACAGTGCAGAAAGGCAAAAGCAGCTATTTTGACTCACAGTTTGGGAAGCAGCAAATCATTCATCTGAGTGAGAAAGAGAAAGAAAGCTCATGTGCTGAAGCAGCAGGGAGATGCTCAGCATTTTCTCCTGTATTTCTTGAATAGACAGTTTAAGAAGGTATTAGCTCATCATTAACCTTCAGCGCTGTATAGGCCTGCCAAAAGTGATGAAACCTTGAAAAGGAGGGGTAGGACCTACTTTTGGTAAAGTCCACGTGTTTAATTTTATAGCTTTTCAGTACCTGAATGATGACTGATCTTATATAAACACAAGAAATATCAAAGTACCTTTGTAATGAGACATTTGTTTTAACTAAGGAGCCTAACGCTGCACTGTGGTTTCTTGGTTAAATAAGCTGAATCTCCCATCCCACTAATTGACAATCACGTCAGTTTTTCCACTCTAAGTGACTAATGGAAATTTGAATTCCACACGTGCTTGTTTGCCTGAAGTTTGCTTAATGTTGCATGATTGCAAAGCATTTGTAGATTTAGTCTTTAATGTATTGATTTTTCTTGTTAAGCTTTGTTATTCAAACTCAGCAAAGTCTGGTTAGAAAACAGTAGTGGCCTGATCATCTCCAAGGTACATAGACCTCGCAACCCTCATTAGCTTCATGGTGAGCTGAAGGTGTTTTAATCCTCCAAGGGAAGGAAAATCAGGACAGAGATCATTTGCCAAATCCCAACTATCAAGGTTCTGGCAACAAAATATATCAGAAGTGTTAAAGAGAAAATCATCTTCGTACCCGCAAATAATCTGCTATTTATGAGAAAACTGGAAGCAATGAAGCTGTCCCTGACCATTAAAAGGTATATGAAGGCCGGCTTTTTCTTTCAGATAAAGGTTCCAGGAATTTGGTTGCATCTTGATAATCTCCTGACAATATATGAGGAGTTTTACAGACTGAAAATAAAATATGGACACTTACACAGGTTTGGATAATTCAGGCACTGGATAAAATAATCTTCTGTATCTTCTGTGAGGACTATCGGGAAAGAAAACCTCTTACTTGGAAAAAAGATTCTTTTCCATGGTACATCAAAAACAGAGAGGGAAAAATGGGTTCTAGTCCTGCTTACATTTAGCAGCAGCAGTCCTCATTCAGTAGTGGAACTTGTGTGACTAAATTTTAAGGCATCGGCGCAGACTGCTGTGCCTTTGTATCCCAGCGACTTCAGCTCTTCGTGAGTCTCATCTTAAAGTTTGATGGGGTTGACTCTCTCTGGGCAAGTAATAAAGTTGGCAGCAGAAATTCCAGAATACCCTCTACTAATTACCTTCTTTAAACAATTATCAAAACCGAGGGGTTTTAGAAGATATATGGAAAAGGTTTGAACATAAATTTATCCCATACTGGTGGTAAACATATCATTCACTATATATTCAGACTTCTACTCTAAATGCTGCATAAAATCTAAGGTAAACATAGCATTCAAATTTAGATTCCTGAGTTTTGGTAAAGAAAAAAAATATCTCCTTTCCTTCCCTAAACTTTCTGGATCATCTTTGACATTTCTAAAGTATTGGATCTGCATGATATGGAGAGCGACTCAGGGACAGAAAAGATTATGCCCCACAGTAAAAAATAACAAAAGGCATTTCAGGTGGAGCAGCACCATGTGGTAAGCTTGTTATTTCATTTCCATCAAAATATTTTGGGCAGTCAGATTAAGAAAAGCGCCTTATGCATATATATTAGGTGGGTGACAACTCCTCCCGATGAAGTTTTCCAGAGCTCTTTTCATTAATCGTTTGGGAGAGCACACTCTCTTTTCATTAATCGTTTGGGAGAGCACACTCCAACTCTGTAGATTCTGAGCAGGCTGCCACCCTGGAGATCAAGCTAAAGAGTTAATAACCTTCCTGGCTCGACCAGGCTGAGGATAGCTCAGACAGTGACTATCCCATGCTCAGCAAATGCCGGAGGAGAGAGGGCTATTACAGCAGGCATTCTGAAAAAGAAATAGATTCATGTTGTAAGCTCCAAATAAAATGCACTGGCAGACACTTACAAGAATGTTTTATAGTTGATAATGATTCCATATTGTTGATTAAGAAGAGAGTTGCCATCTATTTAAACTATTTAAATAAAGGCTAAACAGGTTTGGTCAGTGCATATTATCTATGGGACATTCTAGATTAATCCATTCCTTTCTTCCCCTACCTCCTCCCCCAGCCTCAAAAACCAAAGAAATAAAATAAACCGCACTGACAGTTTTAGCAGTTTGGAAAAAGTAGGCATTTTCCAAGCTCCTGGGGACAGATTTTACTCTCCAAGCTGGGAAAAATGCAACATGACTTCACTGTTATTTCAGCAGAACACCACAATAACTGAGCATAAAATTTAGTTCTTGCTGTTTTGTGTTTCTGAAAGAAAATTGTTGTCTTTTATTCTTGTTTATTCTTAAAAAGTTAAAAGGGAGTTGAGGCTTGTTTCAAAAAGTTGGCTACAGAAGAGCAAATTTGAAAGTTGGATTTTCATACGCCATTTCTGTTAAAGTGTGGGATTCAATAGCAAAATCTAGCCTGAAATCAAAGCATAAAGAAGTTTATCAGGGTCCTAGTCTGATATAAGATCCCATATCAATTATTTAACCCTAAGCCACTATAGTATATGATTTGTGGCACAGTCCTATTTGGGGTGAAAAATAATAGGTTATATCAGTCTAAAAGTTCATCTACCTATTTAAAACTGATACTCATGAATAAACATTGTAAGCCTTGATCTGTGCTGATCTCCATCACAGTTGTGTCTACCCACATCACTGAAGGCCCTTCTGGGGTAGAAATTGCAAAAGAAAACCTCCCTCACTGGGAAAAAAAGGTGGAAAATATGGGAAGATGCAGAAGGACATAAGGTCCTGTTCTTGCACAGAAAACAAGTTTTGTTTTGACATTGATACCCAAATAAAAGGGATATGGAGGAAGGACTAGCTGTTTGTTTGGCCAAAGCATCAGGCTGCTATGCAGCAACGATGCTGGTGTGTAGGCAAAAGCTGTTCGTGATTCAGCATTGCTATCTGCTAAGGAATGGGACGGGAGGTTTCTCTGAACACAAACAAAAAGTCCCAAAGACATCACAAGATGGGGCTTGTGAACAAGCACTCTGCCTGCTCAGCTCCCTCCTGCCTACAGCATAGTGGAAGCTAGCACTGCAGTACATATTTGTGTACAGAAACCTGTTTTGAAGTCGTGTGAAGGCTTTATATAGGTTATCTATATCACAGTAGAAACCAATTAGGCATAGGCAATTGATGCAAAGAAACAGGAGAGCAATTGTGCCATTGTAAGCTCATCGGGAAGTGACAAGGTAATGACTAGTTCAACAAATTCACACTCTTCAGCGAACCTCACAAAGCACTCAAAACCAGTCGTTTTCTCAGGCTTTGAGAACAGCAACAACAGAAAAAGTGTTAGGTGCATATTTTGTAAGGAATTTCCCCGTCTTCCACCTCCTTCCTCAAGAAAAGTGTTAACTCTGCGTACAAAATCATACCCTCAGTCTCAGAAAGTTGCCTGTGCAAACTACCAGCTTCTCTATCTCCTAGGAGGTGCAATTCAAAATGCAATTGGATACCACTGTGCTAGCCAACCTTCTTCTGCATTTTTCACACAGATGACACAGCTTTGCCTCAGAGGACGCCGCTTTGCTGCTGTTTCTTCACTGATTCCCACCCTGCCAACAGCCAGGCACGGCACCACGCTCCCAGACACAGCTTTTTGCAAAACTTCATGTCACTATGAAGCTTAAGCCCACGTTGTTGGGGCTGTTCTGATTCACCTAATCCTGCACAGACCCAGCCGCTGCAACGGTGAGTGGTTGGCAGCACTCTGATCCCATCAGGAATTATCCTGACAGCTTTCCCCTGGAACTAGTACAGCTGAGGGGATGCTTCAGAGAGTGAATTCCTCACCGGCAGTCTCTCCACAGTGGTATCAGGCCATAGATGTGCTCCCTTGGGTGGAAGCCTGGCCGCAGGAGGCAGGAAGAGGCTGTCTCAGAGGATCACCAAATTCCTGGAATACAGATTTCTGGGGAAAAACAAAAATATAAAAAATGACCATATCTTTGCATCTGAGTACGTGCTTCAGTTGAACGATGTCAGCTGCCTCTCTAAGGCTGGCACTGACAAACACGAAGGCTCAGCTCCTTCCTTCAGAAGGAGGGCAAATGCAGA
>NW_008825323.1:1554800-1581517 GCF_000699105.1 Pygoscelis adeliae | reverse complement strand
TGGCAAATGCAGAGGCTGACAGCCAAAAAAAAAAAGGTACTGTTCCATGACCAATCCACCCCTGGCATCCAAGAAAGAGGAAAGGGTCAGCAGGAGGAGTTCATGTTCAGCCACGATGAGCTCTCACCAAGCAGAGGCCAAACTTTTTAAAGTTCATCCTTCCCTGCTGAAAGAGAGAAAAAGCAACAATAGAAGTGCAAGAGCTCATGCTGCAGCTGAGGGCACCGCCACCAGCTCTTAACAGGATCTTGGAACGGAGCTAATGGCTTGGCAAGGAATATAAGCATACTTAAGGCACGCTTGCATGACATTACGACTGCATTACCACAGAGCAGACACCTCCAGATGCCAAGACATATCCATGCAACACTGGATACTACTGAGAGTCCACAGATCACTGAGCACCCTGGAAAATCCTTCCAGATTGTACTGAAATGTAGTAGTTTGGCTGTGTCGATGTTGCTGTTGGAGGTGTTCTCTCATACAGTATCCCTCACAGATTTATTCCGAGGTGATGCATTGCCATTGCACAAGTGTGTGTGGGACACATAATATGTTTCACATGGAATGGTTTGGAAGCCATTACAGCTAAGAGTGTTGCATTAGACAGACCTTCAAGATTGCTTTAAAACAACAGAAAGCATTAATCCTCAAAACTAGTAAGAGTTTAAAATAAGATGCTAGAGTATAGTCACGGAGTGCTAGCCTCCTCAGCCCTTGAGTCAAAAATGAGCGTGGGATTTTGAAAGAAATAAAATTACTACTGAGTTACAAACTGCTTCACCTGCAAACTCCTTAGACATATTGTGTTCAACATCATAACACACTGCGTCTGTTCCTAACACATGCCTTACACAGTCACCCTGTACATGGAGTGCACATTGGCGCCTAGCAGAAACAACACAAAGGGGTCAGGATTTGGGTGGGCATCTATACATACACCAGGGTGTAAATTTTCTGCCTAGCAAAGTCAGGGCTGGTAGGGAGAAAGGCCAAGAAGAGCTACATAATGTAAATCCAGTACTACTTCTACAAGTGCGGGGCCATATGGGCAAGCCCAAAATATCTGGCCAAGCGCTTCCAAAGCAAACTTCGTCCTCTGGTTTTGTTCAACTTCTCAGACTGCCTGTGGGCTCTGAACTTTCCCAATTCTTTTCAGTGGAGGGCTAACCTATTATAAATTGTTTTTGCCACCTAAGCCATTTCCTGAGAATAGTACTGCCTCATAGGTCTTCTTTCAAATTCTTTTCAGGTACTCTATAATGCATTTCCCAACCTGTTTTTCCACCCTTCCATTACACATTTTGCTCGCGTAGCCTTAGGAGAGGAAAGTTGTCTGCTCTTCTTGCTCTTCCATGGTACACTAAACAGTTACAGCCCTTCAGCGGTACAAATACCGAATGCCCTGGGACACTGGATCCCAAAAAACTTCACAGCTTATGAAGTATCTGCTTATATTATAAACTGAAACTGCTTCTGACAAGTTCAGCTTGTCTCTGGTAACTAACAAGTTTACAAAACTCAGCAAGTGTCTGATGTGAAAAAAATGAAACTTTGTCTTCATTCACAAGGTATTCAGTAAGAATCTATGAAATGTAGAGGTTTAGTTGTTAGGTAGCAAATTTTTGTTCTGGAATGAGCACTTTTTCTGGTATGTGACAAGGATGGTTGAAGGGCTCACTGGCCTAACAGCTGGTGTGAGCAAAAGTCCACTCGGCTGGAAATAGTTCATTAACAGACCTTTCTATCTACATAAGTGTGCATTATTTGTATGTGCTCACCAATTGCAAACACGTTTTAATCTAAGGATTGCTCATCAACACTTTACTTTGACTTGTTACTTGTGGGAGTGCAACTGTCAAACAAAACGTGAATTAATTGTAAATTTATAAACACTCTGATGCTAGCACATTATTTGTTTTTTGCAAGTAATAAACATTTCAGTTCGAGAAAACAATAATGTATAGTAGCCTGAGTACAGACGGACAACAAATGTGCTCTGTGCATATAGTAGCAAAATGAAGGTCCCTTTCAGCCATTTAAAGACTAATGAATCAAGTTTGCTATCATTTGGCCAGCTCTAGTGTGAAATTTATCTGTAATTCTAGACTAACCGTCAAGTAAGACTTTGCTCCTATTTAAGTCATTAGCAAAACTCTTCTGCTGGCTCAGATGAGGCGTTGAAGTCTTGCACATTTCTTTGCTCAGTCGGCTGTAAAGTCAACGTGCTGCACTCCTACCATAGTAAGTGATGTCCTACTGCCTCAGGATTTACTACTACGTATACACATATTAACCATGCATCTGCAGTTAACCTTGCAAATTCACTGTTCAGTACAACTATGAATTGTACATCAGATGTGCCAAAAAAAAGAGAGATACACTGACTCATGAGCAGCTTATTTAATTTGCTTATTAATGGCCTTATGCTTGACTGAGTGATTATTTCCTATTGGGCAGTGAGCTAACTTCCTGCAATAACAAAAACAATTCTTGGAAGATTTCTTAATAGCTTTTTTTCCTTAATTCTTTTAAAAAAAAGAAAGCTCAAAAAACCTGTATGCTGAGATTTCAGCTAGACTACAAATGTTATTCCTACTGCCTGAGTTATGTTTTTAAAGCTAATACAATATTTTCATTGAAAGACACATCCACAAAACATATAGCATATGATGAATGAGCGAGCAGTATGTGCCCAACAGATTTGCCAAAGCTGGGAAGCAATGTCATTTTATATACGCACACCTCACACACACACACACACACACCCGGATTATATATAAATATAAAATCATTCATTATTAAAAATTTCAGTTCAGTTATTCTAAAACTGAATAGGTGTGTGTACGTGTATACTATTACAACTGGAGCCACAAGTGTTCCTACACAGGTATCAGACTCTAAGGACAATTTTCTTGTGGTCAAATCCCACCACATGCACTGTGCCACAGCCTACCGTCCAATGCTAAGGACTATGCACTGTATACTCATTTAGTACCCATTAATATGTTTATGTAAACACAAAGTGTGGGACAGTGAGGGGGGGAAAAGCCAAGCAAAGAATCCTCAAATGAACAATTTTAGGTAGCTGAAATTTTCTCAGTATAAGTGAAAGCAAGAATCAAACAAATCAAAGACAAGCAAAGGCAGAATCCTTCTGCTACCCTTCTTTTAGATCAAACCCACTACATGGCTAAACATAAAGAATTTTCTACATGATACTCATAGTAGGAGGTTAAATTGTAAGAAGCAACATTTTACATTAGCTGAACTTTCAGCTTTCTTAGAACTTCTTTTTTAATTTGTTCGTTAAGCCTAGCTGGGTTCTCCAGGTATCTTCCTCCAGTACAGAAACCTGAGCTGTCTCAAGGTCCCAAGCAATAGCCACATTTCCATTTCTAGCTCTAGGAAAATCAAATTTTATTCCTCACATGGTACCTTCAGCAGTGGGGAGATGTTCTTTCCCACCATGTGCAACTGATGAAGTCACCAAGAATATAAAGCAATTGATACTTTTTTCTAAAGGAAAAATAAACCAACCATGTACCTGAAGAAAACAAAGACTTTGTTCACCTAAAGTGGGGCCTTTTTTCTTTTTTAAATCCTGGATTTTTGCTATCCAACCTGATGCTGGAAAAATGAGGAAAATATCACCCTTTAGATGGAAAATAAAAAATTCTGATTCAGTGTGGTCTCTGCCCAACAAGAATGAAAGCTGGCTACATATGCTGTTTTAAGCTTCATTTTTCCTGTGAACATTGTGCTCCAGGCTCACATTTTACTGCTTTCTAGCTTGCAAAAACACTTCTTCAGGCCATACGTCTCCAACAGCCGCCTTCTTACATAAATACACTGACATGTCCTATTTACTGCAAATTCCCAAAGCAGGATGCTGCTAAATTCCAAATATACAACAACAAAAAAGAATGCACTGGAATGGAGCTGCACACGGTATCTTCAGCCCCTCAGAGGTAGCCTTCTTTCTGTCTCCAGAGGCAAGGAGAGACCTCCCTCTCTCTCTGAAACTTTAAATTTTAATGAAAACATTTTAAATTATCTGCTAACATTAATAAGCATGGGTTAGCGTCAAAGATTTTTGCTATACACACACAGGCACAGACGCACATTTTGATTTTTATTAAGCTGGTTTAACATCCAGGACCCCCAAAGCTTCACTGCCCGCTTCTCTGAGGGGTCTGGATGAGAGCCAGCGTGAAGTGACGAAGCATCCTCTGGCCACACTGATGGGTCATTTCACGCTTGCAGCTTTCGCTGACCAGCACGGAGATTAACCGAGGTATTTCCACAGACATCCATGTGCGAGGACACAACTAAACTAGGAGTTTTCCTGAGATGGACTCGCCTCTTGGCTCAGCCAGATACCTGGGGTGCGGGTGCAGGGAGGCATCTGGGCTTGTGCCAGGTCAAGGTGAAGACCAACGCCGGTTTTTCCCATGGAGGACTAGGAAAGTCTCCTGTTGAACACCCACACTTTGGAGGTGTTTGTCTAACAGGTAGTTTGCACAAGCCCCGTTTTTGAAACTCCCTAGGTGAACTGCACTTTTGCTCTCTCCTGTGTGTGTGGGGGTTTGAGAGCTTTATTGCACGGCGTGAGTTTGTTCAGGCTCCTGACCACAGCCCTCTGCAGTTTAAAATGCAATGATGGACCGGTAACTGCAATGGCCCCTCTATTTTCATTGTGTCAGCTGATGGCATTTCTAGTCCCAGTGTGAAAACCAGATTGAAACCACGCTCGTAGGCACCTTGTCTGACACCAAAGTCAGGTAAGGTCTAGCTAGCAATTTATAGGTAGGTGTTGTTTCTAGATGTCAGAGAATTTTGATAAGATTAGCAAGAGCTGACTGAACTGTTTGGGTTGCTAATGTGAAACTGAAAGCTCCTCTCCCGCCACCCCAAGTGTTCTTCTGAAAGGGACTGAAACATTAGAGAAGGAAATTATCACCAGAGAAGTAGAACATATCCTGCTGCCACTAATGGGAAAAGGAACAAGTGACTCAATAAATAATAATGTAAGATATAAGCTTGTCTTGACCCAGTGAGCCAACAGGAAAAAGCAAAGCATATAAATATTCACTAAACTCTATAAATATTAATAAAATTGTTTTTAAGTGGTAACAATCCAGGCAAGCACTTTCCCCTCAGACTGTTCCTTCCTAGAAAATCAGCAGTTTTTCTTCCTTTAGTAAGGATTTAATCTTTATTTTTTATATATAAATGCTGCATGTCATGTTCATGATCAGAACAGTAAGGAAGCACTCTGTAAACAATGCTCTGAAACAAATTTTTCCAGAAATGTTTTTATTCTTCCTTGTGGTTTGCATTTGCTTTGTGTTGTTTTTTTTTTTTTTTCCTTGAAATGTCTAAACAGTATAAGCATTCCTGGAAAGTATTTATATTTTTCTTTTACGCACTTCCTCCTTTTAAGTGCTTCTCTCTCGACTTGGGAGTTTCCTGGGGCTGGCATGCCGGTCTTCGTCCGACACCAGCCACGGTGTTTACACGAACACAGTCCAGCCACATCTCAGTCACTGCGTCAACTTTTCTGCTACAGTTGATAAACACTGATGCTCGTTCACAGACGCCCAAGGCTTAGACTGCCCTGATCATTTCTCCTATGGCCTCAGTTAGTAATACGGTCTTCCTGAAGGATAACTTCTCAAGGGTGGGAGACACTTCACCTGTTTGCCAGCCCTGGATAATCTGATTCCTTACCATTTGAGGTTTAGCTCTCATGCTAAGTAAGGTATTTAACATTGTCAAATGATCACCCCTTTGCACTGAGCACTGGTGAGGCCGCACCTCAAACACTGTGTTCAGTTTTGGGCCCCTCACTGCAAGAAGGACGTTGAGGTGCTGGAGCGTGTCCAGAGAAGGGCAACGAGGCTGGTGAGGGGTCTGGAGAACAAGTCTGATGAGGAGCGGCTGAGGGAGCTGGGGTTGTTTAGCCTGGAGAAGAGGAGGCTGAGGGGAGACCTCATTGCTCTCTACAACCACCTGAAAGGAGGCTGTAGTGAGGTGGGTGTCGGTCTCTTCTCCCAAGTAACTGGCGAAAGGACGAGAGGAAATGGCCTCAAGTTGCGCCAGGGGAGGTTTAGATTGGATGTGAGGAAAAATTTCTTCACAGAAAGGGTTGTCAAGCCTTGGAACAGGCTGCCCAGGGAAGTGGTGGAGTCACCATCCCTGGAGGTATTGAAAAGGTGTGGAGATGTGGTGCTTAGGGACATGGTTTAGGGATGGACTTGGCAGTGCTAGGTTAACGGTGGGGCTCGACGATCTTAAAGGTCTTTTCTAACCTAAACAATTTTATGATTCTATGATTTGAAAGTCCTCTTTTTTTTTTCTTTTCGGCATGACACACATGTCAAGCTCCTGAGCTATCCCAGGGAGCACTTTAGGGCACCTACAAACAAACGGCACTTAAGCCATTCCAGGAGAGGGGGAGGAAGCCCAAAGGGTTCAGCGGTATTTTGAGGATCACATAAAAATTCCTTCTAAAGCCCAGTCCTCTCTAAATTCTTTCTAACCCGACCAGGACTATTTTTCTGGAGAATGTGCCCTGCTCTGTTGTAAATACCCACAGCTTTAGGAGTCCAGAGCTGGTGATTTCCCACCACTGAGTAGTAATAAAAGCACTGAAGAAGCACTGCCAGAAAGCAGCTAATTTAGAGCAAAGAGGAGGGAAAAAGCTCCGACTCATGTCTGCAGTGGCTGCAGAAATATGAGTTTGGGAATATTGATGAAAATATCAGTAATTAGTGGTTAAAAATAAAGGTCTTCTGGATAGCCATAATTTATGACACGTCTAGCTTTGGTGGAATGGTTGCAATTGATTAATTACTTTCTGGCATGTGTTCACCAATTTATGTTCAAACATTAACAGAAACAGTTGAAAAGAACATAGCCTTTTACAGCCCTGATGGTAGCAGCGACGTTATCAGATTGCTCCACTTAGTATATTTTACTGAAATCGAACGCGCTTGAATACTTTTGAGATTATGAATGATTTACTAATTAATAGGCTTAGCCAGTCCCTTCAATTATAGTTTACAAATTGTTTTAAATTACTTAACCAGTCTCTGGCTTCCTGCTGTTTGTTTTCCACACTGTGGTAGAAAAGAGGTCAAGGTACACAGTACAATTATGATTTATTGATTTATACTGTGGAAGGGTAACAGTCTTCTTGGCAAGACTTTACTTTTCTAGTGGCTTAAAAAAGGCTATTAGGCAATGACTAATATTATTATAGCTCTAATTTAACATGATTAAACGGCTGTATTTTATTTGGCAGCGGCTGGTACAGTTTGAGAAACAAGGAATCACTTAATTACTAGAGTGATGGGTGTCTTGGAAAGCCTAACTGAGGCAGGTAGTAAGTTTCATTACTTTTGTTTCAATGTGGACTTAGCAGATGTTGGATAGTTTCTTTCAGTTTGAAAATTCATCACGTGGCGTGATTAATATTTTAGCTGCGGGTGGGGGAAAGAGGTCCCAATCACGTTGATTCACCCATTTCAAACTAACACGGATTTAAACCTTTAATCATACATCTCCTGGCATTCATGACATGCTAATGTTCACCGTATTCTCTACACAAACCTATCCCAAACATTACTGAGATTGCAAAGAAGTGGTAAAGGCATCTGTATTTCTGGAAAGACCATTATGTCCCATTTCAACAGCTGTTCATTGCTTTTAGGGGTTTTTCTCGGGCACAGCAAGTCGGTCATCTTCATCTTCAGCAGGCATCTGCTGACCCCAATAAAATCCTTAAGGAGGAGCATTTGAGCAGAGAAGAGCAGGAGGGCAGAGCAGTACCCTACTGAAATCCTAGAGGAGTCATGCTGTCATGCAACGGGTTAGCATAAGGGACTGTCAAGGTGTCTTGTTCCCCAGCATCATCATCACACCCCTGTGGCACCATGAACCTTCCCTGCACACTGGATTCAAAGTGAAAAATCTGCAGCCACATGGGAACTACAACCAAGTGTCACGTGGCGTGCCTGCATACGCAGTTAATTCTGACTAAATCCCATTAGATACATATGGAAGGTGCAAGCCAAGTTCTTTTGGGTTATTTGTTTTGCAAATTAATGGTTGAATATTCAGGCTGCTCTCCATGGGGGGAAAAAGCATTCACTTTCAGTCAAATGCATGTGCATAGATAACCTCTCCCTTCCTATTCAATCACAAAGTCCAAACAAATATTATTATATTACCTCCAAGCAAAAATGTAACCTTGATCTTTAGATGATGTTAAAGACGCTGTATTTGCATAGGATGAAATGCAGCAGTGTTCAGTGCTTACTTCAACGATGATGTAGTTATGGAGGAAATAAAAAAAAAAATACACAACCACAAACAAAAAAAAAAAAGGAACTTAGCATGTCATCTATAACATTTCCTTTCTTCTTCCTTTAACATTGAGAAGCATGTTTGTTTTTAATCAAGGTCAGGCATTCTGGAGTATACTAGTCATATGTAAAGATAGTGCACTGTCTTATTGAATGGTGAAAATTATAGTCATATCAAGAGCAAGAGACATCTAATCAGACACTAATAATATGTGTATCTTTGGTGTAGCTTTCTAGTTTCTTGATGCATAGAAAAGCCTTCACATTTTTATTACTTACCAAAGCAATATCACAGTAAACTGCTGGTTTGTATTATTAATATTTTTCACCATTTTTATACAAACTGACAACACTGATATACTCTGAAACTCTTGCCTGAATAAGGCAAAAGCTTAAGTTTTGTGGAACTTAAGAAAAATAGTGTCTCTGGAAGAAGCTGCAGTCTGAATTCAGTGAGCTAGAGGGCTCAGACCGGTTGTGTCCTTTCTACAGTAGGCAACTACAGCAGGCAAGGAGCAGGCTCTAACTCACCATCCACCACCACAGCCCCTTGCAACACACATGCTGCCCATCTTTGACTTGCACTGTGCACATACCAGTTGTCCAGCGTGTATCATAGAGCCTACGTACTTCCCTGATAGCCCTTCATCTCAACAAAAAGCAGGTGAGCACTGAAAAGAAAGTGCTGTCACAGGGGACAACCCTAGCAGGCTGTCCTGTAGAAAACCAAAGGAAGGGAGAAAAGTGAAGCGGGAAACTGTGGTCACAGACAGACTTTCTGCCCCGAACGTGACAGCCTGAAACACAAGTAGACGCGTGGCTCTCTCCAACCCTCGTGGTGTCCCTAGAAACCAGTTAAAGATCAATCCAGAAACAAAAACAAGCCTGAAACAACCTCCCAGAATCAAATAGAGCTATTTTCATGGCCTCAGAGAAAAATTGGCCGAACAGTCAGGGATGAGCCTTGTATCACAAGGCTTTAAACCACCTTTATTGAATACGTAATCTGGTTGAGCAAAGGTACGGTAGCTTCACACCCACGTACTCTCCAGGTCCTACTTGCAAGGAAGCCAGGTCAGATCTTACTGATCCTGGGCTGTGGGCTGGGCTGCCATCAGCCCAGGTGGTCCACATCATGCAATTCAGCGAGGGGTCCCGGTAGCCTTGGTACCGGCTAAAGCTGAGACCTGGAAAGATCCCAGGACACCAGCAAGCTAGCCTGCTCTCTCTTCCTTGCCTGTGGGGCCTGAAGAACCCAGACTTGGAGCTTCCAATGTCCTCTTCCTCTCTCAGCTTGTGCCAGACCAGCTTCCAAAGCTCTTTCCTAACACGCTAGTCATATGCATGCCCTGGGGGTCCAGACAATGAACCGCTTTTCTTCCAGAACATAGCTGGAACTTGTATGATCCACGAGACTGCACAAACAGAAGACATAAAGGGGGGGTTTGATCAGGCGCAACTAGTTCTTCTTCAAGATCTCCACCCTCAAGACACCCGAAGCATGTACACTGCAATGTTTTATCTCTGTACCACCTAGACCTGCAATCTGGATGCCAGCAACAGTCCTCTGGAAGATCACCCCTACAGCATGATCCTAGAGCTAAGATAAACACCCCTGAGGACTGGGAGAGGTGGAAAATCTAAGTCGTCATCTGGGCATCGCCCGAGGCTGTCTCTGTGGCTGCAGGAGAAGGGGGAAGTGAGACTCTGGGCAAAGGAGGTGACAGAAGCAAAATCTATTTTGTCTCTGAGGTATGCAAATACTTCCCGGAGGGGCACTCCTGCTTTGTGCATGTCTAGTGTATGCGGGGAATGGACGGCAAACTGCACCGTAATAAAGTCCTAGCCAGAAATAAGAGCAATGGTTTCAGATACACTCCGGGTTCTGTGGTGGAAAGCCAAGGGCAGGCGAGTGTTAAGCGCGTCGATGCTGGGACATTGCATAGGATGGCAGGTGGGCAGGCCAGAGCATGAAGCTCCCGCGTTAGGGCTCAAGGGCAGCGAGTGAGCTGACTCTGCCACCTGCATCTGCGTTGCCAGCGCAGGCGGCACCTCTGCCCATCCCCTCCCTCTGAGCCGAGGCATCCTCTGCTCTCCTCTGCAGGAGGGACAGCTGCCAGGTGTCGTGCCCGAGACCAAGTGTATGCCAATAGGCAGGATTGCGGGCGGACGGCTGAGCGCAAGCTCACACACCAATACAAACAGCCAGCCACGGTCAGGTAAAGTCTTTCTAGAGCTGATGTGTCAGTCATTGCATTCTGCTGTCTTTGCTGGATTGCACGCACCCCAGTCTCACACTGAATTGACTAACGCTGTATTCCAGATTTTTATGGGAGATCTGGAGATTCGGTTTCTCCACCTGCAAACCAAAAATAACATTTATTAACAGCACAAGTCAGTTAAGGCCAGATTTTTATGCCTGTAAATACAAAATATAAATTCTAGCCAGTGAAATCTGATGTTAAGAAATATTGTCTGAGAGCTGCTGGATCAGGATCTGACCTTGAGAAGCAGTAGAGCGGTCACTGCCGACTGTACCCTGCCAGTACAAATAAGAACAGTCACCCCAGGCGAAATCCCGCAGTTGCTAATAATCAAGCTAAGACAATGACACCCACTGTCACTGATTTGTTTTCTGTGTTTTCAGTTTTGGCCTAGAATGGGTCTCACCAGGAAGACACTCTTCGTCTTCACACTTGATGGGGTTAAACATCCCCCATCCTTTCCTGCGCTCTGTATTCTTCTTTCTATAGAAATGTAAAAATGCAAACATTTCACTTTCAAACCTCCCCTCCCAAATCCAAGAGGTATTATTTATTTAAAGTCTTATTTATTTCTTTAAGTTTAAGACTAATTCATAAAATACTGAGGTATTCACAACACAAAAGCTCTCTCTCCAGCACAAGGAATTAAGCAAGACTTTATTTCCCTCTTCCCCAGGAAAACTAGAAATAATGGACCTAATTTTGAGCAAAACACGTATTGCCACCACTAATATAAAACTCATATAAGACAAAAAAGAGGGCTTTAATTAGTTTCAACACAACAGTTTTCCTGCTAGAGCAGATATCAGATTAAAATAAGTAACAAGCAATTCAATTAGTCAGAACGAATGAATTCTGAACACTTGTGGTCTACAGGCACTAACTTTGTGTTTTATGATCTAGATGTTAACTTACTTCATATGATATGTAAAACGCTGCCTCTTGTTGGCTAGTACTTCTGCAAAAAAAAAAAAGAGTAATTTTAACAGCATTTCTGAGAGTATTTGAATATAACCAGAGAAGACATGAATAGAAATGCACACTCTGTTTCTTTGCTAATTCACACAGTTTCAGAAAACTATGACTTTTTTAATCATGTTAGCCTCAGTTTTATGAGGAGCAGAAAAATCTCAACTTCTGTTTCCTTTGTAATAAAAGATTGTTTTCACGAACATTCAAGGCTCCTTTTCTGGGTTAGGAAAGCAAGATGATATTGTTTTTCCATTTACTTTCTCCTCTAGAGCATGCCGCTTTCAAAAACAAGGTCTGTGTCCCCAGGGTCGGATGGCATAACTGTGTATACTGGCTCCGAGGATTTAGCTGTCCATCTCCTGAGGCTACGTGGGATTCTTTTCTGTGCTCAGAGGATTATCTTTAATATTAATCTCCCGATGTTTGCAATGAGCCATTCCATTTGCAAGTCAGAAGGCTTGCTAGTAACTGCCTGGTATTTGCCCGGCTGGTTCTTGCTCTGCACTCCACAACAGAACATGGTTTTTAAGGTGGAAAGGCTGTTTCCCAGCTGGTCTGGGAATGGTCAGCAACGGTCCACACCGCTGCCGTAGGTCTGCCCTAGTCCACTAAGGACCGGGATTAGAGGTCTTCCAATGTGCAACAGAGGTCTTCTGCCAGCACTGAATATAAGGGGCTGATACACTCTTAACCCTGAAAAGCCCCTTAGCGCTGTAAAGTAACATGATTCTTATTAAATCTGGCTCTCAAGATGGAAGAACCTAAAAGCTGTCGGCACATGGTCCTTGGAGGAGAATCGCTGTGCTTGCCTTAGGTGCTCTGAATAGGCACGCAGTGCTCACCAGAAGGCAGAGCATCATGAATATGGAAATAGTGGGAAGCGACCGGGTGATGGAAAAGATGAAAAAACGAAGGCAAGGGAGCTCTCAGCAGTTTCTCCTCTTTGTTTGTGCTCTACAGCTGTAATTTTTTCCTGCCAGAAGTACCTACTCTCACCCTTCCAAGGAACTGCCCAGAGTACACATAAGGGATGGCAGAAGCTGCAGACACCTCACCTTTTATACAGTAGACAGCTAATCAGAGCACTGCTCACAAACGAGGGCAGGGTTTCAGGCCCTCTGCAGCCCTACCAAATTCAAACTCACCTCTTAAACCTTGAGACTAGTCTAATGATCGGAGTGGAGAGTTCCCACCACCTGCACACGGCTGTGCCTCGGTGCAGGCAAGGTTTCAGCGTTCGCTGGGACAGAAAAATCAAGAGATACCACAAGGGAGCATGCATGTCCCAAAACTTGCAGAAAGTCCCAGTTAAAATGGCTAGACCAGCTTTATTAAGCAGTGAACTATGTATTTTGCCATCCAAATAGCCAAAGTAGGCATATGCTCAACTCTGAGGATGGTCTCAAGTGCTTTTTGCTGGAGTAGGACACGACTCCTTAGGATCTTATCCAGCAGCAGGTGCAAAACGTGGTAATCGCAGAACAACAAAGAATTAAGAAGGAAACCGGTTCCTGCTTACAAGACAGAAAACCAGAAGATTCATATTTGGCATTATGTCCTTACAAAGGCCTGGCTGAGGAAAAGGGAGCACAAGCCCGTTTGCTATTGAGGCAAGTGCTATTAGAAGGAATAAGTGAACAAAGAGTCTTTTTGGGAAGGAATGTGGGCCCACAGCAGAGACTGAGGTGCTGGACAAGCAGGAGGTCAGGGAGAAAGGTCACTCCTTCAGCAGAAGGTGGTCAGTCGGTGGGGTATTTTTAGATTTCTGCTGCAAGGAGTGTTGCAAACAATATCCGTGGCATGGAGAACAGACACAAAGAAGGCTCGTTTTGGGGCTGAAGGGCCAGAGAACAAGCCCCCTTTGAGTCCCTAGTGCAGATACTGCCTGTGTGCCACAGCAGAGGCGGCGGGGCCGACCATGTTACCATCCTGCAGGAAGGACCACATGCATGCACTTGGTGAGGAACAACTCGCTATCTCCCTTTATCAGGACTCAACAAGGATTTCGAGAGAGGTCATTGTTTGTTTGTCCGTTCTTTTCCTCCTGCCCTGCCCCAATCTCCAGGACACATTGTTCTCCCAAAGCAAAAAGAAATAGGGTCCTGGGTGCACATGGAGCAGAAATCTGTCCGGTCCTTGCCAGACAGGAAAATCTTTGTATTTGCTTCTCTGCTTCCCCACCGTGGGGAACAGACAGACCCGAGGCAGCAGCATCGCAGTGAGTCCTGCATAGAGGGGTTGCAGGTGGTGCATCACATGCTTGTGCGCTGCGGGAGGCATCCCCTTTTTTTGCACCCCTGTTGGCAACTGTATATCCCATGCCTGGATGCGTGACTCTTTCCAGTTAGGAAACTGGGAAATCACATGATTAATTTCGGTTCAGGAATTGCAAAGCAGGAGCCAAGAAGTTTCCAGGGAAACCTGTTTCATAACCTGGACTGCAGTGTTTTAGCTTCCAGATTGAAACTGAGTTTATTTTTATGATATTAAATTCTTATATCCCGTAATTATTTTCTGTCTGTGTGTACACGGTGACATGTACTTGTGTTTCACACAAACTCTGAAGCATCAAAAGATAGGCCAGGCGCTGCTATTTGCTCTGCATGAAGAGTAGAGCTACACTGAAGTTGACACCTTTTGGAAGTTAGAGCATCTCGGGATAAAAGCACTGTGTGCTCAGATCAGAGGTACTACAGCACAGGGGTGACCACACCGTCTTCAAAGCCTACCTGTTGAGTTGGGGAAAATCCTGGCAGCTTCAGTAAAAACCCTTCCCTGCACTTTTGACACCTGCCTTTGTCATGATACGTTCCTGGGGCCATCTCCAAGCGGTACGTTTTAGCCAGGGAGTGGCGTCAGGGTTATTAAATCTATGCTCTCAAGCTCCATGCTCACAGTTCCCAGAATACATTTCTCTTTTCTGGATATCCAGGAAAGTCCTTCTGGCAGTCTGTAGTACGATCCATTGGCAAAGTAATCCTGTGAGTAAAACCACCACCTGCAGGAAGAGCAAAGCATTCACCTTCCTGGGGATGCTGAGCAGGATGGCAGGACCAAAGAGATGCCACATTAGTCTTCGGGTTTGCACAGAAAGCAAAAAATGTTGAAATGCAGTAACAACAAAAAAAGGTATTCATAAATTCATTCTCCAAATTTTGTGTGTTTGTGAAAATGCTGTCTCTACTATGAACACAACTTAGACTTGGTTAAAACCCAACCAATGAAACAAAACCGTTCTTAGGGGTTTGGGGCTACCATTTAGGCCAGTTTACACTACTGTCTTCTCAGTTTCAGCACATTAATAGTCCCAGCTATTTAATTCAATAATGCTTGAGTATTACATTGCAATTATTTCCATGTATTTATTGCATACAAGAGTATCACATTGTAATTACTTCAATGTGTTTATTGCATCGAGGATGATTTCAAAAAAACTTTTTTAATTTTTTTTCTGTGAAAATTAACAGAATAACATACTGAATTGAGCAGATGAGCCCAAACTTGCATGTGTTATTTTCACTACATGTTACTGCCAGTAGAAGTAACACAGGAGCAAATTCTGCTGCCAGCAAACTGGGCACGCACACTGATTTCTTACTGGGTTACACCAGTGCTGGTGAAGCAGAACCTACAACAGTAGCTCGAGGTCCACAGCATAGGCTGAGCTATAGTGAAACGTATCTGAAGGCAGGACATGCCTGAACTTCAGCAATTTTCTAGTCAAACCTCTGCATGATCAGTCAATTTAACATAATGTTATGTTGACCACATAGGCACTTTATTGCTGTAAAGCTCTCAATACAATTCAATCCTTTGCAGATCAAAGCTCTCACTGTGCAGTTCTCGGCAGGATGATGACTTTGGATGTAGGATATTGGAGTACTAAGCATTTGCATGGTAGAGACATGGTTATATTGGGGCTCTCAACTAGGTTCTAAAGAAAAAAAATCCGAATATTTCTGATCAAGTCCCTGACACGAATTGACTTATTTTGGATAAGTACCAAGAAAAGCGAAATCAGAATCTTCCACAGTGGCTTTCTCTAAAACATCACCTAAAAGATGTCTGTTGAACTTAACATTTTTCATCACTTACGCACTTGAATGTGAAATATATTCAGACATCTTTTAAAAAAGTGAGTTTACTTATGTTGGCATATGAGTGGTGATGAACTCCTGAAACACATCCATTCATTCATCTGATCTACATACATACTTAAGTAGCTTTAGGTGAAGCTTGTCTGGAAAAGGGGTCTCCTTCACACGGCGAACTACAAAATGTTACATCCATATTCACCACAGCTCCTTCTGCCCCTCAAAACACGGAGAATGGCCCCCTGTGGAGAAATGATGGCTCCTTTTATAGGGAAAAAAGCAAAGGCAGCACGTGTCCTGGTTTTCTTCACTGTACAGGAACAAAGCAAGGGGTTGAACGAGTTAGTCATCTTAGCACGGCAGGCCCTGTGGTAACACTTGGTTTGAAAGCTATCTAGCTGTGGATTCATTCCTCTCTTAGAAACAAAGAAACGTTTATACTCTCTATCAAATTTTAAATAATGCCTGAGATCAGGGAGCTGCAGGAGGCATTCAGTCTGGTTAGGTTAAGTCAAGCCAACTGTAAAGGTACTCCTCCTGTCCAGGCGTGGCTGTCGGGCACATCTGAGTCAGAGCACACAGCTGCCCTGCTCCCATCGCAATCTTTGCCTGCTCAAGGAACAGCAAAAAGGAGCTGGGAGAGACCCATGCTATTAAAACACTGAATTTCCTACAGACAGAATATTAAAAAAAAAAAAAAAAAAAGGTTCTAGAACAATAACAAAATTCATCTCATGATCTTAAACCATGTGAGCACCACCTAGAGATTTAAAATTTCAACAAATGCTGGCAGCGGACGTCGTTCTACTGATCTGCTCTGAAAATGCTGATGCACTTACAGTAAATCCCTAACCAGGCCAGTTGTGCAACAAGTTGAAGTGACACAAAGTATTAACATTTATGGTGGTGAGTCAAAATCAAACAAACATCCTTCTTTTATAAGCTTTCTCACAGCATGTAGTGGCATGTACTGCGAGTAATGAAACATCTGTTACAGCCCTGACTCTCTCGCAACTGAGCAAGTGTTGCAATCATTCTGTAGTGCCAGGCTTCACCTTAGGGTTTTAGTGGGTCAATGAGAAGTATCGGCAATGGACAACGCTCATCTCAGGAAGAATGAAATAAAACAAAAAACTCTTCAAGAGCCAGGTTTCCCATGTAGAAAATAAAAAAGTACTATATTGCAAAGTGTCAAAACCTAATTTTAACTCCAGGCTGAAAGACTTATTTTGGTGATACTTGCAGTTCATTCAAGTGCCCAGAAAGTCCCTTGTCAGCAGGTGTAGGTATGGGCAGAAAAGTGAATTATAAAATATGCTTAGATGGTTCGCTCTTGTATAAAGTTGCCCACTATACTTCAGATGGACTGCACACACTTTTAAAGCCTGTCCCTTCTGCAGAGGGGCATGGGTCTCCCCGACTGCCCTGTGCTTCTGTATATTGCCCGCAGTGAAGCAAGGCTCGTTTCCCCCCCCAACCCTCACCCCCGCCCCCCAATAAGTTTTGCCATTGACTTGGCCCTGTTTGCTCCGCAGTGTGACCAGCATAAACAGAGTCAACAAAATTCCTGGGAGTCACGAAATTTAAGACTTGATGCAGCAGAACATGTACATGTACATAATTAAATATAGATGTACTCTCATTTCCCATCAATTGAAATGTGTACTTAAAAGGCCCTTGTTTAAGGGCTTTGCCGACTAGAAACAGTTTCCCGTGTCTGTGAATGCTTTTGCATTAGACCTTAAAGATTATGTCTGCTTTGGATATGAGTGATGACTGTAAGCTGTGCAGTCCTACCAGCTATTACAGAACTGGGACACAGAAGTGCGGTTGGTTTGTTTGGGTTTTTTTCAGCTCAGAAGTAATTAGATACAGTAAAATTTGTATATCAATATAGCAAAATTCATGGAAAGATTTCTGTAAGAAAAGTTTTCTTTTAAAGGAAGAGGTTGCTGCTCAGAGCTTGCCCAGTGTTAAGCCTTTAGGCAAGTTCCTGAAGAAGGTATGAAAGGCTTGCATTCTCATTTACTGTATTTCTACACTATGCTCAGAAATGTTCAGAGGAAAAATTCCCTTGGTCTCCTGCTTTAATGTGTTTTTCTTCCAGAGTGCCTGTGCAGCAGCAGAGTTAACGATTCCTACAAGATCAGCCTGCCTGCCCCTCTCAGTTCTGAAATACTTCCTCCGTATTTTTTTTTCCAAGGGAGGAACTTTTCTTGCTCATTTATGACCCCAGATGACTGATCTAACTCTATTTGTAATGCAATACTTGAACCCTCAATCAGAACAGGGGTATCTGTGTAGCACCTACAGAGATTAACAGAAAATTCAACTCTTTGGAATTCCCCCTTATTTCTGACTGTGAGAAGAGTGAGAGATTAATATTATGAAACCAGCAAGGTAACGCAGTCGACAGCATGCAGCTGCCAGTGGTTTCACTCTTGTCCTTCATCTCTCCTTCCCTCTGTTTGTTTCAGATCATTGCATATTTTATCACGTCACAATATAAATTTCAAGCTCTCTGGCTCAAGGCTGTGTCTTTATTTGAATTTGTAAAGTTCACAGATTTGGGTACTCAAAAACCAGTGAGAAGAGTACAGCTTAGGAAACGCAGAACAACTGTGTAATCAAAAAGCTTTCCTGTCCAACAGGGTGTCTGCATCATCTTCCAGCTCCATAAGCAGCGAGTAGAAATAACAGACTTGTTTGTATCAAACGGACTCTATTGTTTTTATTAATCAGTGTTACACGTACAGGTTAATTAAAAAAAGCTACAGTTTGTGAAATATGTCATCTAGCTACAAGATACAAACCTAGGCCAATTGCCATGGTATCTATTGATGCTCAGCCACTGTAAAAAAATTACAGTTTATTTTCTGATATACAAAACTTCAAGCAAACATTCCTTGTTAAACGTTCAGTAAAGCTCACAGAATTCTACTACAGTTTCATATAGTGTTTTAGTGCAAAAGGAAGTACAAATATAAAAATACTGAGGCTTGAATTAAAAAAAACCCAAACAACAAAAAACCAAGCAAGCCGTGGAGCTAGAGGTGAGTGTCTGCTATGGGTATTCTTCTAAGCTCTACGATCTGGGAGTTAGCCATGCTGCCACCGTCCTGGCTGCCATGACAAGATTCATTATCGCTGACGCTGAGACCTGCACCTGAAACAGTGAAAAAAATAAACAAAAAAAGAATCAGTGAGAATGAAATCCCGACACAGAAATGGTGATATCGTGTCCTCCTCTGCTTCATTCCGATTATTGAAACGCTTCTGTACCCCACAACGATGTGGCAAATTTCCTCTTACTAGTCCACAATTCTGAATCCGCAGACTATAACATTATCTGACGTAGTTTTGTACCATCCAGATACTCTTTTTCATAATTCCACTGTCAGTCACTTTATTTGTCGTTCATGGTACAATAGCTATTCAGAGGTTGCCTTGAAATCACAAGAGCATAAATCAAGGCCCGGCTTAGGCTGGGTACATGATCTGGCTGTTACAGTCTGGTATTTCCAAGGACTTCTTCATGAAGAATTGATTTTTAATGATACAATTTCCCTGTTAAACTATAATTCCAGCTGTTTTAATAGGATTGTAATTTCAACATGAGAAAAGACGCTGACTAAATATTCTTTAAACCCACATTTGGCACAAACTGGTGTATTGTGTTTTTCTTCTGTGAGAGAATACTAGACTTTGGCCCATGGGAACTTCCAAAACACATCTGGAAGACACCTCAGGAGGCCACTTTCTCCATCCTTTTGTCACAGGAGTTCTGCTAGCTTGTTGCTTCCTTGTTGTTTTTTGGGGGTTGGGGTTTTTTTTGGGGGGGAGGTTTGAGTTGATTAGTGTGAAGATACATAATCCTGCACTAGTTTTTATGAAATATGTATTTTTTCAGACAACTTCATCAGTTGTAACTATAAACTTCAGCGCGTTTTCAGCTCCTCTCTTCGAGCTGTAGAGCGAATCCTAAAAAATACATGGGTCTTGTTAGGGTTTAGGGCATCTAGGCTTTAAATTTGTTGAGAACTGCACATCAGTGTAATTAGGCATGGTGATTTCAAGACAGACTAATTTCAGGCATGGTCTTACAGTGATGTCACTTACAAATAACTAGGGAAGTTATTCATTTTGGGCAGAAGTAGATCTGTAACTACACACAGTTCAAAGGAGTTGCAAAGGAATGACATTTGGCTCAAAAAGCCCCGAACAGGGTATGCTGGGAAAGGCAGTGATTTGCATTTTCATACTAAAAAATATTTTTAGGAGTTTCTATCAGTTGTACAGCGCACCTCTTATTTCTGCCTCAGCTGACATTCCAGCCTTTGGCTTGTTCGGCAAGAGGCAAGATAAGGGTCATTTACTTTTTTGGAGTTACTTCATCATTTTCTCTGCACCCTATTGTTCCACTTTTCCATAGCACCCTTCCTTCCACCACACGCCAAGTAGAAAAGAAGTACAGAAAAGGGGGCAGCGGTGGGACGTCCCTTTGCTGTGGGAAATCAGGCTGCAATCTTGATTATGGAGCTTGGTTCAGAGAACCTGAGCAGAAGAACCTACAGGACTGGGCAGGCTTTCCTGCAGAGGTCTGGAAGAAGTCCTGGTAGGGGCCAAACTCGGGTGCAGTGCTGCATGAACCCAGCGCTACTGCATTCAGGTGAAAAGTGGGTATTTCTGCACCGTAATCCTTCTTACACCTGGTTTTGGTGTTTGGGTCGTGACGTGAACATGCATTCATTGACATCCACTAGATGCGTCCTGTTCTTGGGTCTGTATGACCCCAAGCTCTTGAGAGACCAGCAATTACTGTCAGAGTATGACAAGAGTAAAAGTCCATCAATGTACGGAGATACAATAATAAGGACAAGAAAATTAAGCTCTGACTCATTAAAATACTTGTTTGTAAGTCTACTGGAGATGATTAAACCCTACTTACTGATTTAAACTTATATGCACATTTAACTTTTTCATTGAATCATGTTCCTAATAACTAAAAGCTGCTTGAAAGTCCTGGGAAAAACAGCAATTGCATAAGCAAGTTACTTGGGTTTTTTTCTTACCTTCTCTGAAACTGTTTTAGAAAGGAAACATGATTGTAATAGAGAAGATAAATCAGACTGCTGTATTTAACATTTGGGGATGGAAGAACAAGGTAATAACCTTGAAGTAAATACAATACTTTGAATGGAGGAATAAAAACAGTACTCCTTATGTAACATCATTAACATTGGAATTCACTCAAAACGTTTATTTAGGCTGAAGAGGGTACAAATTTCAAAAAGGGAAAAAACACATTATTGAAAACGTTTAAAATCATATTATATAAACATGATCATCCCAGGTTCAGATTTTAAGGTGAACACTGACTGTTGGGGTTAGAAAGGTATTTGTCTTACTGGTGGGTATACTGCAATTATTCAGTATAATTTTTATAATTATATTGTTATTGTTATTATAATAACCCCAGCTATTCAGGGGTTTCTTAAAGAATCTCGTGCTGGTCACTATAAAACGATCAGATACTGGTCTAATACAGTATTACACTAATTATATTCTTAAATGTCATATACATGCATGCTTTGTGCATGCTTTGTGCAAAGTAAGAGGAGATTTTTTTTGTTATGGAGGTTCTTAACAGGAACTTGGTAAACCAGAGGCTGAAGTAGGCTACTTGGGATTTACAAGGGCCTTGTTCTGCTGCTGATGCAAAGACAAACTACATAAGAGCTGATCCTTTTTAGGAATGAGAGCTGAAATGTAACCAGGATACCAGCTTACCAAACAGTCAGCAGAGTGGAAAGGGTACGACTGTTTACACGATGGAGTTTCATAGAGTTCATAGGTCCGGCTTGTTCTCGGATTAGAGCAGAATTTAAACTCAGATACCAAAAAGCATGTACTCCCCTAGAGATGCTAGAGATCGATGGTAGGTACATAGCAGGGAGTATTAATTTTCCCCAATTTGTGAAGAAACTATTTTAAGAAAAAGATGCAGGAAAATGAGGCCTTTCTTCCTTTCTTTTTGTATCAAAGCACTAGCTAGAAACTGGAAAGTCACAGCTCGCTTTGCAAACCCAGCGAGATCCTTCCAGTGACATCTGCTGGTTGAAGGATTTCATCAGTGCATTCCTACGTGCCCTTGAACACCAGCTGTTATCGTTGGCTTGTTCAGATATATCTCAAACTTTCACTAAAACATGTTATGGGAGACCGAGTTTGTTTTGTAATTACTGTTCTCTTATCTCTGGGGAGACTTTTTATCTCGTAAGCACTTCTATCTTGCTTTCTGAATCAATCATGATTTATATTGTATGTGTAAGATGTATTAGACAGATAGAAATGAATAAGCTACACGAACCAACTTCAATTCTTTTTTTAGGGTTTTGACTTTACAGAAATGACACCAACAGACATCTGGACCTCTATGAATACAGTTCAGATTGGACTAGAAATGCTTCCTGGATACTATGCAGTCACGTTCCACACCCAACAGGTAGCATATTTGCGAGCAATCACAAATGAGAAGTTGAATGAATATGCAAACTGGCTACCCTTCCTTCTTTTTTTTCTATGAAGTGAGCCCTTCAAAACAGAAACGACATCGGCTGATAAGGCAGGGCTCACATCTGGCGCTTTGCCACCGTCTACGACGTATCTGCCCTGTGACAGACAGTCTCCAGGATATCGCACTGAACAGCTTTCAGAATTTGAAATTTCAAATGTTTCCTGTTAGTTCAGGATGCCCAACATGAGATGCTTAATTCTTAAACCAGGCACCTACAGTGGTAACACCAAGGTTTAAGAAATGCTGACTTTGGAACCCTAGCTGTATTAGATTGAAAATTATGAGTTGGTTTATATAGTATCGTTATTATAATAGCTGTATTTGTGTGGGATTTTTAACTCATACAGTAGATTTTTCAAGGTATTCTCCATGTAGAATATTTACTTAGGATTTATCACATATGCCTCTATTAAGAGCAAAAATACACTGAGACGTGGACGTAGCAATATCCTCCATTGATACTGTCCGATATGTATTTGGAAAGTACCATGTGCCAGGCTGGTATTCTGCACTCTAAGATGATGTCTTTGCAAACAACTTCCTGCAGGGGTGGGTGACCAGTCAGTACTGGGGGGGTCTGGGCCTCTCTCAAAGACTTTGCTGTGTTTTGCATTCACATCTCACCCAAAGGAATGAATCGGTTCAGTTTTGTGCATCACAGAGGACAAAAGCATTTGTAGGAGATGGGAATATGGATGGAAGCTCAGAGATCAGTAAAGCTATGGTGCATTTATGGTAATGTATGCTTTAGAGCAAAGCTGATGGACAGCTTGCTGCTTTGGGACAGCTTCCATCTAATTTTATTCTGTTGGCTCCCTTTTTAACCCCCCAGCCCTCACCAGAGTAGAAGTCCTTAGGGAGTTCTGCTATACTGGGCTTTAGCCTCAATGACAGTAACATACGACTCTGTGACAATGTGGAAGGCAATGGTCTTACTAAATTGTCTATCAATATAAACCTTGCACAAGAAATCAGAGGAAAAATGAGATCTAGTCCAAAATGACAGCACTTGTAATGTTAAATAGTACAATTAACAAAAACTAATTAGTAAATAATTGTCCTTCTCAGTAGAAGCTAAGCCTTTGATTCATTATAAAAGCCATAAATGAAATATAATAAAATAAATAGTTTAAGCCGAATTCATAAACATTAAAAAAAATAGGTTTTGGCACATATGAATAGGCAGGACATGTCCCTAAATTATTTTTTGCTACTATAATTATCCTATAATTTCCTTCACATAAAATGCCTTAGAGCTGGCTGGCCTTCCAAAAGATTCCCACAGTGTAAGAGATGAGGTGATATAGTGAGCATAGTGAATCCTAACTATGTATTTCTGTATGGACATGAACATATTTGATGGAAAGGAGGAATTAATTGATAAGGCATTCAGAGGCCATGGCTTTATGATATAAGAAGTCCAACTTTTGGATTTCTTGCACCAAACAAAAAATTCTATGGCCATGTGATGCAAAGCTTGCACAAAACTAGCATAAAAGCTGGCTAAGAAACAGTACGCTGTTGTCCACCTAATCTGCTAGAAATGCGGTTGTATGCCTTCATCTGACCCAGTCCGTATTTCAGGTTAATCTGTAATTAGGCCCAGCATTAATGATTACGGAACCAAGGGCTAAGTGCATAGTTCTACGACACATTTCTTTAGCAATAAGGCCAAGTGTGCCAACACATCTATTTGTGGAGCTGCACTGCAAACTGCAAACTACTAAACTGTTGCAAGTTAAAGAATAAAGTTGTGCTGTGGGGGTTGGTTTGATTTTTTTTAACCTGCATCAGTCATCCTTCATTTCTGCTGCTGAGAGTGGCCAGCTGCCGTGCAAGGGTGGGGCAGGAGGACAGGAAGGAGATTTAAGCTTTGCTGTGATTATACTCTTGTTCTCACTATTCTTGGTTGCCAGATTAAACCTTGGGGCTACAGACAGTGAGCATAAATTAAAGTAACCTTCAGGCAGCTCCAAACTACATAAGCAGAAAGGACAGATGAAGTGCAAAGAGGCATAAAGGTATTTTTGCATACTCCTCTTCTAATCAGTGCTGATCCTCAGCCAACCTTCAGAGCAGGAGCTAATATTTTAGCACAGCTGAGGCTGGGTTTGGTTATAGATTGACAGTTTTAGGGAACAACAGATAATGGAGGTTTCTGTTTCTGCTTACCAGAGGTAAAGCTCAAGCAACAGCAAAGCAAGCATTTCTATTCCCCCTCTATACCCAAAAGCCACACCTCCCAGTTTAGGAGTGATAAAAACAGCTAATGTGGTGCAAAGCACCTTCTCCCTGCTCTCCCAGGGGCTTGTCTGCTCGAGATGAGAAATTCTCAGCTTACTGAAATAAAGCCTGGTCTAAAAGGTTTCAGAAGCACTGCTTACAGCAAATGACAGACAAGAGCAAGGCAGCAAAAAGGCATCTCAGCTGCCCATACATTTTAGCCTATTTAGAGAAGTGGTGCTGGTCTTCCAGTTGCTGATGACCACTGCTTCCTTGGAGCTGGGACTGGTGCTCAAAGGGCATCAAACTGATGCGGAGTGGCAAGGGGAGAGGGAGAGAGAGGGGGAGAGGGAGAGGACAAGTCTCTAACCTGAGTTGTGGTTTCATGTGAGTATGAGCAATGATGGAAGAGAGGAAGAAGAAATGTGCTGCCAGGAGGGACCAGGAGACAGGCTCCTTTCAGTGCCTGCTAGCTTAACTGTATCATAAAACTCCCGTCAGACCACAGCTCAGCGAATACTTTAGCAGCATAAGCCTGTACTGCCAAACAGAGAAGAAATCCCACTTTCCACCACCCCATCTCCCTTTTTATTGCTTCCACGCAGTTCCCTCCCTCGTGCCGTCGGGAGCACCTTGACTCCTTGGCCAAGCACTGAACTGGACTAGAGAGCAGGTCTGGATGAAAATAATAAAACAGATAGGATTTTTAGTTACAGAAAAGCCCACATTTTTTGGATTAAAGTATGTGTTGAGCTACAGCTTGTATCTAAGGCAATAGCTGATAAACATTTACTTTGGTGGTTAAAGCTACTCTAACCTCAGTACCGCCTCTTCAGTTTGGCTTGTTCAAATGTTCTGTGTGGGGCTGGATCCAGATGGGACAACTGGTTTGGCTTAGAAAACATCTTTTTTTTCCCCTGTAATGTTGCTGGGGACACAGTTTAGGCACACAAATAAGCACTGGGGTAAAATGGTCAGGTACTACTTGAATCAGTAATGCAAACAAAAATATTTTTATCCAACTGTGGCCTGAGGTCTCTGCTTCAAATCACATTAATACAAAAGGCTCATAAGAACAAATTATAATAAAATATTAATAAAGAAGACAATAAAATTTAGGCAAAATAATCAAAAGCTGGTTCTAGGCCTACTTCAGAAGGACTGAAAACAAATTAACTAAGGATGGAACTTGAAGATTTATTAAAAAATCATTAAATGTTGAAGTTGTGGTGAGTCATATTAACCATGAGTTTTAAGTACTGCTGTTGCCTAGATTGTTCTTCATGATTTAAGACTCAGTCTTCCACAGTGCGTAGAGTTTACTGCAGAAAACAGGCCAACTGATGTCAACTGAAGTGCTTAAGCAGTGAACACTGTGTGCGATGGTGGGAGTGTTAGATGTGAATGGCTTCATACCTTATTAACTATCTATGAATTATCTGGTTTCCTTCAAAATATTCAGGAAGGAGTAAAAGAGTAAAAGCTACCTTCTTAGGTACTTAAAAAAAAAGTTTGCAACTGTAAGCTTATGCATCTAGATTTTAAAGTCTTGCCCAAAATCTTTAACTGCATAACGAAGTAGCAGTAGTCTACAAAATGCCCAGTAAAATTAACAGGTACAATACAGATTTTGAGACAATCTTCATAAAAATTTGCACTTCTTAGCACTACACCAGTTATTAATAATCCAATTATCTTCATAATCAGAGGAGTTTTCTGCAATGGAAATTGGCTTAGGAGATAAAGTATTATGAATATACTGAATAAAACTACCCCTTCATTAGCAGCATTCCCAGTCTTCCAATCAGTTTGACTGTTTTCCTTGGTGTTGCTGAAGGGAACAAACTCCTGAAATTATCAGTGCCAGAGCACTTAACCTGCTAATGTCACCAGTACCTCGCTGTTGTCTCTTGCAAGGCTCGATGGTATCCCCAAAGATCATTCAGGTGACCTCCTACTGCCAAGCTAGCGCGTTTGTATTTCATCTGGTGCCTAAAGGAGGTGCGTTTGGGTTAGCATTGCCAGGTCTTATCAGGTGGCACTCCTTTGCCCTTGTGGTCGTCTTATCAGACATTCCTGTGTTGACGCCAGAGGGAGGGGATGCCATCCAGAGGGACCTTGACAAGCTCGACAAGTGGGCCCGTGTGAACCTCATGAGGTTGAACAAGGCCAGGTGCAAGGTCCTGCACCTGGGTCAGGGCAACCCCCGGTATCA
>NW_008825323.1:1540645-1554411 GCF_000699105.1 Pygoscelis adeliae | reverse complement strand
TGATTTAGACTAGATATAAGGAAGACATTTTTTACGCTGAGGGTGGTGAAACACTCGCCCAGGTTGCCCAGAGAGGTGGTGGATGCCCCATCCCTGGAAACATTCCAGGTCAGGTTGGACGGGGCTCTGAGCAACCTGATCTAGTGGAAGATGTCCCTGCCCACAGCAGGGGGGGTTGGACTAGATGACCTTTAAAGATCCCTTCCAACCCAAAGTATTCTATGATTCTATGATTCTATGACCTATATTTGAATCAGGTTTCACTTCATTTCTTCTGCCTGTGGCCACATCTGGCTATCTATTTATATCATATGAATAACCTGAAGTTGCATTGGCAGAGTGGGTGAGAAGCAGAAAAGCAATACGTAACTGAGGGCAAAGCCTGGGATCACGCTTGCTCTTGTGTTTGGGCAGAAGTCTATCTCGTTTATCTTTCCAGTGTACACCATTTTTCAGGTTCAAATGTATTTTATATAAATATTTTGTCTTACATTCATTGGGAGAATCAATATTTACGAAGTTATGCTGTTTCTCACATATATATATGTATATAAAAAAATAAAGATAGGCATTGTGTATACTGTACATCTCAATTTGAAAAAGAAAGGAAAAGAAGACAAGACACCCCATGTCTAGATGCGGCCAGTTAGCCATTTAAGCGCTTGTGAAAGAATGTCAGAGCCTCCAATTTGCTGCTACTTTCTGCAGGTCTGCTTCTCATCATGACTCAAAACATATTCTTGCAGACTCCCTCTTTGTTATTTTAGATAGCCTGCACAATATCTTTCATGGAATAGCAGTCCAAGGCAAAACAATTTTACTTCAGATTTTCACTGGCAATCAGATTATATTAATGGATCTCGTTAATTTGATCTCATGGAATGGTGACACCATTAGGGTGAAGAACAACATAACAACCGTTGAGGAACAAGGAGAAGAGTCACTCACCAGTCTTTAAAGCAAATATTAGGTCATCAAACTCCTGTGATTCCTCATCAGCAACCAATGAGCTGGTACTAAATCCTCCAGAAGGGTGGAAAACATTGCCATTTTGTGGACTCTGCTTAAAGGCAGCACTAGCAGGCTGCAAGGATGCCCTCTCCCAGTCTGCAGGCACCTGCAAAGTTTAAAAAGACACAGAAATGCAGTAATCATCAAAACTATAGTATAGAAACTGGAAACTATGACCAGAGCCAAACTCACGACCAAGAGATTTTGGAACCAGCTATTCTGTTACTTCTATAGTGAACCAGGTAGCCTTTTTTTTTTTTTTAAGTAAAATATATATATCTCTATATATGTAAATCGATTACAAGTCATTTAACCTTGTGTTTATTATGCCTGTCCTAGCTATCTCAAAAAGTTAAAAAAATATTGCTATTTCTGAACATTGGCCCCTGGTATGGAGAACTTTAAATTAAAGCACTGAAAGGTTCCAGCCTACTCCTCTCTTAACACTGCCCCTTCCTCTGCTGGACCCTGCTTCTCCCTTCTATAGCCACTAACCATCATCACTTTCCACTGTATGATCTACAGTTGGCAACCCACTGCTTCCCATGTTTACCAATACAAAATGTTAAAGTAATCTGCCAGCCTTTGAAGGTTCTGGTGGTGGTATACAGCCCTGCAGTTTCAATATCAATTTTGCTATAGTTCACCTGCCACTTCAGTTTAAGGTGGAGCCTCACAAAAAAAAACCAGAATTTCTGTTCATGAGAATAAAATTGGTTTTGAAAATCTATCTCCTCCTTAAATGTGAGGAAAAGCCAAAATACTGAACTCTCAAAAAATACATTTTAGGACAATCAAAATACATTTTCTTGGTTTATTGCTCATCCACTGTTTAGGAGCTTTAGGAAGCTTGCCATGTAGAGCTGAGAAGCTACGCTGTCCACTAAACTGGGGAGTCAGGCACCACCTGATGCTGAGAAGTTGAATAAATTTAGTGGTCTGCCAGGAGGCAGCTGAGGAGCTTTAAAATCCAGACAAACCTACAGTCAAGCAGGTAGAGAAATGGGCAAAACAGCTGCCAGGTGAGCAGCTTGGTTTCCAGAAAAATTGTTACTAGAACTGACATGTTCCCTTGAAATATTTCAATTCCATTAAATTGGTGTTTTTCCTGGAAAAACTGTTTAGCTGGAAAATTTTCAACTAGCTCTATCAACACACACATGTACATAGCAGCAAAAGTCACCTTGGTTTACTACAGGTAGTGAAAAGTGATACTAGCAGCATTCCAGTTCCAGCAACAAAGAGATTGAAAATCATCTCCCTCAAAATTTCTTTTCTTTCTTTTTCTTTTCTTTTCCTTTCTTTTCCCTTCTTTTCCTTTCCCTTTTTTCTTTTCTTTCTTTTTCTTTTCCTTTCTTTTCCTTTCTTTTCCTTTCTCTTTTTTCTTTTCTTTCTTTTTCTTTTCCTTTCTTTTCCTTTCTCTTTTTTCTTTTCTTTTCTCTTTTCTCTTCTCTTCTCTTCTCTTTTCTTTTTTCTTTTCTTTTCTCTTTTCTTTTCTTTTCTTTTTTCTTTTCTTTCTTTTTCTTTTCCTTTCTTTTCCTTTCTTTTCCTTTCTTTTCCTTTCTTTTCCTTTCTTTTCCCTTCTTTTCCTTTCCCTTTTTTCTTTTCTTTCTTTTTCTTTTCCTTTCTTTTCCTTTCTTTTCCTTTCTTTTCCTTTCTTTTCCCTTCTTTTCCTTTCCCTTTTTTCTTTTCTTTCTTTTTCTTTTCCTTTCTTTTCCTTTCTTTTCCCTTCTTTTCCTTTCCCTTTTTTCTTTTCTTTCTTTTTCTTTTCCTTTCTTTTCCTTTCTCTTTTTTCTTTTCTTTCTTTTTCTTTTCCTTTCTTTTCCTTTCTCTTTTTTCTTTTCTTTTCTCTTCTCTTCTTTTCTTTTCCATTCTAATTTTATTCTATACTATTAAAATTTCCAGAAATTTTGCACGGCATGATTTTGGAAAATTAAAGACTTAAAACTCATCTAAGACCTATAGTAAGCTGAAAGAATTAAATCAGTATTTTGATTGCTCATGAACTACTTTTGACAACACTTTAACCAGCCTCTATAACAAACTGAAGACTCAAGTAGAAAAGGGGAAATTCTCTAGATGGGATGTTACCAGGGAATTGTAAGTTCCAAGAATATCACCATGGCTAAAGATAACAATTTTTATGGTAAAAAAAAAATAATAATCCCCCCCTCCCCAAAGCCAACCTATAATAATTAGCATCTCATTCCTGTGTATTACACTTCAGTACTGCCACTTAAATCTCCAGGTACATTTTCAATACACAGGGTAATGCCTATAGAGCACTGTTACCTCTTCCATAGCACTGATGAGGTTCTGAGTGGACTTGCTGATCTCTCCACCTGCAGCCGGCAGACCACTGCCATGTGTGAAAAAAGCCGATCCCGGAGTTGTATGCCCATTCATGTCTACAGTATAACTTGCTTTCACAGGACAACAAAGTTGGTTGTGCAGGATAAAATATACCACGAAGACATAAAGACCCTGAAACAGAGAGAGAAAAAGAACGTCAGCTTGTGAAACGCAGGGAGCTTAGATCAGAGTTCGAACGCAGTCATGGCAAGGTCCTATATGCTGTAGCAGATGCTGTCCCTTACACCAGCAATCCGTGCTTCAAAGGACTGCAGCCAGTTTCTATGGAAAATAAGAGATGACGTCACTGCCCATCAGACATCTGGAAGTTAAAAGTACGTTCATATGCTGAGGCCTCCAGCTAAACACACACACACAAAAACCCCAGACCAAAAGAGTCACTGAAAATGATTATTTGGTTGAACCCACGCGGTTGCAAAGCAAAGCCAAGATCCCAACAACAGCAAAACCAACTCGAGTTTCACAGTTGTCATAATAGTGAAAATGTGGTTAAGGGCCGCCTTTACAATAGGATTTGGCTGCTGGCCCCTAGCCACAATTCTTTATTTCCTTACTGACCTGCTGGCTCTTTGCATTCTTGCCCCAATTTCAATCCCGTGCAAACTGCACTGCTGCCGTCACAGATACCAAGTTGTAACTGTAAATTAGGTTTTCTGTATTATCCACTAATTCAGCACTGTCTTTCATTTGTGATTACTACAAGGGCTCTGCTGTATGCCTTTGCAGTTCTTCTTTAAAACTTGCTAATTTTGACCTTTAGACTTAGCCAAGAAAAATATTATAACCATGACTTTTATTTGCAAAGAAATCCAGTGATTTCTGAATATGAAATCTTCTGAATATGAATATGAATCTTCTGAATTTATGAATATGAAACTTCTGAATATGAAATCTGACTTTTTATTTCTCTAATTCTTAAGTTGCACTAATACTGAGGGAAAACAATCCATTTCAATTGATAAATCAACCAGTTCAATAATTACTAAAGAAGGGGTTAACCAAAAGAGTACAGAAAGAAGACTTCTGGATTCTTCCCGATTGCTGCAACAGAATTACCTTTGCATTGTTTTTTGTATTTCACATTGTCCTCTAGACCCCTGAAAACAATTGTATTAAACAGAACGATTTATTGGAAAGGTACCCATCGGCATGAAAGCAATAACTGGAATTATAAATAGTAAGAGGTTTAATTAATTATATTTGGGAATTCCTAATGGAAGGAATTTTGAAAATACATGGAGACTGCAAATACCCAAGATACATGTTCATTTCCATCCCTATAAAACAGGCAGCAGCACTTCACGATCCACAGATTCATAATTTCTAATGCCAAAACTATATGACAAAACAGTCTGGTCGAAAGTGACACATAACAGAAGTTAATGGGATTCAATGGGATTTCAATCTCAGCTGGTCAGACACTGGAAATACCCTCATACAGCTGCTATAAAGCCATACAGCTCCATGTGTGCATTTTTTTTTAACAGCAAACCAGCAAACCAAAGTGTTAAAAACAATTATTTTGAGAAAACATTTTCCCAGTTTTCCAGATTATTGGTTTTTGTCACAAGGACCCGGAGCAGTTAACTGAGAGGAAATTTCTTTGTGATACATGTAAGTAAATACATTCCAAAAAACTCATGCAAACACATTGCACTTAAGAGACACTGAAAAGGAACCAAAATGCCCTTTCATTCTATAAACAAATCCAAGTACTCTGATGTATGTCAAGCATAATGGGACCAGCAAATGGATTTCTTTTAATTTGTTTAATGGATACGAAAAGGATAAAAAACCCAAGAAGAACGGATCACAGTAACGACACTGAATTCAGAGCAGCCTCTGGCATTTCAGTCTCTGAGGACCTAGCCGCAAAAGTTGCACGCATGTTTCAAGTGGTTTTGTACTTTTTCAAGAAAACCCATTACCTGAAAATGCTGCACACCCCTGTCTTTCAGAATCGCAGGGACCTAAGGCATTGGTATGCAAGGCCCATGCTATGTCACTCTCCTGTGCAGCCCGAAGTGTGGACGCTCACACTTCTAAAACAAATAAACATGGAATAAAGAGCCCAATTATCTCCTTAACTCATCCTGGTGTCCCAACTTAACTCTTGTGTGTTTCAGACAGTGCTATTTCTGAAGAACTGTTGTTCTACCAGAACCACAGAACGGAATTTTGACACCCAAAGCGTCCTTGCTGCCACTCCTCCCTGCTGCCACCACTTCTGCCCCTCGCTGTTGTCCAGAGACGCAGATCCTTGTCCTGGGCAGCAGGAGCCAGCATCCCTGAGATGCATCGCCTCGTGTGGCACTCCTGCTGCATCCCTCCTCTTCTCAAAGCTGAGAAGGAACTTCAGTATGTGCAATTCAGAGAACTCCCACATATTGATGCAGATGGGTGGTGAGACAGCTCCTCCGGGTCCTTCCATAATGAGCACATGGACTCGGGGAGGTTATTTGACTGTCTAAGGACAGGAGGAGTCACAGGCTGAGTTAGCTAACAGAAACAAAAATTGTGAGTTTTACTTCTCCCACTCTTGCAAAATATTACGGCAATGCCTTACAAACAGAAGTTTATACCTAACAAAACCCAACACTCCTACGTAAGTTATACATTTACACAGGAACCATGCTGCGGGGTAGATTTCTTGCGTAGCTGGAAAAGGGATGGAACCTGCTTTGACCCATACTCCCATCCAAATCTAGAGTCTCAAGAAGATAGACTCTGTAGAGTTGAGTTCCTACGTGCCATCAGTGCAGTTTTGTTTGAAGTACCAAAAGAGGTTTGTGGTCTTATTCGCACTACCCTGTATTTCTATTAGAAACCACTGCAACTGAATTTTGGGAAATCAAAACAAGGCAAATGGTCCTGCCCGAACAACACTGTGTTCCAACGATCATACACATGAAGATGCCATGGATCAAGTCATATTGATCCATGCTTATTTTAGCACCAGCCGCTACCAGGCTGTTTACTCTGAAAGAGCACAGGCAGGATGCAGAGACTCGGGTTGTGTCAGTGCAACCACAGCTTTCACACTCTCAGTGGGTTTTTTGAAAAGCGCTAGTTTGAGAATTGAATTGTCCTTCATCCCACTTTTGACACTCATTATGTTCTTTTTCACTTCAACCTTTAATACTGTAAAAATAGTCTTAAAGTACTATGAAAATAAGGCTGTTGGCATTGTAATATATGTTTCACTGTGTTTATCCTATAAACAACTTTGGCCAAGTTGGCACCACTTTACTTTTTCAGAGACACACAGACATCGTCCTTGCCAGTTGGACCAAGTATGAAATGCAGAGAATAGTCACGTTCTGTTGACAGGTCTACCAGACGTGCAGGATATTCAGAGAAGAAACCTACACACTCCAAAGGGATCAGAAGATAGGTCTGGGTATGGATATTAGTAACACTGGCAACGACATCTCTGTTAAAAATGTGGTAAATATTAATTTTGTATCCTTAAGAAGTTTTCATAAAAAACCCCCAACCTAACCCCAAAAACCCAAACCCCTAAACCTCAGCCCAGTACCAATATCCTCTGTTGTCGCATACAAATTCAGAGCCATTCTCCTCAGCCCACGGGCATGTACAGGGAGGCCAAAAAGAAACTATTGGGTCTCAGAGTGAAATGGCTGATTGCTAACCCGACAGGCTTTCAGCATAGTCTCCCACAGCACTCTGGTACCCAAGTTAGGACATTGTTGTCTAGATGGGTAGAGCACTGGATGGGTAAGAACTTGAGCAAGTCCAGCGCAGGGGCATCAAGATAGTCAGGGGCTCAAGCACATACCGTGTGAGGACAGGCTGAGGGAACTGGGCTTTTCGGCGTGAAGAAGGCTCAGAGGGTAATGAATAGCCATTAACTGCTATTAGCTTTCCAATACACAAGAGGTGGGTACTGAGAAGAACAGAGGGGCATGGCAGGAGAATGAGAGATGCTGGTCCCAAGTTGAAACAGGGGAGGTTCCAATTGGATATAAGGAAAACATATTTAATGTGAGGGTAATTAAGCACTGGAACAAGTTGCCCGAAGAGACTGTGGAAAGCTCTCTATAGAAGAAGAAAGGAGGTTTTTTTTTCTGGTACGTTTTATAATTTGTGGGAGGGTTTTGTGCGTGCATGGTTGTGAGGGGCGTTCTCATATACAACAGCTTGATTTATTTATTCTGTGGAGTGATAGCTGCAGGAAGCTAGTAAATTAAGGACAGACTTCCACAGCTGTCAACAAAAGGACAGAATACATTTTACACTCCATAAGATCACATGCAAACCTGGAGGACTGATCCATAGAAAGCCTTCACTGCACATTTGACACTCGTAGTCTCTCTGTCTCTTTATCCTCTAATTCTGCATGCTCCAACGCACTGTGCTGACACTACAGTATGTCTAAATTTGGAAGCAGAGATAACTCTGCTAATAGTAATGAGAAAGGATACAATAGACTGTAGGCCATCAACAAACCTCTTCATCATCTCCTTTTTACACACTGAGAGAAAACCAAGATGTCTACTGTATCCCATAATTTTTATTGGTCTTGTAAGATAAAGGACTTTTATTGCTCTAATAAACGCAAACAAACCAAGGCATTAGATTTCTTTAAAAAAAAAAAAAAAACCACACCAAAAACTAATATACATCAAACTTCTCACACAAGTATTTTCATCCATGCCTGAGATACCCTACCTTGAAGTTGCAAAAACTGGTTTTCCAAGGAGAAGTGGATTCAGATAATGTAATCTATTTTAGAGGAATGGTATTTCTATTTATAAAACTAAAGTATATTTGCAGGACTTTTGGTAAAGAAAAGTCATTTGAACAGTTCCTCAAACTGTTTCAGTGTACGTATCAGCACTAACAAAAATTCAGTGCACTCTACAGAGGCATTCTTTGAGTTCCTATTTTAATTTGGAAAATTTTATTTGATAACTATCATCATGTGACTATATAACGAATCATGTGACTATATCACTAAAAGTTGTTTTTTCAAAAGAGAATATTTTAAGTGAAATCAAGGCTTGTGAAGAAAGATGGTATCTTGTGTTAGACCACAAAAAGGCCTCTGTGTCTAGAACTGGATCATCCTGATCCTTAGTTCACCGTGGCTACAACATCACTATTATTTTTAAAGTTACACATTTATTGGTGCCAGGTGGTAAAAAACCCAAGAAATCACACAAACAGGTGTCTCTGCCAACAGAAGAGTTGTCTTTACTCGGATCAGCTTTTGAGACTAGCTGTCTGTAGTCACGGTAGAGGAATTTCCGCATGCTGGTTTATGCTTTGGTTAGTTTCACTTTAGTTTTTTTAATCTTATCAGGGTGAGATTTAATCTTATTCTCTGTCTGGACTATGCTAATTTACTCTTGGCAACCAGTCCTAGAAAGTCCTTTGCTTGTCAGTTTAATGGTCAGGCTGTCCTTCCCGGGCAGCTGTCGATGGCCATGGGTTGCTGCTGCCAGTCCTGGTGGCAGCGTCTTGGCTGATGCTTGTGCACCTTAATGCCTTAGCTGACTTCTTGTGAACTTCCCTGGGGATTTCACTAATTTACTGGAATTTCTTATGTTGCGGACTTCTCTTTTCTCACGTAGTTTTCCATCACTGGCCAGTCAAAGCCTGCTGTGGATTAACACTGATTTACATAACAAGTGCCTACTGCTTTTGGGAAAATTACTGGTCTGATTAATCCAGATAATTTGCCTGTTTCGCCATGTTCAAGAAGCTAGTATCTACATAGCAAAAAATGACTCACAATATTAAAGGAATCATATTCAGGAAATAATAACCAGGGCCATTGTAAAATGCATGATATATATTTGGTATTGTTGTCTTTCCTAATCATTTTTGGAAGAAAATTAGCCATGGAACTGAATATTCATACGCACAATAGCATTAATAATGCTAACCAGGTGACACACATAAAACATGTATAATTCTCCATTTCCTTCTGCAAGTTTCCTTGTTTTCAGAGATAACTATGATAAATTGCATGCACAACATTTTTGTGCATATCTAGATATCAAAAAGCAGACTTTAATGTACATTTTATTTTTCTGTATCTTCTTCAACCATATTTTTCTTTGAGAACAGCTTGAAGATCTTTTATTGGTGTCATGACAGAAGTATCATGTTAGTCACATGATACTATATCCTAAGCCATCGCTTAACATCTCCCACTCATAGCTCCCCAGAAATATTAACCTTTGAAATGTAAATCAGATCCTTCTGTTTAAATCTAACTCTTTTTCTTTGCATTCAAAGTGACTGTTGTAAAAGCCATGTCTTTAGCAGTGCAGCCCTGCCAACTGGTGATTACACTTAGTAAGTCGACTTTGGACCTGCTATGTACCATCAAGGGTTTGATTGTTTATTTGCCGTTAAGCACCAGTTTTGATGAAGCTGTTATCATTCTTATCAATCACATAATTTCTCTTATGACAGTTTCTATTGGGAACATTTACTGCTTATCCACATTTTGCTTCCTGAGGTATTCATTCTCCGTTTTGCTCTGTAGGAAAAGATTTGTGTCAGTTACAGTTGAAGTTCTAAAAATTCACATCAGAATCAAAAGACAACAATAAATGTAACTGAGGACTGCAAAACTCATGCCATCTTGGTAGGCAACATCATAAGACCACTTGTTGAACCAACCGACTGCCACCACATATACATACATGCACAGAAGCCACCATAAAAAATGGAATGAAGGAAAATAATCATTCATATACCTATCATTAAATTAAGAATGTATTTACAGGCTTGAACTAAGATATAACTATTTCAATTGCTTTCTTTTTTTGTAGTTATAATTCCACAGATAAACAGGTTATGGGTATATTCTGTAATAATGATAAAAATACTGTGCTTTCAGCATTATGAATACATTTTCCTAATATTAATGTAACATGTGAAACTTAGTCTGAACTGCCAAGTTTCTCTTTATGCAGAGCCAACTATACCAAGACCATGCTGAATCTTGCAGTTTCTACCCAAAGCCAAAGCCATAAATTCCTTTCTGGCGAACTCCATTCAGCTCAGATTTAGTCTAAACTTGGCTCAGGTTTACCTGAAAGGTTCACAAACTTTGGCAAATCTTTAAAAAGCAGATTTGCTTGGATACACAGGATTCACTATAAATATTTTGCATAGCTCTCAGCACGCTTGCAGCTGCTCCCACACAACTGCCATTTGTAACTCCGATTTCAGCCCTGCAAGTGGTGGAAAAGGTTGTTTGTTTTTTTTTTTTTTTTGTTGGTGTGTGTTTTAAGAGGACAGATTTGAATTTCAGAAGAGAGTTGTTCAGCTTGAAGATGCACTGAAAATACAGATGCTCAGCCAAACTTGCCATATGTGCAGATTGGGCTGGAATAAGATTCCGTTCCTTCCTTCCAATCTAGTCATCCTGGAAATACCAAGAAAGCCCTATTTTTGTATTTCAGCTTAGCTGAGGAAGAAACAAACACTGAGTCAAAGATCAAAGGTACAAAGTGTGGGATAGGCGTGATCTGTGGAGGGCAAACAGTGGAGAATCAGCATGCAGCAGAAGCTTGCAATTCACCTCCGCAGGTCTGGCTGCAGTCCCTCGTTAGAGCACTCTCTCAGATTTGGTAAATCACACCAACCACACATGGTTGCAGGAGGCTGAGAACCAAGCCAAGAGTAGACAAAGCAGACTAGCACCCCATTGTTCCCCATCTCTGCCCCATTTCTCGGCTCATGGCTTTTTTCCCCTCTGCCTTTTTTATTTTTCTTCCCTGCACAGGCAACAGAAATGGGGGACAGCATCCCTTGAGGTCCTCTTTGCATTAGGTTCTTCTTGTGCTTTGTCCTATGTGGAGGACCACTCTGGTAGCAGAAAGCAGCCAGATCACATACCAGTGAAAAACAGACTATTTGTTCACTGATGAACCTTACACTAAAAAAGACAAACAGAAAGACCAAAAGCTATAAGGTTATTCCTCACATATTTTTCAACTGCATTGACTGTAAAGACCTAGAAATACTAGGTCATGAATTTGCACACATGCTTTACAAAATTTTGCGAACATTTACTCTCATACTTGCTTTCCAAGGTACACATTTATAACCCTACATTTCAGCTCACACCTTACAATCCAAGACTACTACTGTTTTCATTTCTTTCTCAAACAGACAAGAAACGGTGGATGAAAAAGCCTTTGTCACCTCTGCCCCTAGGTCAAGAGATTCCTGACTAACAGTGTTAGAGCAGTTAATTCTCTAGTTATATCTGAAAGCAAGCTGAAAGCTAGCATAGGAAAGCAATACTCAAGAGGGAAGCTAGCATTCGGGGACCATACAAACTAGCATCACCGAATACAGGTCAATCTGGCCCATATAAAAAGTCAAAGAAAGTGCTATTCCTGCAGCACATTGAAGTATTCTTTCTATTTTCTGTTAAAGCAGTAATTTCTACTTATCTATATTAATGACAAACACACAGTGTTAAAAGAAACAGGGAATTGAAAGTCAGCATGGACAGACAGGAAGAGTCAAAAGAGAGAAGCTAACTTTGTATATTTATTGCTGAACTTCTACTTGCTATTACAGAATATCTCAAAATGAAGAATTAAGTAAAGGATAGGAGTTATTGCTAGAACAACATTTTTTCCCTTTAATTGATTCTTTCCGTGTCATAATCTCTCTTATGCCTACTGTTATTTCTTTATTTCTTGTTACTCTGTGATACCTGACTGATAAATTGGGTAGACCATTCGTTTAGCAGCATTTTGCTGCGGTGCCATAACAGAGTGAAACTGTAACTGACTGGTGCAACTTCAGAAGCCATAAACACAAGGAACCTCCAAAAAACTCTGGCTTAGAGGAAACCCAAGGGTTGTGGATTACTGATATAATTATTGTCCATACCTGCTGCTTGGGTGGTTTAGGGCAAGACTGGTGGGAATAAGGTGTTTGTATACTCCAGCATTCTCTGACTATTGGGAAAACATTTTGGGGATGCTGCAGCCAGTTAGGGAGCTACAGCCACACTGTGCTGTAAGGAACCCAATAAAGCCTCACCATCTTCAACCTCCCCGTAGTTAAAACTGACCCCAGCAAGTACCTTAAAATGACTTTTTATGCTTTTTATGTCCAGAATAACAGATGTGTAACTTACTACAAGAAATAGTTATTTTTGCCAGAGCGCTCTGATTGTCTCAGAAGTAGAAGTCTTGTTTAGCAGGCTTTGCTGTTAAATGAAATTCATAGGAACCTGTCAGCAATTTACACTCCCTACCCACCTTGATTTTAATGAAAATTACTGTAAGTATTTACTGCCTTTCCACAGCTTCAGAGACAGCAGAAGGCAAGTCTTATTTATAAAGCAGGAAGTTAACACTGTTTTGGTTAGGAATGTTCCTCAAAAAAAGGGAAACGTGGGCAAAAGTGAGGACAAGGACTAGACGTCCCTCCATATCTGACAAGTAGGTGAACAAGAGTAGGTAGAGGTATAATAATATATTTGGCTCTGTCATTGAAGGTCCATCATTCACTTCCTGCCTTGACATAATGAGCTGATTTTCCTCCCCCCACCCTTGCCCCCAGTCTGTGCAAGGAGAGGAAGCTCTGGATGAATAAAAAGTACCTCAAGAGTTAATGAGATCTCTTTTCATAGGCAGTGTTACTCAAAGTAAAATTAAAAACAAACACATTAAATATGGATATGATGTCAGCCTTGTATTAGAAACTTTTGTTTTGAGTTTTTTTTTTTAGCAATAGTAGCTCTAAAGCTTTCTAGAATTTGCATTTGTGGGTTACAACTTTTTATTTTTTAATAGAAAAATCATTGGCACAAAAATTTAAACCAGGGTTTTCTCAGTAGACTCAGACAGAAATACCGCTACTAAGCTGTGAACAAAAAAAAAAAAAAAGGGAAATTTACAGAAAACAGAAAGGGAATGAAATGAACATAGAGCAATTCCATTGGCTGACTCTAAACAGGGACCACTCTCTACTTCTGAGACAGGAACAACACTTGGGAGAGTAATGGCCTTGTAGTATTTAGTTATTTCCCTATGATTCTGCTTATAACAACCTAAATTGTATGTCAATGCATACCAGTGTAATACCAAAGGATATATATACACACATACGTATTTCAAAATTAAGCAATTGGAACATTTGATTTCCATGTCTTGCTGTATTTATTGAACTTTGCAGGACTGTAGCTCTATGTGTTGTCAGCAACAGATAGTGTAAGTCACGAAACACATATCAAACTGTTGGTTCTCCTTGTACTTGGAAAACAAGAAGTTATTTCCCCTCTTGGAAATTCTCTCTAATGGATTAATGCCAGAATTGACTTAAGATATGTTTGCAGCACTAAAGAGAAGAATTTGGATATGACCTGCTCTGTG
>NW_008825323.1:1539799-1540629 GCF_000699105.1 Pygoscelis adeliae | reverse complement strand
ATTTCTTGAGGAAAAAATAATAGGAGCTGTTGAAGGATGGACTTTCACGTATTTTTCAAAGCAATAAGCTTCTCAGCTGTTGTTTTGGTTTTTATTTTAGCTTAGTTTTTCCTATTACTTAGCATGGAATACATGTCCTTTTGAGGTCTCCCTCTTTGTGTGAGGGCTGCAAATCGCTGTCTATTCTTTTCCAGCACCCTTGTATGGCAGTAACTGCTGGCTCCGCAGTATCATGTTTTCTCATTGCAAAACCACCCAAAATGTTTGACAGAGCTGTCTTGGCTGCATGGTGAAGTCCAATGTAAAGCAAACACAGACAGCTGCCAACTCCAGAGCTGCATGGTGGGTCAAGAAGAGAGTACATGACTGGAAGAAGCCCTTAACTATTTTTTTTTTACTCTAGTGCTTTTCGACTTTTCTTCCTTCGCGCCTTCCCGTCCCCAGTCGCAGCAGAGCAGCCACCAGTTCTGCCATTATCCCTTCTCCAGTCAGTGCTCGGAGAAAGACCTGGAGCCCTGTTCCTCCCTGCCTGCACAATCACAGGCAGCACTGGCTCTGCCTGCAGAGCAGGGACAGCACGTGGAGGTGAGCTCCACCAACCTGGAGGTACTTACAGGTCAGACCGGATTGGGCACACTGACCTAATTAGGCTTCCACCTCCAGACTCTGCATGTTCAGGTGTCTGTAACAGCATTTTGGCTCCTTGCAGAAGTTAGCAGAAAAGACGGCCTGATAAGTGAGTAATGAAAAGCCTGATGTGAGGTAAAAGCAATCTCCTGAGTAGGAAATTTTGAAGTGAGACAGGGAAACTTTGCCAGGCGTGGATTTTG